>NC_047105.1:6431481-6791481 GCF_902500255.1 Thalassophryne amazonica | reverse complement strand
TTTATGATGTAATTTTGGGCTCATACGTATGTGATTTAACTTGTAAATTGCTTGGAATAAACTTAAAGAGTTCTTAAAGAAAATTAGATATGAGAGTAAATTTAAATTCCAAGACAGAAAAATATTCTTCAGTTAACTGAACGGCGTCTGTTGGCCATGGATTTGTTTGTTTCCTCCACCAGCGAAGTTGGAGGAGGTTCTGTTTTCATCCTTTTGTTTGTTTGTTTGTGAACAAGCTAGAGCCCACAATTTTTCATATATCCTTACGGAATTTTTACTGAAGATTCATATCGGCAAGAAGTGATTCAATTTTCAAGGTCATAGGTCAAAGGTCAAAGTCAGGAAAAATCTTGGAAAACTGAAAAAAATGCCTATCTTTAACATTGAATCAATTTTCAAAAACTCAAAACTCTGTCAAAAAAGAACAAATGTCTTTCATATTTGGGAGCGTTATGTAGGACGGTATCCTTTATCGACTGACAAAGTTTGATCCAGATCTGATCCAGATTACAGATTTGTGGCTATTTACATTTAACATTGAAAACCCCATTTAATGTATATTTTACTTTATATCTTAATCAAACGTGAGTCACTCTCATATTTTAAAGTGAGGTGCAGACTGACACTCACTATCACCAGACAAATTTTGATCCAGATCTGATCTGGATTGTGGATTTTGTGGACATTTGAATATAATATTGAAAAGCCCATTTGGTGTACACTTGTATGTAAAAGTTTGGGCACTCCTGATGATTTCCATGATTTTCCTTTATAAATCATTGGTTGTTCGGGTCAGCATATTTCGGATTAAATACGTATATCACATATCAGACAAACACAGTGATATTTGAGAAGTGAAATGAAGTTTATAGGATTTATAGAAAGTGTGCAATAATTCTTTAAACAAAATTATAAAGGTGCTTCTATATTCTATGGTCAAAATACAAAGCGTATTAATCTGTAAATCTGGTGTTTTTATCCACAGTATCCGGAGTGTCCGTGTCTGCCAACTGCACCAAACATTTCTACTTTCTACATTTTACAAATTTATTTTACAACAAAACTGTTCAGTTTTCACCAGTAACCTTTTTTAGAACACTGGTTAACCGTGGGTTTCTCCTCATGTTGATGATTTAGTTGTATTTTTTTTTTTTTTTTTCTGTGCAGTTTTGTGACTTGTCTGAGGTTTGGTGACATGCAAACAAACAAACAAACAGAATAATGACTGAATTTCTACCCATGTGGTTCCAGGTGACTTCAGGCGGTCTGGCGGTTTACCTGTCGAGGGATCAAGAGGTTTGGCTGGAAACTAAAGATTACAGAGGGATGAAAGGAAGTCCCAGCGGTTACAGCATCTTCTCCGGCTTTTTGCTGCTTGCTCACTGAGCCCCAAAAACAAACAAACATACAAACAAACAGAGAGACACAACAACACTCCAAGTCTGTACAAACAGCAGAAAAATCATTTCCACGCTACTTCAAATCACATTTTTGAAATTGTTACTATTTGCTTTCATTTACCATGTTTATGGTCATTTCCAGCCACCATACTTCAGATTAATAAAATAAAGTTTATAAAGTTGAAAAAGGTTCAGTTGTGTTATTCTAAAGGTAACAAAGTTTACAGGAAAACTCCAAGAGTTTCTTTTTGATTGATATAGCTGCCTTATATTCATTCATTCATTTTCTGATGCTTATCCGAGTCCGGGTCGTGGTGGCAGGAGACCAAGCAGATCTTCCCACACTTCCCTAGCCTCAGCCAAGTCCTCTAACTCTTCTTGGGGGATACTGAGGTTTTTCCCAAGCCAGCTGGGAAACATAAACCCTCCAGTATGTCTTGGGTCTTCATTAGGCCTCCTCCCAGTTGGACGTGCCTGGAAGACCTCCCTAGGGAGACGACCAGATCACCAGACCTCCTCAGCTGGCTCTTTTCATTGCAAAGAAGCATCAGCTCTATTCCTCCTCCCTCCCAGATAGTCCAGCCTCACACCCTGTCCTGGAGTGTGAGCCCAGATACCTGAAGGTGGAATTGAATTTCTGTCACTTGCATCCACAATCTTTTTCTTTCAGTCATTAACCAAAGATCATGACCGTAGGTGAGGGCTGGCATGTAAATCGACTGTTAAATTGAGAACCTCACCTTTGGCTCAGCTCCTTCTTCACCACAACAGTCCAAAACAGTGTCTGCAGAAACTCAGATACAACTCTGATTATCAAGCTCATGTTCCATCTTACCCCCACTCAGAACAACACCCTGAAATACTTGAGCTCCTCCACTTGGGACAGTAACTCTCCTGTGTCCCAGAGGGGACAGTCCACAGTCTTCCAACAGAGGACCGTGGTCTCAGATTTGGAGGTGCTGATTCTCATCCCAGTTGCTTCACACTCAGCCTCAAACCTGCTCAGTGCTCATCCAAGGCCACCGCCTGCTGAAGCCAACAGAACTACATCATCTGCAAAAAAAGAGACACAACTTTAGGTCACCAAACTGGACACCCTCCAGCCTCTGACTCCGCCTAGAAATCCCATCCATGAACATCACAAATAGGCCTGGTGACAAGGGGCAGCCCTGATGGGGTCCAACACCCACCAGCAACAAGTTCAGTGTACTGCAGAGAATCCAGACACGGCGCCTACTTTGGTTGCATAGAGACCAGATCACATGTTGAAGTGGGAACAGTACCTCATAGTCCAACAGCAGGAAACATTGGGGAACCTGGTCTTTGGCCTTTTCCAAGTCCAAAAAACACATGCAGATTGGGTGAGTATACTTATTTTACTTATTTATTTTAAGGTTTCCAACACCACCCATTTAAGATGATCTATCTTAAAATATAAAAATGTAATAATAGAAATGATGCAGTAGCTTTTATTAGTAACACATGATCAGTGTCGCAGCAAGTAAAACTCACAGTGCGAGCGACAGTCCAGCAGTTATAAATCATTTGCAGTTGTTGCAGTTGCAGTTGCATTTGCCATGATCCTGCACCTGTTTTTGACAGGTGACAACACGCAGCTTGTGGTTATCTGATGTTTTGCTTTTGTTTTTATGTTTACGCCAAGTAACCACAAGATTTTTTCCGCGGGTATGAGATCTGCTCCAAACCGAACTCACCGAGTCACAAAGCTTTGTGAATATATTACAAATGATCTTCTTATGGCCTCAGACAGTGGACTCATCTCTGTGCTTGTTCTGTTAGACCTCAGTGCTGCGTTTGATACTGTTGACCATAAAATTTTATTACAGAGATTAGAGCATGCCATAGGTATTAAAGGCACTGCGCTGCGGTGGTTTGAATCATATTTGTCTAATAGATTACAATTTGTTCATGTAAATGGGGAATCTTCTTCACAGACTAAAGTTAATTATGGAGTTCCACAAGGTTCTGTGCTAGGACCAATTTTATTCATTTTATACATGCTTCCCTTAGGCAGTATTATTAGACGGTATTGCTTAAATTTTCATTGTTACGCAGATGATACCCAGCTTTATCTATCCATGAAGCCAGAGGACACACACCAATTAGCTAAACTGCAGGATTGTCTTACAGACATAAAGACATGGATGACCTCTAATTTCCTGCTTTTAAACTCAGATAAAACTGAAGTTATTGTACTTGGCCCCACAAATCTTAGAAACATGGTGTCTAACCAGATCCTTACTCTGAATGGCATTTCCCTGACCTCTAGTAATACTGTGAGAAATCTTGGAGTCATTTTTGATCAGGATATGTCATTCAAAGCGCATATTAAACAAATATGTAGGACTGCCTTTTTGCATTTACGCAATATCTCTAAAATCAGAAAGGTCTTGTCTCAGAGTGATGCTGAAAAACTAATTCATGCATTTATTTCCTCTAGGCTGGACTATAGTAATTCATTATTATCAGGTTGTCCTAAAAGTTCCCTAAAAAGCCTTCAGTTAATTCAAAATGCTGCAGCTAGAGTACTGACGGGGACTAGAAGGAGAGAGCATATCTCACCCATATCTTCATTGGCTTCCTGTTAATTCTAGAATAGAATTTAAAATTCTTCTTCTTACTTATAAGGTTTTGAATAATCAGGTCCCATCTTATCTTAGGGACCTCATAGTACCATATCACCCCAATAGAGCGCTTCGCTCTCAGACTGCAGGCTTACTTGTAGTTCCTAGGGTTTGTAAGAGTAGAATGGGAGGCAGAGCCTTCAGCTTTCAGGCTCCTCTCCTGTGGAACCAGCTCCCAATTCAGATCAGGGAGACAGACACCCTCTCTACTTTTAAGATTAGGCTTAAAACTTTCCTTTTTGCTAAAGCTTATAGTTAGGGCTGGATCAGGTGACCCTGAACCATCCCTTAGTTATGCTGCTATAGACGTAGACTGCTGGGAGGTTCCCATGATGCACTGTTTCTTTCTCTTTTTGCTCTGTATGCACCACTCTGCATTTAATCATTAGTGATCGATCTCTGCTCCCCTCCACAGCATGTCTTTTTCCTGGTTCTCTCCCTCAGCCCCAACCAGTCCCAGCAGAAGACTGCCCCTCCCTGAGCCTGGTTCTGCTGGAGGTTTCTTCCTGTTAAAAGGGAGTTTTTCCTTCCCACTGTAGCCAAGTGCTTGCTCACAGGGGGTCGTTTTGACCATTGGGGTTTTACATAATTATTGTATGGCCTTGCCTTACAATATAAAGCGCCTTGGGGCAACTGTTTGTTGTGATTTGGCGCTATATAAAAAAAATTGATTGATTGATTGAATATTTCTCACATTAAAAAAAGTAAGACCCTTCGGCTGCTCCCTTGTTTTTCACTCAGGGTTGCCACAGCAAATCCGAGGTGGATCTGCATGTTGATTTGGCACAAGTTTTACACCAGATGCCCTTCCTGGTGCAACTGCACATTACATGGAGAAATGTGGCAGGAGCGGGGTTTCAACTGAGAACCTTCTGCACTTTTGCCATTGGTTTTTGGGGAAAGAAGTGTTTTTATTGTTGAGTTGTGGGTGTCTGGTGGTGTTCTGCTGCACTGTAAATCATTTGCTTTTTAAGGATAAATAAAGTGAAACTTGGCTTGACTTGACTTGGTCAGAGTGTCTGCCTCCCATCTGGGGGGTCATGAGTTTGCATCCTGAGTGGGGACATACACGACGCAGAGGTTAAATTTACAGTATGCTCATGCCTGTACTCCTGCTAAGTTTCAGGAAGTGAAACTTAAACCAGATCACACCCGTTAGGGTTTTGCAAAATGAGCATTTTTTTTTTTTCAAATTTGTAAAATTATTGTAAATGTCTGACATTTTAAACAGATCCACTTCCAAACTGATTTGTTCTGATCTGGATTGGAACAAACAGAATGAACCGATTTAAATTTCTTGATGAAAGTTCAGAAACAAAAACAGTTAAAAGTCAAACTTGTTGGCAGACGTTGTTTAAACCTTGACAAAGTCGCACATTTTGTTTTGAGGATTTTTTGTAAACTATCATAAGCACAGTTCAAACTTGACACAGGACAACCTCCCAGCTGGGACTGGAACCAACAGCCCTCCCGGGTCCCACTAATAGTTGAGTATGTTGTGAAATTACTAATAATATACTGTGTATGTTTTAAAAACTTTCACAAGTGAATATTTGTGGAGTCCTAACAAAGGATGTCCTACTGTGCATTTCCTGTTGACACATCTCAGGTCTGTTTTAGGTCCCTCGTGCTGATTAGAACAAAAAGTGGAGCACAGTTTTTGGAGATGACTTGGTTACAGTCACGCTGCGCCTAAAGAGTCCTCCGCCCCGAACCCCAGGGGGGCAGACACAGAAGTGAGGGGCCCTGGGATGATTTCTTGTGATAAATTAAATATATGTCCCCTGAATGCACCATTTTGGGGGCCATGATTTAATGGCATTGGTTAATTAAATTTATGCTGCTAAGTGTGTGTTTGAGTGTGTAATTGGGGGGGACTGTAATTTCTACAATAATTAATTATCAAATTACATGATTGAAACTCCCCCCTCCCTCTCCTCCTCCCAAAAAACATTATTTTTTATTATAACAAACAATAACAACAACAACACAGAAGAACAATGATTTCTATTAAATAACTAAACAAAAATATAAATGCAACACTTTTGTTTTGCTCCCATTTGTCTGTGCAATAATCATGCTGTCTAATCAGCATCTTGATGTGCCACACCTGTGAGGTGGAGAAGTCCTCACTAGCACAGATTTAGACAGATTTCTCAACAGTATTTTAGAGAAATATGTCTTTTGTGTATACAGAAAATGTTTTTGATCTTTGAGTTCTGCTCATGAAAAATGGGAGCAAAAACAAACATGTTGCATTTATATTTTTGTTCATATGTTCCAATAAACTCCCTCATCTTTGAGGACTTTATCCAGATTTCCTCAACATCCTCACAACTTTTTCAGTTCCAGAATATATTCTGGATCACTTCCAGAACTGAATCACTGATTTCCTGGAACATTGTCTCTCTGCTCACTAAATGTTACATAAATCCAGCCGTATGAACTTCATCACATCTCATTAATGTCGCACAGAACAAGCTGATAAAACAGAAGAAACCTCTTCCTCATTCACTGACAGTAAGGAGAGATATTTAGAGATTATTTTATTATTTTTTATGATGTCTCATCATTTCTCCACCTTCAGACTTCTTGTTGATCTGTTTCACTTCCTCTGATGGAGGCTTTCTTTATCATTTCTGCTTTTTCAGATAAATTTGAACATGAGAAGACATCTCAATTTGCAAAACTGTGTTGTTTTATAATTGCACTGTTATGACTGACAGATTGACAGATGTTTGGGTGATGTCATCAGCTCAAAAAACGTCCACATCTTTAAGCCCCCATCGCATATAGCAAGAGTTTGACGGAACCATGGCCGACACGGCAAATACTGCCATAATCCAACACAGTCGGGGGGAAAAGAGGCGTGGCCAGCAGTGTTGAAGTGCAGACAGACTGCTTTGTCCACACCTGTCAGATCACATCCAGAGCGCATGTAGACGACACAGACTGCTGTCAGACGCCCATAAAAGGTGCTGCAGACTGACCGATCTCCAAATGTGATCATTTATTACAGTGTGAGATGCGTTCAGCTCCAAGCCTGACACATGCAATGATGCATTACTGTGCACCACGTAAAGGCGCAGCTGCCCGTGTTATGATGGAGACAATAGTCGATTATTTACGGTGCCCATGGGACAGAATGGACAAATATCTGCCCTGTGAGGTCTATTGTGGATATAACAGCCTGTTTAGATTTGCGGCAGTGTGTGCACAGTAGCACACGGAGCTTTCAGTTTGATAGCCGCTGTTCACATTCTCTGAACATCATAATAATTCATAATTATTATCAAGATGAACATACATTTCAACAGTTCCTTTGCACTCGGGGGGAGGGGGATGGATATTATCATACGTGGCACAGGTCATACCGGCAGGCTTTGCGGTGCCAGATCCATCTTGAAGCTCCCTCGTATGCACTCAAATAATTTTGGATCCTGTTTTCCTCGCCATCTGAATATGTAAACTGCAGTCAGATGGTCGTCAGATTACACATGGATCGCCGTCGGAGAGACGATGGTTTTTAATTTGGCCGCCGAGCCATGGTTTCCATTGTTTATCAATTTCATAATTTGGCCGCCGAGTCAACCTGTTTTCATGTTGCGGATATACACTCAACAAAAATATAAACGCAACACTTTTGGTTTTGCTCCCATTTTGTATGAGATGAACTCAAAGATCTAAAACTTTTTCCACATACACAATATCACCATTTCTCTCAAATATTGTTCATAAACCAGTCTAAATGTGTGATAGTGAGCACTTCTCCTTTGCTGAGATAATCCATCCCACCTCACAGGTGTGCCATATCAGGATGCTGATTAGACACCATGATTAGTGCACAGGTGTGCCTTAGACTGCCCACAATAAAAGGCCACTCTGAAAGGTGCAGTTTTATCACACAGCACAATGCCACAGATGTCGCAAGATTTGAGGGAACATGCAGTTGGCATGCTAACAGCAGGAATGTCAACCAGAGCTGTTGCTCGTGTATTGAATGTTCATTTCTCTACCATAAGCCGTCTCCAAAGTCGTTTCAGAGAATTTGGCAGTACATCCAACCAGCCTCACAACCGCAAACCACGTGTAACCACACCAGCCCAGGACCTCCACATCCAGCATGTTTACCTCCAAGATCGTCTGAGACCAGCCACTTGGACAGCTGCTGAAACAATCGGTTTGCATAACCAAAGAATTTCTGCACAAACTGTCAGAAACCGTCTCAGGGAAGCTCATCTGCATGCTCGTCGTCCTCATCGGGGTCTCGACCTGACTCCAGTTCGTCGTCGTAACCGACTTGAGTGGGCAAATGCTCACATTCGCTGGCGTTTGGCACGTTGGAGAGGTGTTCTCTTCACGGATGTTGCGAAGGAGATGTGTTGCACTGCATGAGGCAAATGGTGGTCACACCAGATACTGACTGGTATCCCCCCCCAATAAAACAAAACTGCACCTTTCAGAGTGGCCTTTAATTGTGGGCAGTCTAAGGCACACCTGTGCACTAATCATGGTGTCTAATCAGCATCCTGATATGGCACACCTGTGAGGTGGCATGGATTATCTCAGCAAAGGAGAAGTGCTCACTATCACAGATTTAGACTGGTTTGTGAACAATATTTGAGGGAAATGGTGATATTGTGTATGTGGAAAAAGTTTTAGATCTTTGAGTTCATCTCATACAAAATGGGAGCAAAACCAAAAGTGTTGCATTTATATTTTTGTTGAGTATAGTTTGAGTTTTTATTTTAAAGGACTTTACATGACTAAGCGTTGCATTGCTGCTTGCATTGGGGTGCTTGTGTCTGACACTTTGCGTCTGTGTAACTGTGCACACAGCGTCTGTGCAGTTGGCTGAGATGTGTTCATTATTAAACTTGGAATTAATTTTTGAAACAATGCCTTATTTAAATACTTATTGACGTTTTGGGTTTAGGCCGAGCCAAGTAGGCTACCAGACGTGCTGAATGTGTGTGGCGCTGCACTGCAGCTTGCATTATCCATGAAGAGTACTTATGTCTGACATGTCGCGTCTGTGTGCTCACTTTGCCAGTGCTGTAGGCTAAGTGATAACGTTGCTTGCGATGTCCAAACGAGGCATACTTTTTCATACGGTGTATTATAATACCTACACCTTACCTACAACCCCAAAGGTTGGGCCCGTCTGATTTTTTCTGGGCCCACCCAATTTATGATTTCTGCCTATGCCCCTGGCCTGATGTTTGGGAAAACGAGCGAGACGAGAGCCGCATGGAGCCACACATCTGGCTATCCCCATCTCCTCCTCCTCTCTGTGCCACTCCATGGCACAGAGTCCAATTAAGCATACAGTCACAAAGTTCTTCTGCTGTGGATTTTGAGGAGCAAACTGGAGCGATCTGAAATGTTCAGCAGCTGATGGATGAATATTGGGGTGTGTGTGTGTGGAGACAATTCACCTCATTCACAACGTGAAATAGTGCGCAACAGCACACAACAGCGCGGAACATTATTCTTAACCGTGCGTAATGGCTCCTGATAATGCTCCACCAACACGTTCCATTAATCATAATGCATGGTAACAGGTTGCAGCAGTTCCTGAGGACACCTGACGCCTCTGCCTCAAATCATCACATTCGTGATAAGCAGCTAAGAATGTATACTTAGTGGCATTCGTGACATGCCGTTGTTATGTGTAAAAGCAGCATTAGAGAAACTCTCGTGGTGCCGTGATCCTTGTGTCACGTGACCAAGATACATGCCAGTGAGTGGTGTGCTGTTCACTGTGTGGTTTTGCACACAAACCAGGATGGTGCTTACAAGGTTCTGCATACAAACCACATCTTGACTTGCATTTACCATAGGATTTATGGGGTGTTGCAGCATAATTGATTTTGTTATCGGATACGAGCCTCGGTAAGCTTTCACTTGCAATGGATGGATGAGATTTATTGTCATTGTCATTACAAGTGCAACAACGAGATTAGATCCACATTGACATTACCACAGACAAACAGCAATTAATCCACAATTATTACTTGTTTACCGTAATAATGGCACACATCAGAATTAAGACAACACATATACATTTGACATTGTTTATGTGCACTAAATTTGAAACAGTCCGTTCTCAAATTGAGGCGATGTGAGTGTGTGGTAGCCGCTGCAACAGGAGTCGCGCTGCCACCAGCTTGGGGGGAACGGGGACCTGCCGCAGCTAAAACCACGCAGCCCCCGGAGGGGAGAAGGGGTGGCGTGAGTGGCAGCTGGGATGGGTTGTGTGATGGGTGACAGGAGGGGAGGTAGGAGGGAAAGTGGAGCATGCTTCAGTCTTTGTCCATGTGTGAGTCTGTCCTTGTACTGGAGTCAGAGAGATAAGGAGGCAGCCAATGTTCCCCAAGGCTGTAGAAATTCTTCTGGAGGAAAACAACATGGCATTTTGTCCTTCAGAGGCTGATAAGCCTGCCGTGTTTGTGATTGAGCAGTGAAAACACTTTTACAGCTTCAAACCAGATCCCAAATTATGAATATTCCCCAGTCTCTGAAATCTTCATCTTCATCTGCAAGGTGCGCATTTCATCCAAGATGTTATCCAACTTGCGTCTGAGTTCAAGGGTTAACGCAGTCTGAGAATGCATCGCCTTGCCCAACTCATTAATCATGACGGACAAGTGAGGGGTCGTGGTTTTGGTGGCAGCCGTCTTACCAATTTTCCAGTAGGTCAGGGCAATACATAAGCCAATAAGTACCAGCCCTCCTACTATGAAACCAAATATGAATAAATCCTCGATGTCCTCCACAGAGAATGGCGCAGAGCATGCGACACGCCACATCTCCCAGGCGTCGAGAACATAGCCCACAGGATAAGTTCCATCTGGGCACGCAGGGTCCCTGGCCCTGATCTTCTTGTAGAAAAAAATGGTGTCAATAGTGTTCAGAGACCAGCTGATCAATTCCATGGTTAATCCAATTCACAGTCTGGTGAAGTAGGGACTTTGAAGGTTGGAGCAGAGATAGAGGAGAGAGGAGCAGATGCGACCGCCCTCTCCGGAGTCCCAAACTGTTATGGTTATCTCATTTTCCGTGGGCATGACGTTTCCAGGGTTTTGTGCCTGAACTCTTCATATATAAAAGTGGACTGAGTAAATAAAATGCAAAGTCAGCGGCACATGAAATAAATGAATTATTATTATTATTATTTTGACCATAAAATGTAGACGCACTGGACAGGTTGAAAACCTGGTGTATTTTTCTGACACCAATAACTTTCAGGGTTCCGGCCTCTTGGTGACATAATTCAGGCATGTACCTGGCAACACACAGCCCAACCCACATACCAAATTTGGCTGAGCGGGGTCCCATAGGGAAAAAAGTGTGTTTTTTCAGACCCCAGTAACTTTTAGAGTTACAAGTTGATCGAGACAATAATGAAGTATGCACTGCTCCACCCCCATCTGAACGCATATGTTATGTTTGAAGCAGATTGGCCCAGCAACCTCCACGTGACAGACAGACACACAGATGCAGACCAGTATTATAAGACCCTTGATACAGTCGGGAAAATAAGTATTTGATCCCCTGTCAGTTTTGCAGGTTTTCCCACCTCCAAAGAATGGAGAGGTCTGTAATTTTTATCGTAGGTACACTTCAACTGTGAGAGACAGAATCTAAAAAAAAAAAAAAAAAAAAAGAAAAGAAAATTATAGTGTATGATTTTTAAATAATTATTTTGAATTTTATTGCATGAAATAAATATTTGATAATGTACCAACCAGCAAGAATTCTGTCTCTAATTTTTCTTTAAGAAGCCCTCTTATTCTGCACTCTTTACCTGTATTAATTGCACCTGTTTGAACTTGTGACCTGTATAAAAGACACCTGTTCACACACTCAATCAATCACACTCCAACCTGTCCACCATAGCCAAGACCAAAGAGCTGTCTAAGGACACCAGGGACAAAACTGTAGACCTGCACAAGGCTGGGATGGACTACAGGACAACAGGCAAGCAACTTGGTAGAAGACAACAACTGTTATGATTATTTATTAGAAAGTAGAAGAAACACAAGATGACTGTCAATCTCCCTCGGTCTGGAATTCCATGTAAGATCTCACTTTGTGGGGTAAGGATGATTCTGAGAAAGCTCAGAACTACACAGGAGGACCTGGTCAATGACCTGAAGAGAGCTGGGACCACAGTCACAAAGATTACATTAGTAACACATGATGCTGTCATGGTTTAAAATCCTGCAGGGCAGCAAGGTCCCCCTGCTCAAGCCAGCACATGTCCAGGCCCGTTTGAAGTTCACCAGTGACCATCTGGATGATCCAGAGGAGGCATGGGAGAAGGTCATGTGGTCAGATGACACCAGAATAGAGCTTTTTTGGAATCATCTCCACTTACCATGTGTAGAGGATGAGAACAACCCCAAGAAAACCATCCCAACCGTGAAGCATGGGGGTGGAAACATCATACTCTGGGGGTGCTCTTCTGCAAAGGGGACAGGACGACTGCACCATATTGAAGGGAGGATGGATGGGGTCATATATTGCGAGATTTTGGCAAACAACCTCCTTCCCTCAGTAAGAGCATTGAAGATGGGTCATGGCTGGGTCTTCCAGCATGACAATGACCCCAAACACACAGCCAGGGCAACTAAGGAGGGGCTCCGTAAGAAGCATTTCAAGATCCTGGAGTGGCCTGGCCAGTCTCCAGACCTGAACTCAATAGAAAATCTTTGGAGGGAGCTGAAACTCCAAACCTGAAAGATCTAGAGAAGATCTGTATGGAGGAATGGACCAAAATCCCTGCTGCAGTGTGTGCAAACCTGGTGAAAAACTACAGGAAACATTTGACCTCTGTAATGGCAAACAAATGTTTCTGTACCAAATGTTAAGGTCTGTTTTTCTCGTGGATCAAATATTTATTTCATGCAATAAAATGCAAACAAATTATTTAAAAATCATACAACGTGATTTTGTTTGATTTTCTGTCTCTCACAGTTGAAGTGTACCTACGATAAAAATTACAGACCTCTCCATTCTGACAGTGGGTCAAATATTTATTTTCCTGACCCCAACATAAAGAATTCCCCAGGATATTATTTGGGCAGAATGACCCAGACTGTAAAGCTACATGAACCCGCTCCAGTCTGGGCAGGAGGTTCATCTCGGTCTGTTACACTGGATTTGGTCCTGCTGCAGTTAAATCCACACAGAGCTCAGGTTCATGAAGTTACTGTGTTGTACCAAAAAACATTGTGATCATACGTTGGCCAGAGGTATGAACATGTTCTCCTGAATGATATGTGTTCAGTCTGTGCCCAAAGTGACGGTCGATATCTAATGGACTCCATGCTAATGGTCTGGGGACACCGGGGAGCCCTGAGGCCACCGTGGGGCCCCAAGGCCACCGTGGGGCCCCGGGGCCCCAGGGTGACCGATCAAGACTGATGGAGCGATTAAAGAGCAGCTCCAGTGACGTTCTGATGAACCTTATCAAAATGTGGCCTGTGCACAAGGTTTGTAGCGCAGCAGGAGTGAGACAATTATCTGCTCTGATTAACTCACGGAGTAGAGGGAGGAGAAGCGGGAGGAGGAGCGGGAGGAGTGGGAGGAGGAGCGGGAGGAGGCTGTGGTGTGGAGCAAATTTCTGGATTTGAGGGCAGAGACGTCAGGTTTCTTCTCGAAGCTTCAAGTGAGAGTCACAGACCCGTAGGCAGCGATCTGCACATCCTCGGCTCAGACGGAAGCACGGTGAGTTCAGGGTCCGTCCTGTAGCATTCTACTTGAAAACAAACTAAAGCTAAAAACGATCACTGCACCTTCAAGAAGGGTTTTGTAAAATTTATTAAAATGAAGTCAGTTGTGATGTAAATGTTGCATTCTGATGATTTGAGTTCCACCTTTTAATCCAACGTTGAATCTTTTCTGTTTTTTGTTTTGGTTTTTTGTGTTTGTTTGTTTTACATGACTGTCCCATCACTTTGCATTTGTCCCGTCTCCGTGCGCCCCTCAGGCCTCCGCTCAGCGACATGGCATTTTCAGGGATGTTGAGCATCGAAGATGTCAAGGCTGCGATTGAGGCTTGTCAAGGTGAGTCAGACCACACGCGCTCATTAACACACCAGAAACACAAAAAGCACGCAGGCATTTCCCTGAGGGACTCCAAAACTGGACACGTTACTCCTGCTCGAAGCTGACTGGCTCATTCAGGCGTGCTCAGCCAATCAAGAGCTAACAAGCACCTGAATGAGCCAATCAGTTTTTGGTAGAGCAGGAAGAGGTGCAAAATGTGTGGGTTGGGGAATCAAACCCTCACAGCTGAGAAGCTGAACTTTGGGCTTTCTGTCCTGGTCTTCATTCTGCTTCCACACCAACATCAACCTCCTGACACAGAAACAGGCTTCAGGGCTTCAGCGTCACAGTGACCGACCGGGTTCTGGTGTCTGATGAATCAACTGATCTGTGCTGCCTTCAGGGCTGCCAAAACAAACAAACAAATAAACAAAAAAGAGTTTCATATTCAGTTGCACTGTGAAGACAGAAAAAAAGTAATTATCAGATTCAGTAAAAACACGAAAATTTATTATTTAATCATCTGCAGATCACTGAACTGATCACGATCCTTCAAACCCCATAATCCAGCAGTGGGATTATCACAGCCAGAATATGGTAAAAAATAAATAAATAAATAAATAAATAATCTGTTTTTCTCACTGTGACTCTGATGCTGAGACCAACAATCACATCAGAAAAATTCAATCCATCTTTGACAAAACTGCAGCAAAGGACAGGACAGAGAGACAGGACGGAAACGATGGAAAGGATGGACAGAAGATGGACAGGACAGACAGAGAGGACAGACAGGATGGAGAGGATGCACAGGATGGAGAGGACAAACAGAGGATGGACAGGATGGACAGAGAGGATGACAGAACAGAGAGGACAGACAGGATGGATAAAGAGGACGGACAGGATGGACAGGACAGACAGAGGATGGACAGGACAGACAGAGAGGATGACAGAACAGAGAGGACAGACAGGATGGATAAAGAGGACGGACAGGATGGACAGGACGGACAGAGAGGATGACAGAACAGAGAGGACAGACAGGATGGATAAAGAGGACGGACAGGATGGACAGGACAGACAGAGGATGGACAGGACAGACAGAGGATGGACAGGACAGACAGAGAGGACAACAGAACAGAGAGGACGGACAGGATGGAGAGGATAAACAGAGGATGGACAGGACGGACAGAGAGGATGACAGAACAGAGAGGACAGACAGGATGCATAAAGAGAATGGACAGGACAGACAGAGGATGGACAGGACAGACAGAGAGGACAACAGAACAGAGAGGACGGACAGGATGGAGAGGACAAACAGAGGATGGACAGGACGGACAGAGAGGATGACAGAACAGAGAGGACAGACAGGATGGATAAAGAGGATGGACAAGACGGACAGGACAGACAGAGGATGGACAGGATGGACAGAGAGGACGGAAACGATGGAGAGGATGGACAGGATGGACAGAGAGGACAGACAGGATGGAGAGGACAAACAGAGGATGGACAGGACGGACAGAGACGACGACAGAACAGAGAGGACAGACAGGATGGAAAAAGAGGACGGACAGGACAGACAGAGGATGGACAGGATGGACAGAGAGGATGACAGAACAGAGAGAACAGACAGGATGGATAAAGAGGACGGACAGGACAGACAGGACAGACAGAGGATGGACAGGACGGACAGAGAGGATGACAGAACAGAGACGACGGACAGGATAGAGAGGACAAACAGAGGATGGACAGGATGGACAGAGAGGACAGACAGGATGGAGAGGACGAACAGGATGGAGAAGACAAACAGAGGATGGACAGGATGGACAGAGAGGACAGACAGGATGGAGAGGACAAACAGAAGATGGACAGGACGGAGAGTCAGTAGTTTGTTTTTACTAAATATTGGCAGCACTCACGAGCACATGTGTATGTAGATTTCATGTTGTTTTTCCATTTTGTAAAAATAGTCAAACAAATTAATTTTTTTATGATTTATAAAATAACACTGTATTTTATAGCATAGTATAGTATAGTTTTATAGTAGTATAAATTGAGTTTGTTATTAATAGCAGTAATTACAATACGTATCAAAGCACTAAGCAAAATCAACTTCAAAAAAAAAAAAAAATGCAAAAATCCACAATGAAGTGAAATTAAAGAGCTGATAATGCAGAAAAAAAAGATGCAACTTATAGTCCATATACTCTGTAAAACATTTACATGTTTAATTCACTGCTAAACTTATGCAGCAATACTGTAGATTAACAGTATAAAGATTCAGAGGTGCTGTGAAAAAGCCCATAATGAGTAAAAATATAAAAGAAGCAAAAAAAATAAACACCCTGAGAATGCTCGAGTTAAGGAGCTGAATAGATTCTCTTCCTGTTTGTTGGACGCTTTAGAAAACAGTCCCACATAATGGACTTGATGAGTTTTTAGTTGGCCAGCACTGCGTTCCTTTAGGGCAGAGATGCTGCAGCAGGAGAGGGCTGAAGTCCCACTGCCACAGGGGGTACATGAACGCCGCACGGTCCACAGGAGGCGGCTGGGGGCCTGGGGCCTGGGGCCTGAGGCCGGTAACCACCAGATACCCACAGAAACCGCACTAGTGACCCGCCTGCAGGTCCCAAAGGGAGTCATTATTTATTCCTCATGATTCTGTCTGCCTGACATGATGTCAGAATGTGATGAAAGCGACATGTCAGAGGTTACGTGTTCTTCAAGTCCAAAAAGATTCAGGCTGTGAGTGACGTTTGGCACCAGTTTATCCGACCGCACGTCACCGCTGCCTGAGCACGCGTTCGTTTAGACATTAAAAAAAACACGGCATGCAAACATTGTTATTAGCCAGCAGAGGAGGGCAGAGGTCATGATTTATAAATGGTTTATAAACTATCGCAAACAGTCACAGAGCACTGAAACTGTCAGTGATCCAAACCTGTTTCAAGGATGTGTCCTTTTACATCTTTACCAACAAAAACACTTCCTTTATTTTTTTTATTTTATTTTATTTCATTTATTTATTTATTGAATATTTTTGTTTTAAATAAATTTTTAGTGGGCAGTTCGGTGGCTTAATGGTTAGCACTGTTGCCTCACAGCAAGAAGGTCATGGGTTCAAGTCCCACCTGTGGCCTTTCTGTGTGGAGTTTGCATGTTCTCCCCGTGTTTGCATGGGTTTCCTCAGGGTGCTCCGGTTTCCTCCCACATCCAAAGACATGCAGGCTAGGTCAATTGGAATCTTAAAAAAAATAGTTGTCCGTAGGTGTGTGAGTGGGTGTGAATGTGTTTGTTTGTCTGTTTGTGGCCCTGTGACAGACTGGTGTCCTGTCCTGGGTGAACCCCACCTCGCACTCTGTGACTGCTGGTATAGGCCCCAGCCCCCCACGACCCTTAATTGGACTAAGCAGTTGACAGTGAGTGTGTGTATGAGTGTATGATAAATGTTTTGTGGATTCTTTTAAATATTTTTATGAATTAACAGTCATGAAGTCATGAATTGGGGCAGAGACGTTTGCCAGGACTCACACCTGGTGGGATTTGACACCAGCACCTTTTCTTTATGACATCACACAGCCTGGCTGTCTGCTGGTGGCAGCAGAGGTTCACGAGCCTCAAGTTTACAGCTTTTACGAAACAGCAGCTTCAGTTAACATCGTCATCCTGGACATCTGGATCCAGATGCCCCAAATTTTAATTGTTGATTGTTTGTCACAAGATGTGTGTAGCTGATAGGTTTCATCAGGATCAGTGGATCAGTTTGACAGATGTTCTTTTTTTGTGTGTGTGACTCCACATCTGGATTTCATGAATTCTTCCTGATCAAAGTTTCATCAAACGCGGAAGCAAATGTTAAAAGTAAAATTCAAGCAATCCAATCAAGAGACACGGGTGAAAATTACTGTTTACAAAGTAAGAAAACATAAATTTCTGCTCATTTTGCCATCATTTTACAATTAATCCATAAAAAATCAGGCAGCAGTGTCACTGTGACTGTGAACAAAATACTGTGAGAGTGAGACGAACAGGTTTCAGTTCACAATGATGCTAATAAAACATGAAAATTATTTATCAGTTAAATTTGAGCAACACTATGGATTTGAACAGCTTTTAGTGTTTATATTTTAATATGTGACTTTAAATTCAGACTTGATTTAGATTCATAAATGTGAGGCACTATTTGTCTTCTATAGGTTGTATGTTTTTTTTAAACAAAAAAAATACTAGAAAAAATGCAGCTCTTATCTTTGCTTCTTAGTATAAAAGTGTTTGTGTGGAGATCATAAAGCAGAAATCAAATGCTAAAATGTTATCATTGTTTGTAGATTAGAACTATGCCATTATTAACAAATGAAAATGTGTTCTAAATTATTATTAACATATAAACCTGTATCAAAAAATGATTATTATTACTAGATAAAACCTTGTTTAAAAGTATTGTTAACATATAAACCTGTTTTAAATGATTACTAACAGATGAAAATGTGTTCTAATGTATTATTAACATATAAACCCGTTTTAAATGATTACTAACAGATGAAAATGTGTTCTAATGTATTATTAACATATAAACATGTGGTATAAATGATTATTGACAGATGAAGTCATGTTCTCAATAATTATTAACATAAACCTTTTATAAATGGTTATTAACATATAAACATAAGTTAGAAATTATTCTTAACAAACACCTGTGTTATACATTATTTGTAACATATAAAACTATGTTCTAAATGATTATTAACATACCTGTTAAAATTATTAACAGATAAAACCTGCATTCTAAATTATTCTTAACATATACGCCAAATTATTATTACCATATAAACCTGTGTTATAAATGATTATTACATAAAACCATGCCATAAATGATTATTAACCCTCTCAGGCTCAAATTAATTTTTAGTAACAGGAAAAATCAGATATTTAGCTGTTGCAAATCTGCAGTGCCTGCCTTGAGAGGGTTAACACATAAACCTGTGTTATAAATGATTATTATCAGATAAATACATGTTATCAAATATTATTAATGTATTAAACCATGTCATAAATGATAATTAATATGTAAACCTGTTATAAAGGATTATTAACACATAAACCTGTTAGAAATTATTAATGTATTAAACCATGTCATAAATGATAATTAATATGTAGACCTGTGTTATAAATGATTATTAACACATAAACATGTGTTATAAGTGATTACTGTCAGATAAATTGTGTTCTAAATGATGAAGCATTGCATTTGGTTTGGAGACTTGATGGTGACCCCGTTAGGGTCACACAGATATGTGACGGGGAGCGATAATGGTGCAGGACATGGTGCGCTGCAGGCCCTGTGTCGGTAAATGTCATTGGTTGAAGAATGAGAGTCATCTGAGCGAATGAGTAAATGGGACGTCCGCTCTTCTCTGCCGCTCTCTGCCTTTCTGTCTCTTTGTGTCTCGTAGCTCCAGGGACATTCAACTACAAATCCTTCTTTGAGCAAGTGGGCCTGGCTGGCGTGTCCGTGGCAGAAGGACACAAAGTGTTCACCGTCCTGGACCAGGACAAAAGTGGATACATTGAGATGGAGGAGCTGAAGTAAGGACACAGACGAGAATGCGTATGTGTGTGTGTGTGTGTGTGTGTGTGTGTGTGTGTGTGTGTGTGTGTGCGTGTGCGTGTGCGTGTGCGTGTGCGTGTGCGTGTGCTTGCGTGCGCTGGCACGTGTGTGACCTTTGGCCCTCAGGCACACCTCTTTGTGTGACTGGAACCAGGACGGCCCCTGAAAAGGACCCTTTGTGGGACGTTATAGAACAGGAACAAAATCCTTGATTTCTGCAGGAAACACATAGAAGAGAAGACATCAGAGTGCTCAGGGTTTAAACAAATTCCATCCTGGTTCTGCACCAACATTAAACCGGTTTCAATTAGGTCATTCTTAAAATGTTCAAATTAAATATTCTAACCCAGTTGAGCTGTCTCCAAATTAGATCAGGAGTTCTGTGATTAACGCACACTTTCTATTTTAATTCTAAAATGTTCTTCTAATTTTCCAAGTGCTGATCGGTCTCACACAGTAACTGCGTCTCTTCTGGACCAGGCCCAAAGTTTTCATCTGTTTTTGTCATTTTTGGGTTTGTTTGTTTGTTTGTTTTTCTTAATCAAACTGCTCATCTTACAGTCTGTATGCAAGTCTAATTAAATCCATCCATTCATTTTCTGAACCCGCTTATTCCAGTTAAGTATTACTGGGGGGGGGGGGGGGGGGGGGGGGGGCTATCCCAGCAGCCAAAGTGCGAGAGGCAGAGTTCGCCCTGGAGCCCTGGACAAGATTCCAGTCTATCACAGGGTCACATATTGGCAAACAAACACATTCACAGTTGCAAGCCTCAGCTACAAACAATTTAAAGTTTCCAGTTCACCTCTAACCTGCATCTCTTTGGACAAGGGAGGAAGCCGGAGCACCCGGAGGGAATCCACACAAACACAGGGAGAATCATCATCGACACAATTTTACATCATGTTTTATATTCCCTATTTTACATCATGTTTAACATTCCCTATTTTACAACATGTTTAACATTCCCTATTTTACATCATGTTTAACATTCCCTATTTTACAACATGTTTAACATTCCCTATTTTACATCATGCATATTTCCTATTTAACATAATGTTTTACATTCCCTATTTTACAACATGTTTAACATTCCCTATTTTACCTCATGTTTAACATTCCCTATTTTACAACATGTTTAACATTCCCTATTTTACATCATGCATATTTCCTATTTAACATAATGTTTTACATTCCCTATTTTACCTCATGTTTACATTCCCTATTTTACAACATGTTTAACATTCCCTATTTTACATCATGCATATTTCCTATTTAACATAATGTTTTACATTCCCTATTTTACCTCATGTTTTACATTCCCTATTTTACATCATGTTTAACATTCCCTATTTTACAACATGTTTAACATTCCCTATTTTACATCATGCATATTTCCTATTTAACATAATGTTTTACATTCCCTATTTTACCTCATGTTTTACATTCCCTATTTTACATCATGTTTAACATTCCCTATTTTACAACATGTTTTACATTCCCTATTTTACATCATGCATATTTCCTATTTAACATAATGTTTTACATTCCCTATTTTACCTCATGTTTTACATTCCCTATTTTACATCATGTTTAACATTCCCTATTTTACAACATGTTTAACATTCCCTATTTTACATCATGCATATTTCCTATTTAACATAATGTTTTACATTCCCTATTTTACATCATGTTTAACATTCCCTATTTTACATGTTTTACATTCCCTATTTTACATCATGTTTAACATTCCCTATTTTACAACATGTTTAACATTCCCTATTTTACATCATGTATATTTCCTATTTAACATAATGTTTTACATTCCCTATTTTACCTCATGTTTTACATTCCCTATTTTACATCATGTTTAACATTCCCTATTTTACAACATGTTTAACATTCCCTATTTTACATCATGCATATTTCCTATTTAACATAATGTTTTACATTTCCTATTTTACCTCATGTTTAACATTCCCTATTTTACATGTTTAACATTCCCTATTTTACATCATGCATATTTCCTATTTAACATAATGTTTTACATTCCCTATTTTACCTCATGTTTTACATTCCCTATTTTACATCATGTTTAACATTCCCTATTTTACAACATGTTTAACATTCCCTATTTTACATCATGCATATTTCCTATTTAACATAATGTTTTACATTCCCTATTTTACCTCATGTTTTACATTCCCTATTTTACATCATGTTTAACATTCCCTATTTTACAACATGTTTAACATTCCCTATTTTACATCATGCATATTTCCTATTTAACATAATGTTTTACATTCCCTATTTTACCTCATGTTTTACATTCCCTATTTTACATCATGTTTAACATTCCCTATTTTACAACATGTTTAACATTCCCTATTTTACATCATGCATATTTCCTATTTAACATAATGTTTTACATTCCTTATTTTACCTCATGTTTTACATTCCCTATTTTACATCAAGTTTAACATTCCCTGTTTTACATCATGTTTTACAATCCCAAGTATGTCCTATTTAACAGCATGCTTGCTAAAATTTTGGCAAAAAGTGATGCAAATTATTGGTTGAGATAATATGCTTTTAATAAAGAATAGTTTGCACCATGTGTCATATTTAGTTATCATGTTAGAGGGTCAAATATGTCACATGTCATAGAATCCAATGGACATTGACCTTGTTTGACCTTTACTTTGGATACCAAACATTCAACACAGTCAAAACTAATACATTTATTAATCCTATTAGCTCAATCAATAATCGCATCATTTTTTTTTTCAGCATTGGAGCATCTTTAACTTTTGACCCCTGTACAAACTGAAATTGACCTTTGTCACCATTTTTGCTGTTTTTACTCCGTAACTCCAGAATATTCAGTCATGGATAGTCTAAACTATACCTTTTTGGAATCTTTATGATCAGACAAATAATGTAGTATACTTTTCAAAGTGAGTGGAGCATTTTTAGATTTTGACCCCTGTGTAATTCTTCATTAACCCCTACCTGGCTGCCTATTGAAAATTCAAGTGAATCGTCTGCTTTTCCACAAGAGTGATGTGTAAAGACTACTTGTGTTACATTTGATGCTTGTATCACCAGTTGAAAGATTTTTTTTTTTCTTTTCAGTTTTCTCCTGTGCTGCAGGGAGAACATGCAAACTCCACACAGAAAGGACAGGAAGCGACCCCATGACCTTCTTGCTGTGAGGCATCAGTGCTAACCAAAAACAACCACTACCAAGGATACCACAATAAAGCATAAAACGCATTTCAGTTGTGGCTCTGAAGTAATATTCACGATCACGATTTTAAATAATGTTTATGTTCTTTTTGTGAATATAACCAAAAATGAAATCCAAGTTTATTGTGCCACGTTTCATAAAAACAGTTTGTTGGATTGATATTTTTATGTAATTTTGCTGACAAATCAAAACCCCCTCGTGTCTTAAAAATATAACCTGCCGACCAAAGTTTCACTTCCTCCTAGAATTTCACAATAAAAGAATTGGAAACACAGATTGTTGCCCAGCAGATTTTGTTGAATTATGTGATGTTTAATCCTGTAAATAATGTTTCTACATCAAAAGATTAAATGTGTAAAACAGACTGG
This sequence comes from Thalassophryne amazonica, assembly GCF_902500255.1. NCBI lineage: Eukaryota > Metazoa > Chordata > Actinopteri > Batrachoidiformes > Batrachoididae > Thalassophryne > Thalassophryne amazonica. The sequence continues at coordinate 6,768,163 of NC_047105.1, read as the reverse complement.
AAGCAGTGAATGAAAACTAGTTTTAATTCGAAAATGAAACTCAAATCTGAGGCGTGTGAACACGAGGGAATGTAATGGACACGTCATTTCACCAGTCTGATCATTAATTTAACCTTGCAGTTGTGGTTGTGACGTCAGATATTTCTCCAATTATTCACAATGACAACTGATCATAACTCATGACATTGCTGTGCTTTAAGCCCCACCCATTTTGCTGGAACTGATAGATAAAATTGTTACCAATCTTTAATACGGCTGCTGTTTTACTGTTTAAATATATTCACAATAAAATAAATATGAAGTATGTAACTAAATAATAACAATAATACATCATTTAAATGTATAATTTCATGACCTTTTGGCCCTGAAAGTACAGCCACGCGGTGACGCCGCGGCTGGACCTGCGCGTTTGGTGTCATCAGGATGCATTTCCGTTTTTCTGCGTTAGGCTGATTCTTCAGAGTTTCTGGACGGGAGCTCGGGAGCTGACGGCGGCCGAGACCACGGCTCTGATGGCTGCAGGAGACAAAGACGGCGACGGCAGGATCGGGAGCGACGGTGAGAATGTGCACAAATGTTTCACAAGCACCGGTACCAAGATTTACAAAAGCACGATCTTCAGTTATCTCAGGTCCGCGTTATGAAAGAGTAAAAATATTTTTGAAGGCGCACGCTTTCCTGTAAATATTCTTTAATCCAAAGGTATTTTGTCAAACAACTTTATCGAGTCAGAAAGACTTGTTGGGTGCAAAGTTACAAGTTTAGTCCAAAGTGAAGTTTAGACTCGTGTTGCTGCGTTTTCATCTTTTACAAAAATTTCCCATAATGCCACAGCTTTGACGTGGCCTCAGACAACAGAAGTGCAGAATGCGCGGGTGTGGGTGCTACTGGGTGTGTCATCACCCGATGTGAATCCAAATCCCGATTTATTCTCATCTCTCAAATGTTTTTTATGTCCCTTTATCATACTTTCTGTCACCAATTACGTTAAAGTAATACAAATAATAATTAATGTATCAATATATATTTAATTTATATCATGAAATCAAATCAAATCAAATCAATTTCATTTATATAGCGCCAAATCACAACAAACAGTTGCCCCAAGGCGAAATAAATAGTTAACATAATTTAGTTTTTGAACAATAACAATTACTTTATTTAAGAAATGTAGTCGTGCCGCTCTGTGTGCAGAAGTCTTGTTAGGGAAGGTGTAAAACTTGTGCCACATCCCATTGTGGATCTGTACCGGATCCACCGCGGCGACACCGAACATCAATCAATCAATCAATCAATCAATTTTTTATATAGCGCCAAATCACAACAAACAGTTGCCCCAAGGCGCTTTATATTGTAAGGCAAGGCCATACAATAATTATGTAAAACCCCAACGGTCAAAACGACCCCCTGTGAGCAAGCACTTGGCTACAGTGGGAAGGAAAAACTCCCTTTTAACAGGAAGAAACCTCCAGCAGAACCAGGCTCAGGGAGGGGCAGTCTTCTGCTGGGACTGGTTGGGGCTGAGGGAGAGAACCAGGAAAAAGACATGCTGTGGAGGGGAGCAGAGATCGATCACTAATGATTAAATGCAGAGTGGTGCATACAGAGCAAAAAGAGAAAGAAACAGTGCATCATGGGAACCCCCCAGCAGTCTACGTCTATAGCAGCATAACTAAGGGATGGTTCAGGGTCACCTGATCCAGCCCTAACTATAAGCTTTAGCAAAAAGGAAAGTTTTAAGCCTAATCTTAAAAGTAGAGAGGGTGTCTGTCTCCCTGATCTGAATTGGGAGCTGGTTCCACAGGAGAGGAGCCTGAAAGCTGAAGGCTCTGCCTCCCATTCTACTCTTACAAACCCTAGGAACTACAAGTAAGCCTGCAGTCTGAGAGCGAAGCGCTCTATTGGGGTGATATGGTACTACGAGGTCCCTAAGATAAGATGGGACCTGATTATTCAAAACCTTATAAGTAAGAAGAAGAATTTTAAATTCTATTCTAGAATTAACAGGAAGCCAATGAAGAGAGGCCAATATGGGTGAGATATGCTCTCTCCTTCTAGTCCCCGTCAGTACTCTAGCTGCAGCATTTTGAATTAACTGAAAGCTTTTTAGGGAACTTTTAGGACAACCTGATAATAATGAACATCAGACAGGAGACGCTGAAAGACAAACAACATGCTGTGTGTATAAAACTAGTAAAACTAAAGACATTATTTTGGTGAAAGGTACTCTGTGTCTTTTCTGCAAGATAATCGTTTCTCGGTGAAACCACCCCAACCATGAGGTTTTTTACCTCCTTCACCTTTTGCACATAGTTTTGGTTGTGTGTCTTCAGAAACACGCTTCACGTGTGTCTATTCACGATAACAGAGTGGAAAGACGAGTTTGTGCATAAACGAAAACAAGTAGAACTCTAAAGAACGTTGGACTGGAACTCTATAAAAAGCAGAAAACATCTGAGATCAAGTATTCAGAAACAAAAGATGTCGCAGACCGAACGGTCCCCCCTAAAAATCAGTCCACCCTGCTTTCACTGTGCATGCGTCATTTTGAACCTCAGTAGTTCATCTGAGATGGAGTCTCTTCACCCAAAGCAATCAAATGGATTATTAACCAACAGAAGACAAGATAAAACCACTTAAATCATTCTAAAGTCAGTTTTAAGCAAAAACGAGGCGACACTCTGTGATTAGCTAGCAGGTCGTGTAGCCACGGCGCTCTGATCGCTTCCTCGATCTTTTATGATGAAATAATGCTGAATTTATGTGGAAATGATTATTGTACAAAAGCTTCAGATATCTGTCACTGAGACAGATGATGACTGGAGGCAGTTTGAAGCAGAAACGAGATGATAGATAAGAGATGATAGGCAGGGCGGGCCAATTTTTAGGGTGCTGTCCGGTGGGTGTGCTTAAAGTGGAATCTAACCGTGGGCGCACACTGAAGATGATACTAACGCTGTGTTAAAAACCCAAGCTAATGGAAATGTGAGTACGCGCTCAAATTGGACATTTATTTGATTTATTTCTGAGTTGTGGTTTTCAACAGGTAAATGAATAATAATTACGTTGTGCTCTTAATATAAAACAGAATTTTTACAGACTTAGCTAAGCAAGGAAATGGGACCATGCACATATGCTAAGAGTGAAGAGATGTATTTATTTTTATTGCTGTTAACATTTGCAAAATGAATTAATTTAACCACTCCATAAAAAAGACATTTTCTCTGAAGCAGCTATTCAGTATTGATCAGTATGTATGTTATTTATATTTGTATATTTATATTTGCAAATTGTTTTTCTTTTTAACTTTCACTTTTGATGCTCTGTGTGCTTCTTACCCTGTGTGCTGCTGGAAATTCATAATAAATGGTAAATGGACTGTATTTATATAGCGCTTTTCCATCTACATCAGATGCTCAAAGCGCTTTACAATAATGCCTCACATTCACCCCGTTGTCAGGCTGCTGCCATACAAGGTGCTTACTACACACCAGGAGCAATAGGGGATTAAGGACCTTGCCCAAGGGCTCTTAGTGATTTTCTGGTCAGGCTGGGATTTGAACCAAGGATCCTTTGGTCTCAAGCCCAACGCTTAACCACTGGACCATCACCTCCTTTCGTGTATTTTTGATGCCTCTGGATCAGATGATGCTCCATTAAATTCTACAAACTTCTGTCACTTGCTTCAATATCATTTCTTTTCAGAAAGTAGATGAGTTTTTGCACGTGAAAGGAAATCAGCGGATTATCAGTCAGGTGGTATTGTATTTGTCCCGCCCACTTCCAAACTATCCAGTCGTGTCAGTGCCTTCAGTCTTCAGGATCATGTTGTGATCAGTGTTTCTGTTCTTCTCTCCCCAGAATTCTGTGATCTCCTAAAATAAGGACGAGCGTAGAACTGTGTCCACGACTCTTTTCCTTCTTTGATTTATGGAATTCTTGGAAATTCCAACTTTCCAGATTGTTTGTTGCTAAAACCAGGGCCCGTATTTATCAACTTTTTTAATACACTCGTAAATGTTCCAAATACCAGGTTTAAGATTTGACAAGATCATTCAGAGCCACCAGACTCTTGTCCCTTCTGATTAGTTCCCCAAAGACGTGCTCTGAAAAATTATTCCTGTTGCGTCGATCCAAGTGGACACTTCAGCTGGAATTTTCAGTTTCTACCTCACAGAGGAGCAGGTGTTTGAGCACCGGGTTCCGTCTCTTGTATTCTGTCTCTCGCATTCCTTTTTTAATCCTGACCTCAGATCAGTGTGGAAAACTTTGACTCTCATAATCAGAAGAAACTCTGATTAAGATCAAACTTTCCTGATCTTCACGGTGCAGCTACACCAACAACTTTTTCCAAGATTTCAGAACAGCCCTGAGTGAACAGTTGCCTAAATGAATGAGTTCATCCCTTCCTGTCTGTAAACATGATAATAAAATAATAAATATCATCAATTTATAAGTCAGCAAAATAAAAGGTTGAATCATGAAGACAAACCCATCAAATCAGTTGATAAAGCACAGTTCTTTTGCCTGTGTAATATATCCTGTAGACGGGTCTGCCACCTGCTGGATGGTGTGTGGATGCTGGGCTGATGATGGATTAGGAGCAGGTGTGGTTCTCAGTGAGAGAGACGGAATGCTTCCACTCAGAAATGTACTCATTCAGAGAAATGAAGGGTTATTTTCTGATTGTTTCGCAGCAGGTTTTACAATCTGATACTCAAATAACACAAACACACAACACAGACGAAGGGATTTCATGTGAGTTTAACTGTGAAAGCAAAAGAAAACGAGAGGGAGATGTTGTGACTGTTTGACAGCAGTTGTGTTTCTAAAGCCTGAAATAACACAGTGGAGAATCCACACAACCCAGCAGGAAGGATTCTGTGTGAATGTCCCCGTCTCTCTCAACATGTGTGGTTTTGAAGTTACATGTAGCTTGAAATTAACTTGTCAGTTTATTTCATTTCCAAAATTTATGTCTGTTAGCTAACAAATCCTAGGCCTGGTAACTGGACTCAGGCACTGGTCCAGTTGGCTACCACAATCTAGGTCTGGTAGCTGCCAAAACCTGAGTGTGGTAGCCTCTGAAACCTAGGAATACTATCTATCGAAGCCTTGGTGGGTTCAAACTGTAGGTCTGTTGGCCACCTGACTTAACCCGTGGTAGCCATCAGACTGAGGCGCTGGTCTAGTTGGCTACCACAACCTAGTTCTGATGGTTGCCAAAGCCGAAATCTTTGTATCCATTAAAGTCTAGGCCTCGTGGCCACCAAGGCCACAGCTGCGTGTCATTAAATCCCAGTCGCGCCTTTCACAGTATTTTTGAGATCAAGCAGTTTTACTTTTGAGTAATCCCACTAACAAACCAAGTCGATGTGGATAAAGTTCTTCTGTCCATCATTGTCAAGTCTGATGTTTGATGAATTCAGGCCCAAACACCTGAGATGTTGCGAACCTGCCTGTTGTCCCCTGAAGTGAGACCACGATGAATAAATCCTTCCGTCTGGACATTAGACATTCCCTTAATGCATGACCCGGAATGGATCAATAAATCTGATTTGTGTAACCACCATCTGTCTTTTTCCTTTTTCCCAATCATTAAAATGTTTTATTTCTACATTACTCTTTAATAAAGTGGTTCATTCAACAACTAAAATACATTTTGATTCTTCAGCTGCATTTCTGTAACTGGTCAGAGATGATCAATAAATGTATTGTTACTGGAAATCTGCAGCACGTATTGATCTCTGTGTCGACCAATGAGCATTGTCTGAAAATTAAACATACAGACGGATGACAAATGAAAGTGAGAACAAACGTAAAGTGTCTGAGGTTTTGGATCAGTGGCTCAGCGCTGACGAATCGGAACCACAGAATTCCCAACGATATTCCCTCATTTGGCGTATTGATGATGGCGACTGAGAAGTTCATCGCTGGTCTGAGATCTGCGATCTGAAGACCCCTCGTGACCTTTGGAACAGGAAGTCTGTCTCCCGTCTGTACAGAGAACAAAATGAGATCAACGTGCTGTAATTAATAATTAATACATCATGTGTTTATTATTAATAGTAAAAGTAATAACTCTTTATATTGGACTTTCCCAGGAATTAATACACAAAACAAAAGAAGCTGTAATAATAAAAACCTCTACAACAATGCACAAAAAAAAAAAAAAAAAATAGCTTATTTTAAAATAAATAAATCAACAATGGACTTACTTTTTTTTTTTTTTTTTTGAGTATTTCCACTGCTGTGGGTCAGTAATCTGTGTCCATCTGACGTCTTCTGTTGTTCAAACAGCATAAAATAGTGTCCAGTATGTTGTCCATGACGTGCTTATTTGGTCATTAAGATTATTTTTGGAATTCAAGTCATCCACAGAGAAACAAAAAGTGAGTCCCAAATACTGAAAAAAAAAAAAGAAAAACTGTGACTTACTGGGTTTCTGATTTTCTTCTTAAAGAGACATGTTTTGACAGGTGCGACTTAAACCCCGCCTCTCTTTCAGGTAGCTATGGTGATCAATACTGGTGGTTGGCTCTCACTGCGGTATTGTATCACTTCCTGTTCCAGAGCACAGCGGCGTTTTGCTGTATCTGTTAGCTGTTTAATCTGCGCAGTTAAATTGATCTAGTTAACTAGATAACGATTTGTTTCACAGTGTAATCTTCACGTGCCTTAACTAAAGCACTCCCTCTGCTGAATCACCTCTAAATTATTTACACATTATTCACTTTGTGTGTTTTTAGGAATCCGCTAGCTTAGCGCAGCTACTAGCTCTTAGCCGGTTTAGCATGGCGGCTTCTCCTGTCTCTCCCGCACTTTTCTACTCTGGGTGTCAATCAATCAATCAATTTTATTTATATAGCGCCAAATCACAACAAACAGTTGCCCCAAGGCGCTTTATATTGTAAGGCAAGGCCATACAATAATTACGTAAAAACCCCAACGGTCAAAACGACCCCCTGTGAGCAAGCACTTGGCGACAGTGGGAAGGAAAAACTCCCTTTTAACAGGAAGAAACCGCCAGCAGAACCAGGCTCAGGGAGGGTCAGTCTTCTGCTGGGACTGGTTGGGGCTGAGGGAGAGAACCAGGGAAAAGACATGCTGTGGAGGGGAGCAGAGATCGATCACTAATGATTAAATGCAGAGTGGTGCATACAGAGCAAAAAGAGAAAGAAACACTCAGTGCATCATGGGAACCCCCCAGCAGTCTAAGTCTATAGCAGCATAACTAAGGGATGGTTTAGGGTCCCTAAGATAAGATGGGACCTGATTATTCAAAACCTTATAAGTAAGAAGAAGAATTTTAAATTCTATTCTAGAATTAACAGGAAGCCAATGAAGAGAGGCCAATATGGGTGAGATATGCTCTCTCCTTCTAGTCCCCGTCAGTACTCTAGCTGCAGCATTTTGAATTAACTGAAGGCTTTTCAGGGAACTTTTAGGACAACCTGATAATAATGAATTACAATAGTCCAGCCTAGAGGAAATAAATGCATGAATTAGTTTTTCAGCATCACTCTGAGACAAGACCTTTCTAATTTTAGAGATATTGCGTAAATGCAAAAAAGCAGTCTTACATATTTGTTTAATATGCGCTTTGAATGACATATCCTGATCAAAAATGACTCCAAGATTTCTCACAGTATTACTAGAGGTCAGGGTAATGCCATCCAGAGTAAGGATCTGGTTAGACACCATGTTTCTAAGATTTGTGGGGCCAAGTACAATAACTTCAGTTTTATCTGAGTTTAAAAGCAGGAAATTAGAGGTCATCCATGTCCTTATGTCTGTAAGACAATCCTGCAGTTTAGCTAATTGGTGTGTGTCCTCTGGCTTCATGGATAGATAAAGCTGGGTATCATCTGCGTAACAATGAAAATTTAAGCAATGCCGTCTAATAATACTGCCTAAGGGAAGCATGTATAAAGTGAATAAAATTGGTCCTAGCACAGAACCTTGTGGAACTCCATAATTAACCTTAGTCTGTGAAGACGATTCCCCATTTACATGAACAATTTGTAATCTATTAGATAAATAGGATTCAAACCACCGCAGCGCAGTGCCTTTAATACCTATGACATGCTCTAATCTCTGTAATAAAATTTTATGGTCAACAGTATCAGAAGCAGCACTGAGGTCTAACAGAACAAGCACAGAGATGAGTCCACTGTCTGAGGCCATAAGAAGATCATTTGTAACCTTCACTAATGCTGTTTCTGTACTATGATGAATTCTAAAACCTGACTGAAACTCTTCAAATAGACCATTCCTCTGCAGGTGATCAGTTAGCTGTTTTACAACTACCCTTTCAAGAATTTTTGAGAGAAAAGGAAGGTTGGAGATTGGCCTATAATTAGCTAAGATAGCTGGGTCAAGTGATGGCTTTTTAAGTAATGGTTTAATTACTGCCACCTTAAAAGCCTGTGGTACATAGCCAACTAACAAAGATAGATTGATCATATTTAAGATCGAAGCATTAAATAATGGTAGGGCTTCATTGAGCAGCCTGGTAGGAATGGGGTCTAATAGACATGTTTGTTATGTGTCGGACGCAGCCCGGAGGACCCAGTATGAAATAAGCAGAGCACGGTACAAAGGATAACAGAGTTTAATAAACATAACAGTGATGTGAAAAATATAAAAGTGCGCGGTCTGGCGTGGTGGATTGCGGTGCGCTCCCAGCAGCACTAACGGTCCGGAGCCAGAACCAGTTCGGACCCAAGGACCCCGCCGACACCCCCCAGGTGGCCGCGACAAACCGAGTCTGTGAAAGAAGAAATCATTATGTGAGTCCACACTCAACACACAGAGAGACCACTCAAAGGTGTACAAACAGCAAACACTTCCTGGCTTAATTGCAAATCAGCTTCCCACCCTGCAGGCATAGAACACCCTGTTCACAAAACTCCACTGCAGTGGAAGCTGATTTAAATGACCAACATACAGCTCAATATAATAAGGTGTGAGGGACACCACATTTACTGACTGTATAAATGTTAGTCACAAAATGTAACGTACCTCAGGAAGTGTGCTGACGAGCGTGAGACCTCACCCCCTCCTCTTTCACAGACCATGCATCAAACCTGGACGTTCTCTGCATCCACTGATGATGAGATGGCTCTTGAGACGACGATCTCACCCGTCTGGTCACAAGGTCGAGTCTCTGGCAAATACACACTGTGTACTCCAGTCTTAAATGCCACCATGTTCCAATCCATGTAGATGCACCACAGCTGTGAGTCCTGACGAGCCGCAGGTGATCAGCCTCAGGTGATCAGGGTGAGGTCCTGATAAACTCAGCTACACAGCCACTCAGTCCCAAATGCGCACCACCTGGGAGGAAAACCAAAAGACAGAAACAAAAGACACACAAAAGCCAGCCAGGCACGCCAGCCACAACAATGTTGATGGTTTGGATGAACTAACTAATGAAAATAACTCAGACAGAACAATCTGAGAGAAAGAGTCTAACCAAATACCAGCATCACTGAAAGCAGCCAAAGATAACGATACGTCTTTGGGATGGTTATGAGTAATTTTTTCTCTAATAGTTAAAATTTTATTAGCAAAGAAAGTCATGAAGTCATTACTAGTTAAAGTTAAAGGAATACTCGGCTCAATAGAGCTCTGACTCTTTGTCAGCCTGGCTACAGTGCTGAAAAGAAACCTGGGGTTGTTCTTATTTTCTTCAATTAGTGATGAGTAGTAAGATGTCCTAGCTTTACGGAGGGCTTTTTTATAGAGCAACAGACTCTTTTTCCAGGCTAAGTGAAGATCTTCTAAATTAGTGAGATGCCATTTCCTCTCCAACTTACGGGTTATCTGCTTTAAGCTGCGAGTTTGTGAGTTATACCACGGAGTCAGGCACTTCTGATTTAAAGCTCTCTTTTTCAGAGGAGCTACAGCATCCAAAGTTGTCTTCAATGAGGATGTAAAACTATTGACGAGATACTTTGACGAGATTTGAATCATATTTGTCTAATAGATTACAATTTGTTCATGTAAATGGGGAATCTTCTTCACAGACTAAAGTTAATTATGGAGTTCCACAAGGTTCTGTGCTAGGACCAATTTTATTCACTTTATATATGCTTCCCTTAGGCAGTATTATTAGACGGTATTGCTTAAATTTTCATTGTTACGCAGATGATACCCAGCTTTATCTATCCATGAAGCCAGAGGACACACACCAATTAGCTAAACTGCAGGATTGTCTTACAGACATAAAGACATGGATGACCTCTAATTTCCTGCTTTTAAACTCAGATAAAACTGAAGTTATTGTACTTGGCCCCACAAATCTTAGAAACATGGTGTCTAACCAGATCCTTACTCTGGATGGCATTACCCTGACCTCTAGTAATACTGTGAGAAATCTTGGAGTCATTTTTGATCAGGATATGTCATTCAAAGCGCATATTAAACAAATATGTAGGACTGCTTTTTTGCATTTACGCAATATCTCTAAAATCAGAAAGGTCTTGTCTCAGAGTGATGCTGAAAAACTAATTCATGCATTTATTTCCTCTAGGCTGGACTATTGTAATTCATTATTATCAGGTTGCCCTAAAAGTTCCCTAAAAAGCCTTCAGTTAATTCAAAATGCTGCAGCTAGAGTACTGACGGGGACTAGAAGGAGAGAGCATATCTCACCTATATTGGCCTCTCTTCATTGGCTTCCTGTTAATTCTAGAATAGAATTTAAAATTCTTCTTCTTACTTATAAGGTTTTGAATAATCAGGTCCCATCTTATCTTAGGGACCTCGTAGTACCATATCACCCCAATAGAGCGCTTCGCTCTCAGACTGCAGGCTTACTTGTAGTTCCTAGGGTTTGTAAGAGTAGAATGGGAGGCAGAGCCTTCAGCTTTCAGGCTCCTCTCCTGTGGAACCAGCTCCCAATTCAGATCAGGGAGACAGACACCCTCTCTACTTTTAAGATTAGGCTTAAAACTTTCCTTTTTGCTAAAGCTTATAGTTAGGGCTGGATCAGGTGACCCTGAACCATCCCTTAGTTATGCTGCTATAGACGTAGACTGCTGGGGGGTTCCCATGATGCACTGTTTCTTTCTCTTTTTGCTCTGTATGCACCACTCTGCATTTAATCATTAGTGATCGATCTCTGCTCCCCTCCACAGCATGTCTTTTTCCTGGTTCTCTCCCTCAGCCCCAACCAGTCCCAGCAGAAGACTGCCCCTCCCTGAGCCTGGTTCTGCTGGAGGTTTCTTCCTGTTAAAAGGGAGTTTTTCCTTCCCACTGTAGCCAAGTGCTTGCTCACAGGGGGTCGTTTTGACCGTTGGGGTTTTACATAATTATTGTATGGCCTTGCCTTACAATATAAAGCGCCTTGGGGCAACTGTTTGTTGTGATTTGGCGCTATATTAAAAAAATTGATTGATTGATTGATTGATTGATTGATACTCTATCTCACTTACAGAGTTTAGGTAGCTACTCTGCACTGTGTTGGTATATGGCATTAGAGAACATAAAGAAGGAATCATATCCTTAAACCTAGTTACAGTGCTTTCTGAAAGACTTCTAGTGTAATGAAACTTATTCCCCACTGCTGGGTAGTCCATCAGAGTAAATGTAAATGTTATTAAGAAATTATCAGACAGAAGGGAGTTTTCAGGGAATACTGTTAAGTCTTCAATTTCCATACCATAAGTCAGAACAAGATCTAAGATATGACTAAAGTGGTGGGTGGACTCATTTACATTTTGAGCAAAGCCAATTGAGTCTAATAATAGATTAAATGCAGTGTTGAGGCTGTCATTCTCAGCATCTGTGTGGATGTTAAAATCGCCCACTATAATTATCTTATCTGAGCTAAGCACTAAGTCAGACAAAAGTTCTGAAAATTCACAGAGAAACTCACAGTAACGACCAGGAGGACGATAGATAACAAATAAAACTGGTTTTTGGGACTTCCAATTTGGATGGACAAGACTAAGAGTCAAGCTTTCAAATGAATTAAAGCTCTGTCTGGGTTTTTGATTAATTAATAAGCTGGAATGGAAGATTGCTGCTAATCCTCCGCCTCGGCCCGTGCTACGAGCGTAGGTGGGTGTGAAATGTTTAGTTATTCCTCGGCCTCCTTTAGCAGTAATGGTACTTGTAATAAGTGTAGCTTATTCGTAGCTTTGGAGGCCAGGCTGGGCGAATTGGAGACTCGGCTCCGCACCATGGAAAATTCTACAGCTAGCCAGGCCCCTGTAGTCGGTGCGGACCAAGGTAGCTTAGCCGCCGTTAGTTCCTTTCCAGCAGATCCCGAGCAGCCGGGAAAGCAGGCCGACTGGGTGACTGTGAGGAGGAAGCGTAGCCCTAAACAGAAGCCCCGTGTACACCGCCAACCCATTCACATTTCTAACCGTTTTTCCCCACTCGGCGACACACCCGCCGAGGATCAAACTCTGGTTATTGGCGACTCTGTTTTGAGAAATGTGAAGTTAGCGACACCAGCAACCATAGTCAATTGTCTTCCGGGGGCCAGAGCAGGCGACACTGAAGGAAATTTGAAACTGCTGGCTAAGGCTAAGCGTAAATTTGGTAAGATTGTAATTCACGGCAGTAATGACACCCAGTTACGCCAATCGGAGGTCACTAAAATTAACATTGAATCGGTGTGTAACTTTGCAAAAACAATGTCGGACTCTGTCATTTTCTCTGGGCCCCTCCCCAATTGGACCGGGAGTGACATGTTTAGCCGCATGTTCTCCTTTAATTGCTGGCTGTCTGAGTGGTGTCCAAAAAATGAGGTGGGCTTCATAGATAATTGGCAAAGCTTCTGGGGAAAACCTGGTCTTGTTAGGAGAGACGGCATCCATCCCACTTTAGAGGGAGCAGCTCTCATTTCTAGAAATCTGGCCAATTTTCTTAAATCCTCCAAACTGTGACTATCCAGGGTTGGGACCAGGAAGCAGAGTTGTAGTCTTAAACACCTCTCTGCAGCTTCTCTCCCCCTGCCATCCCCTCACTACCCCATCCCAGTAGAGACGGTGCCTGCTCCCAGACCACCAATAACCAGTAAAAATCTATTTAAGCATAAAAATTCAAAAACAAAAATAATATAGCGCCTTCAACTGCACCACAGACTAAAACAGTTAAATGTGGTCTATTAAACATTAGGTCTCTCTCTTCCAAGTCCCTGTTAGTAAATGATATAATAATGGATCAACATATTGATTTATTCTGCCTTACAGAAACCTGGTTACAGCAGGATGAATATGTTAGTTTAAATGAGTCAACACCCCCGAGTCACACTAACTGCCAGAACGCTCGTAGCACGGGCCGAGGCGGAGGATTAGCAGCAATCTTCCATTCCAGCTTATTAATTAATCAAAAACCCAGACAGAGCTTTAATTCATTTGAAAGCTTGACTCTTAGTCTTGTCCATCCAAATTGGAAGTCCCAAAAACCAGCTTTATTTGTTATCTATCGTCGTCGTTACTGTGAGTTTCTCTGTGAATTTTCAGACCTTTTGTCTGACTTAGTGCTTAGCTCAGATAAGATAATTATAGTGGGCGATTTTAACATCCACACAGATGCTGAGAATGACAGCCTCAACGCTGCATTTAATCTATTATTAGACTCAATTGGCTTTGCTCAAAATGTAAATGAGTCCACCCACCACTTTAATCATATCTTAGATCTTGTTCTGACATATGGTATGGAAATTGAAGACTTAACAGTGTTCCCTGAAAACTCCCTTCTGTCTGATCATTTCTTAATAACATTTACATTTACTCTGATGGACTACCCAGCAGTGGGGAATAAGTTTCATTACACTAGAAGTCTTTCAGAAAGCGCTGTAACTAGGTTTAAGGATATGATTCCTTCTTTATGTTCTCTAATGCCATATACCAACATAGTGCAGAGTAGCTACCTAAACTCTGTAAGTGAGATAGAGTATCTCATCAATAGTTTTACATCCTCATTGAAGACAACTTTGGATGATGTAGCTCCTCTGAAAAAGAGAGCTTTAAATCAGAAGTGCCTGACTCCGTGGTATAACTCACAAACTCGCAGCTTAAAGCAGATAACCCGTAAGTTGGAGAGGAAATGGCGTCTCACTAATTTAGAAGATCTTCACTTAGCCTGGAAAAAGAGTCTGTTGCTCTATAAAAAAAAAAAGCCCTCCATAAAGCTAGGACATCTTACTACTCATCACTAATTGAAGAAAATAAGAACAACCCCAGGTTTCTTTTCAGCACTGTAGCCAGGCTGACAAAGAGTCAGAGGTCTATTGAGCCGAGTATTCCTTTAACTTTAACTAGTAATGACTTCATGACTTTCTTTGCTAATAAAATTTTAACTATTAGAGAAAAAATTACTCATAACCATCCCAAAGACGTATCGTTATCTTTGGTTGCTTTCAGTGATGCTGGTATTTGGTTAGACTTTTTCTCTCCGATTGTTCTGTCTGAGTTATTTTCATTAGTTACTTCCTCCAAACCATCAACATGTCTATTAGACCCCATTCCTACCAGGCTGCTCAAGGAAGCCCTACCATTAATTAATGCTTCGATCTTAAATATGATCAATCTATCTTTATTAGTTGGCTATGTACCACAGGCTTTTAAGGTGGCAGTAATTAAACCATTACTTAAAAAGCCATCACTTGACCCAGCTATCTTAGCTAATTATAGGCCAATCTCCAACCTTCCTTTTCTCTCAAAAATTCTTGAAAGGGTAGTTGTAAAACAGCTAACTGATCACCTGCAGAGGAATGGTCTATTTGAAGAGTTTCAGTCAGGTTTTAGAATTCATCATAGTACAGAAACAGCATTAGTGAAGGTTACAAATGATCTTCTTATGGCCTCAGACAGTGGACTCATCTCTGTGCTTGTTCTGTTAGACCTCAGTGCTGCTTTTGATACTGTTGACCATAAAATTTTATTACAGAGATTAGAGCATGCCATAGGTATTAAAGGCACTGCGCTGCGGTGGTTTGAATCATATTTATCTAATAGATTACAATTTGTTCATGTAAATGGGGAATCTTCTTCACAGACTAAGGTTAATTATGGAGTTCCACAAGGTTCTGTGCTAGGACCAATTTTATTCACTTTATACGTTTCCCTTAGGCAGTATTATTAGACGGCATTGCTTAAATTTTCATTGTTACGCAGATGATACCCAGCTTTATCTATCCATGAAGCCAGAGGACACACACCAATTAGCTAAACTGCAGGATTGTCTTACAGACATAAAGACATGGATGACCTCTAATTTCCCGCTTTTAAACTCAGATAAAACTGAAGTTATTGTACTTGGCCCTACAAATCTTAGAAACATGGTGTCTAAACAGATCCTTACTCTGGATGGCATTACCCTGACCTCTAGTAATACTGTGAGAAATCTTGGAGTCATTTTTGATCAGGATATGTCATTCAATGCGCATATTAAACAAATGTGTAGGACTGCGTTTTTGCATTTGCGCAATATCTCTAAAATTAGAAAGGTCTTGTCTCAGAGTGATGCTGAAAAACTAATTCATGCATTTATTTCCTCTAGGCTGGACTATTGTAATTCATTATTATCAGGTTGTCCTAAAAGTTCCCTGAAAAGCCTTCAGTTAATTCAAAATGCTGCAGCTAGAGTACTAACGGGGACTAGAAGGAGAGAGCATAGCTCACCCATATTGGCCTCTCTTCATTGGCTTCCTGTTAATTCTAGAATAGAATTTAAAATTCTTCTTCTTACTTATAAGGTTTTGAATAATCAGGTCCCATCTTATCTTAGGGACCGCGTAGTACCATATCACCCCAATAGAGCGCTTTGCTCTCAGACTGCAGGCTTACTTGTAGTTCCTAGGGTTTGTAAGAGTAGAATGGGAGGCAGAGCCTTCAGCTTTCAGGCTCCTCTCCTGCGGAACCAGCTCCCAATTCAGATCAGGGAGACAGACACCCTCTCTACTTTTAAGATTAGGCTTAAAACTTTCCTTTTTGCTAAAGCTTATAGTTAGGGCTGGATCAGGTGACCCTGAACCATCCCTTAGTTATGCTGCTATAGACGTAGACTGCTGGGGGGTTCCCATGATGCACTGAGTGTTTCTTTCTCTTTTTGCTCTGGATGCACCACTCTGCATTTAATCATTAGTGATTGATCTCTGCTCCCCTCCACAGCATGTCTTTTTCCTGGTTCTCTCCCTCAGCCCCAACCAGTCCCAGCAGAAGACTACCCCTCCCTGAGCCTGGTTCTGCTGGAGGTTTCTTCCTGTTAAAAGGGAGTTTTTCCTTCCCACTGTTGCCAAGTGCTTGCTCACAGGGGGGTCGTTTTGACCGTTGGGGTTTTTCTGTAATTATTGTATGGCTTTGCCTTACAATATAAAGCGCCTTTGGGGCAACTGTTTGTTGTGATTTGGCGCTATATAAATAAAATTGATTTGATTTGATTTTGATCAATACACTGATCAGCCATAACACTGTGACCACCTGACCAAAATTGTGTACATAGGTCTATGATTTGTTACCAAACCTGCTCTGACCCTCTGAGACCTCTTACTGCAGCAAATAACAGAATATTTACAGAGGAATCCTTCAAATGGTGATAGAAGGACCAAATGTGGCAAAAGTACACCTTAGATATTACTCTTCTGAAACAAAAAGGACGGGCTACTTGAATTTTCAATAGGCGGCCACATAGGGGTCAAATGAATAATTACATAGTGGTCAAAATATGTGATTTGAAAATGATCCAGTCATATTGAAAATAATACCAGATTATTTGTCTGATTGTAAAGATTCCAAAAAGGTATAGTTTGGACTATCTATGACTGAATTTGATAGAGTTATGGGGTTAAAAACAATAAAAATGGTGACAAAGTTCAGTTTAAGTTTGTACAGGGGTCAAAAGTTAAAGTCGCTCCAATTTTTTTCAAAGGTGATGCAAATTACTGGTTGAGTTAATAGGGTTTTAAAAAGGAATAGTTTGCACCATGTGTCATGCTTAGTTATCACGTTACGGGGTAACATATGTCACGTCATAGAATTCAATGGACGTCAACATTATTTGACCTTTACTTTGGAGACCAAACATTCAACACAGTCAAAACTATTCCATTCATTAATCCAAGTAGCTCAACCAACAATTTGCACCATTTTTTACTAAGGGCCCTGTCCCACTGGCGTTTAGGAGGATTTGCGTATGGATTGCGCACAAAATTGGCCCATATTCGCCAAACATCCGCAATAACCATGTAACATGCCTGTATGATTCGGCCGTAATCCGAGCACACCCATGATCATCCGCAGAGGCACGCATGTCCGCAGCCAGGATTTTTGAATAGCTCAAACATCTGGATGCGGATGACATCCGCCTTGCATACTCCATATACAGTATTTCAGTATACAGTAATTCATACACAATACATACTCTATGTGCTGTATATCTGCTGTTAACAACTGATATCCGCAACTGACGGGGATGTGCGGCTTGACAGTGGACCGGGACAGTGTGTAAAACAGATATATATCATGCCCATCATTTTTTCACATCACAAACTAAAATATGTTGTAGCGAATGCATACAAATTGGCCACGAATAAAGCGTTTTTATTACATCTGCTTTGCAGCTGATTTGCGGACAATCTGTGAATGCATAACAAACATGTCACGTAAACCCAAAGTACTATATGTGGCAGAAAGCGACATACTTGTACCTGCCAGTCAGTGCCGGTCCGGCTGTGTAGATCCACAAAGATGTAGCCGCTGCAATCCAAGACTTTTATTTAACACCAACAAAAGGAAGAGTTGCTGAAGTCTGTTTTCTGTGACACTCTCAAAAAAAAAAAAAAAAAATACACCAAGCGGCTTCCCCCCTCCCGCTCCCCAAACTCATGAACAGTTAACCCTCACCTGACAAAATGAACATTAACTCTGTGATCAACTTGTCCAAGTCCAGCAAATGCTCCAGAGGCTGTATTGTTGGTGTAAATAGTGATGCCAACTGCCCGAGTGCGCTTATTTTATGGCCGCAATGCAGATGCCGTGCACGCGCAACACATGCGCGATGCATTCATAATACACCCGTAATACTGCCGTGATAATCTCAGTGTGTTGGATCAGTTTCCTCACTACATGCGTTATATAACCGTGATTGTTCATCATATATTTGAATATATTATTAATATATCCGTAATTCATACTGGGACATTTGTCATTTTTGGCCATTTTTGTTGCGGACGACAACAAACGCCCGTAATTTGTGTACTCAATTCATGCGCAATTGATCCTCTCCCCAGTGGGATAGGGCCCTAAAATTGGAGCAACTTTAACTTTTGACCCCTGTACAAACTGAAACTGACCTTTGTCACCATTCTTGCTGTTTTTACCTCATAACTCCATAACATTCAGTCATAGATAGTCCAAACTATACCTTTTTGGAATCTTTATGATCAGATAAATAATGTGGCTTTCAATATGATTTGATCATTTTTATATTTTAACCCCTGTGTAATTCTTCAATTGACCCCTACGTGGCCACCTATTGAAAATTCAAGTGGCCGTCTGTTTTTTCAAAACAGCAATGTCTAAGGAGAATTTGTGCTGAATTTGGTGCTTGTATCACCGTGTGAAGTATTGTTTCAGTTATTTGCTGCACCAGCTGAAGGTGTGCTGTGGAATCTGGCGCCAAGAGCTTCCACAGGGCGTCATCCTACTATCATCACACACAGTCCAATAAACTGCAAAAGTGGGATGAAACAGCTAAAGTTTAATAAATTGAAATTGAATTGAACTGAGAGATGGTCCGGACACCATCACAATCCAGCCCCTTGTCAAAGTCGATAAAAAATTTTACGTCAGCTGTGAGGATAAATATAACCCCTCACCACCACCACACACACACACACACACACACACACACACACACACACACACACACACACAGGTGCCATCATAACAACATCATCGCTGATGTTTATAATCTATCATCTCTCATCCAATAAAATATCCAAACTTGTGATACTGCGTCAGACAATTTCAGACTCTGTGTTGAAACAGTTTCACTTCTCATTTTCTGGAGCTGCAGTTTGAATGTTAACTTCATAAAGTCATCGAGCAGCGACGCCGGACGTCAAAAACCTTCAAATGGTGAGATTTCTACAGAAACGATCACAGAATTATTGCAGTTTGCTTCTACAGTGTTTGACAAAGCAATTAATGATTATTTCTTGTCTCTGTGGCAGCAGATTTTCAAGATAAATTTGACATTAAAACTCAAGAAACATTCCTCAGTTTCATTGTGGAACTCTTGTAGTTTACTGTATTTTAAAATTCTACATTTTATATTCCATATTTCATTATATAAAACAGTAATAAAACATAATTTTGGCAAAAATTTTGCACAATAAATTTTACTTCCATTGTCTGTTTTTTAATTGTTTTTTTGTTTTTTTTTGGGGGGGGGGGGGTTGTTTTGTTTTTTTGGTGTACATCCTGAGAAAGCTGAGAATTATGTCAATTCAGTTTTATTTATTTTTATTTATATAGCACCAAATCACAACAAAGTAGCCTGAAGGCGCTTCACACAAGTAACCCCCCGAGCAGGAACACAGGTGACAGTGGTAAACAAAAACTCCCTCTGATTTGAGGAAGAAACCTCAAGCAGACCAGATTCAAAGGAGTGACCCTCTGCTTGGGCCATGCTACAGACATAAACTACAGAACAATTCGCAAAACAAATATACAGGAAATGTTGCCAGTCCACAGGACAGGAGGGTTACAGAAACAGACACCACACCCATCTCTGGATGGAGCTACACCTGAAACAGAGAGAAAAGAAAAAAAAAGGAATCAAGCATCAGAAAGACAACAAATACAGTATAATTTGTCAGCATTAAGCAACAATCCAATCCAACTTTATAGAACACTTTAAAATAAAGTTAACAAAGTGCTTTCCAAATAAGACATTAATAAAATACAACACAGATAAAACAAAAAAAATAAGTAAAAAAGTGACCAAATATAATGAACTTTGTTTTTTTCATTAAAATCCAAGAAATTCAGGGACAGCCATGCTCTGATGTCCTTAAGACATTCTAACCAAGGTCTAAAGGGTTATTACATTTCAGTGGTAAGTAAATCTGACAGTCATCTGCATAAAAATTAAATGACACATTGTGGTTTTTGATAATAGAGCCGAGGGGAAGTAAATAAACACTAAAAAGAAGGGGCCCAAGAATGGATCCTTGTGGTACACCACATGGGAGAAAGGCAGATGATGAACAAAAATTACCAACATCAACAGAAAAACTTCAGTCAAATATGACTTGAACCACTCCAAGGCAATATCTCTAATGCCAATATTATGAGCCACTGTGTCAAAAGCCACCGTTAAATCCAAAAGTAGAAGTAAGACAGAATCCCCAGAGTCAGCAGTAATTAAAATATCATTAAAAACTCTCAAAAGTGCAGACTCCGTACTATGAAATGCTTTAAACCCAGAATGAAAAACTTAAAAAATGTTGTGAGTGTTTTAAAAAAAAATGGTAGCTGTGAGGTCACTACTTTTTCCAAAATTTTAGAAACAATAGGAAGCTTTGAAATCGGTCTAAAATTAGACAACAAAGAAGCATCCAGGCCAGGGCGTTTCAGTAAAGGCTGCACCACTGCCCGTTTCAAAGATACAGGTACTTCACCCAAAATAAGACTGCTGTTTAAGCCTTTGGACAAAAGGTCCAATAGTGTCCCAAACTTCATTAAAAATACCGAGGGGGTAGAATATCATTAGGAGAGCCTGCTTTAATCTGTGTAACAATTTTCCCCAAATAAAATAGAGACACAGGTTCAAAATGACTAAAAACTGCAGGTGGATTAATAAAGTGTAATGTAGTGTACTTTGTGCACCAGACAATTCAAGAGTATAGCCAAGCAAGCGCGAGCTAACCACTAATGAATATGCTAACCACTCCTAAGGTTCACACAGGAGTAAATTACTGAGCTAAAATTCACAGCAGTTGCAATGAAAAACTAACAGAAGTATTAAAGAAATGGGGGGGGGGGTTTGACCTAGCTAACGCAAGCTAACCACCAGCGAAAATGCTAGCCACTCCTAAGATTTACACAGGAGTAAAATAATGACCTAAAATTCAAAACAGTTCCACTGAAAAACTAACAGAAGTATTAAAGAAGGGGGGGGGGTCAACCTAGCTAACGCAAGCTAACCTCGAGCGAAAATGCTAGCCACTCCTAAGATTTACACGAGTAAAATATTAGACTGGTAAAAACAGTAATAAAAGAACTGCGGGGGGGGGGGGGGGTTTGACCCCTAGCTAACGCAAGGTAACCGCTAGCGATTCACAACAGAACTGTAGTTAAATAAGATTCAGAGTAGATACACTTAACCAAAAGAAGTGTTAAACAGAAATAAAAGAAACATATACAACCGTGTAAAGATCAGAAGAGCGTCACAACAGCAAACAATCCATCGGAAGCAAGTTGGCAGATCCAGTGTGAGCCAGCGTCCGTGTCAAAGCTCCAAACACTTGAACGCTGCACAGGTTAGCTTTCAGAGTTTGAGGTTTCTATTGATTCTGTGCTAATTTAAAATTAGATTTGCCAAAGAATATATTGTTGTCAGGATTCTGGTGAAAGACAAAAGGCCAGAGGTCAGTCAGGTCAAATATCTGTAAATAAATGTGTCTGATATGATACAGCCATCATTTAAACATCTTTAAATCTATTTATAATAATTATTATAACAGCTGCATCATGAACTGTTCTGCTCACTGTGGCCTCAGGCCCCCCGGTGGATAGCATGGAGTACTGCATTGTGGCTACTCTTCCTGAACATGAGTCCAGTCCACTCACAAACATCCTGTGACGCCTACAGGGGTGCCCCAGGAATTCCTGGGATACCGGGCACCCATGGGCCTGACGGCAGAGATGGCCCAAAGGGAGAGAAGGGCGACCGTGGTGAGTCCAAACACGATCCAAATCCTCTTCACGCCTTCCTGAAGATATTTCCATTTAAATTTTCTCTGCTGGCTGTTTGTGTAACAGGTGAGGCAGGGCAGCCTGTCAGAGGCCCAAAGGGGGAGCCGGGTTTGAGAGGCCCCCCTGGGCGACCTGGGATGAAGGGGGATAGGGGTGGTCTTGGACCCAATGGAGTTCCGGGTCAACCAGGCGAGAAGGGACGAGCTTTCATCCTTTCCAATCAGCAGAACTCTTTCTTCTCCTACAAGCGGATGATGTCACAGATACAGGAGCCTGACACGCCGATCGTCTTTGACAGGTCAGTGAAATAATGTGGAGAGGAAAAAAAAACAGCAAATTAACCAGACCTCAAACTCTGCCCCCTAACACGGTCTGTCCGTCCTGAAGCTGATGTCAGCCACTGTTTATCTGTCATATTGGACCAGCTGTTTGAGTAACACATGAAGAAAACCAGGCATCGGGCATCTGGTCTTACACCCCTGGAGAGCATGAGAAGCTTGAATACCCAGAGGACTCAGAGTTTGAGCCGCTGCTCCTTCACTTGGAAAGAAGCAAGCTGAGGTGGTTCAGGCATCTGGTGTGGATGCCCCCCTGTTGGTTTTCCAGGCACATGTCTATCTGAGAGAAGTCCAGAGGAAGACCTGAGACACAGTGAAAGGGTTATATTTTCCCAGCTGGCTGGGGAACATCTTGGGATCCCCCAAAAAGAGTTGGAGTACTTCGAAAATAAGGACGTGAGGGATGAGCTGCTTAATTGACTGCCACTGCAACCCGCACAAGTGTCAGAATATGAATGAATGAATGATCTACAATGGAAATCAGGCAGAACAGTGTCCAGAACAAACTGCAAACACCTCCCAGTGAATCGAGGGTCACCGGCCCGCTTCCTGGAGATCACCTGACCTGCACATTGTCCAGCTCTTCCTGCTCCACCCCCTGCTAACTAAATTATGTCAGGTGTGCTTAGCCAATAAAAAGTCTGACAATGGCAGCCTTGATGAATTCGCAGGTAGACGTGGAAAACAGTCGGCGGAGTTGAGTTCCTGGAGCAGGGTTGGAGAACAGGGGTCCTGAGCCACAGAGAGTCCTCAACAGTTAAACTTAAGGCTTTCAGAGAATCCATGAAATCTTTAATTCTTCTCACAGGAACATGCTGGCGGATGTACAGACTGGAGAGCTGCTGGAAAATGGGACGTTCACGAGTCTCATCAAAGGAGTCTATTTCTTCAGCTTCCACATGTCGGTGAAGAGCAAGGTGAGTCCTCAAGGCCAAACGGTGTCTGGTGGTAGGATCCTGATACTGTGTGCAACAGAACAGTTTGTTATGGCTCGTGTCACTTTGTTCAAAAGAAATTGGAAATGAGTGAGCAGGTTCTCACCAAATTTTGGGAATATTCCTTGACTGGGTGTCTCTCAGTCACATACAACCTAAACCAGAGTTATCGCCATAGAAACGAGAAAACTCACAACACAAACGTTTACTCATATGACCACCAACCACGCAACAAATACCATAAACACAAATAACACAATCGGAATTCAACAGATTCCAGCCAAGCTGGTGGACATGCATGTGCACGCGATCCACCACGTGGACATGACACACCACAGACATCATTCATACCAGCAGCAACCATCCAAACCAATCAATAATCAAACAGTATTTAAAAAGAAAATTAGTTCAACTAACCAGAACTGGTCATCACTTGAAGCCAAAGTCATCCTCTTTCTTTATAAAATTCAATGAACTTTAACTACATTAAGCTACCTTATGTGTTAGCTTAGCTTCAGTTAGCTAACTGTCCTTCTAATCAGCCCACACCACTGATGTAGCCACAGAGCCCAGGGTTGCCAACTCTCACGCAGCTGGCGTGACACTCACACTTTCAGCATCAATCCACACACAAGCAAGAAATGTCACAGCAAAATATCAATTTCTCCCGTTAATTTTCTGTTGACTTGATTAGACCAGACCACAGTGCATTGTTTCTTAAGGTAAGCCCATAAAAAGCCTAACAAATTGAATAATCTGCTGTCTAATAAAATTGGGTCCTTTGTCACGACAGACAGAGCCTAATCAGTCTAACTGTGTGTTGAGACAGTCAGCTACAGACTTCAACTAGGTGCAAACTAGGTAATTTAAAGGACATGTCGTACTTTAATATTTAATGTCCTGGTTAGCAAGTATTCATGATTGTAAGTCTATCTGTGCACATGCGCTGAAAACATGTGGTTGCTGAAATATTTTACATAGTGTATATTTTGTCGGATATGGCAAACGCACCTAGCGATATTTGACCGGATCTCCTCGCTGATTGGCTAGTTCAAATGACATCATCGTAGAGGGTATTTCAACATGGCGGCGCCGCCCTCAGCATTGAATGTTGGTGCTAATTTTTCATTTTTAAAATGCCGAGTGTTGGTGCTAATTTTTCTTCTTTGAATGCCGAGTGTTGGTGCTAATTTTTCATCTTTAAATGCTGTTTTGGGTGCCATAAAGTCGTTTTGGAACAGAAAATCACTTACTGCCGGAGGGACTCTGGGACGCTAAAAGCAGCTCAAAAACATGGCATAGCCATGCCCGAAATTATTTCCACCGTGTGGCAAAAATTATTTCCACCAGCATTTTTCGCCACACGGTGGAAATAATTTTTTGTAGTCTTGGTAATTTTCTGTGTAGGGCAGGAATGATAAACAAAACGTCCAAATTCAAGACAGAATAAAAACAAAAATACAGAAGTCCACGTCGGCACGTGGGTTTATCCTGTTTTTTCTCTGTCAGTGTCATGTCTGCAAAACCTTCGATCAGTCACCCCTGAAAATAGTGAATGGTAAAATATGCCAATTTTCAATAATGAAAATCACCAATATCGAGCTACTATCATGAATGTGAAATAAGGAGATCTTAAACTCCGATCGCCTTTAAGTTCCCGCCCCACCGCGGCCGTTCCATTCCGTCATGAAAATAAATTTAGACGGCCGGCAAAACAGCGCAACCTGCCATTTTGCCGATGCCGCGTATGGCGAAATATCATCTTTTTAGTGCATCAGATAAGTGAAACAATCGTGCAAATGGTGATACAAGCACCAAAACTGGCACAAATACTCCTTAGACATTACTCTTGAAAAAACCGACTGGCCACTTGAATTTTCAATAGGCGGCCAGGTAGGGGTCAATTGATGAATTACACAGCGGTCAAAATTAAAAATGCTCAAATCATTTTGAAAACCACACTACATTATTTGTCGGATCGTAAAGATTCCAAAAAGGTGTAGTTTGAATTATCTATGACTGAATGATCAGGAGTTATGGGGTAAAAACAGAAAAAATGGCACCAAAGGTCAGTTTCAGTTTGCACAGGGGTTAAAAGTTAAAGTTCTTTCAATTTTGGTAAAAAGTGATGCAAATTATTGGTTGAGCTAATAGGATTAATAAATGGAATAGTTTTGATTGTGTTGAATGTTTGGTCTCCAAAGTAAAGGTCAAACAAGGTCAACGTCCATTGGCTTCTATGACATGTGACATATGTTACCCCGTAACATGGGCCAAACTATTCCTTTTTAAAACCCTGTTAACTCGACTAATAATTTGCATCATTTTTTACCAAAACTGGAGCAACTTTAACTTTTGACCCCTGTACACACTGAAACTGACCTTTGTCACCATTTTTGCTGTTTTTACCCCATAACTCCTGATCATTCAGTCATAAATAGTCCGAACTACACCTTTTTGGAATCTTTACGATCACACAAATAACGTGGCGTAGTTTTCAAAATGATTTGAGCATTTTTAATTTTAACCCCTGTGTAATTCTTCAATTGACCCCTACCTGGCCGCCGATTGAAAATTCAAGTGGCCAATCGTTTTTTTTTCAAGAGTAATGTCTAAGGAGTATTTGTGCCAGCTTTGGTGCTTGTATCACCATTTGCATGATTTTGCTCTAAATATTCTCTTAGCTGCTGCACTAAGTTCAACCTTGGCGAGGGTGCCGCCATGTTGAAATAAACTCTACAGTGATGTCATCTGAACTAGCCAATTAGTGAGGAGATCCAGTCAAACATCGCTAGGTGCGTGTTTGCCATATCCGGCAAAATATACAGTGCATAAAATATTTCAGTGACCACGTTTTCAGCACGTGCACAGATAGACTTACAATCATGAATACTTATATTCATGATTGTAAGTAAATATAACCTGCCGATATTTTGCTAATTAGTGATGGAGAAACCGAAGCATTGTGAACCACTGATTCAATATGAAGCAATTGTGTTGAAATGGTTCAGTGTTTGATAGAATTAAATATGGCGTCATCTGCTGGCCAATCATTAAAGACTATATTATTAAAGACAATAATATACTTGTGTTATAATGTAATTGTGCCATCATAAAATACTGTGTGTAATAGAGATTGTGAAGTATTTGTTCAACTATGGACTGTTATGATCGTAGTTGTAAAAAATGAATGGTATCTGGGGGCTTCAAAGGTTTTTATTTAAAAACAAGAACATTTCAGCGGTATTAGGCTCGACTTTGTTCCTCTTCCCTTCAGTTTTGCAGAGAAGACACACAGGACAGAACTTGGTGTCATATGAAGAACGATTCTGTCCAACTTGTAAAGAGCTGGATAAACCGCTGTCTCCATCCTTCCTATCTCTTTGCAAATTCACTGCAGAAAATGGTTCTGGGGGGCATTGGCATGGCTAAAACCCTTCAGCCCCAACCACGACCATCTTGACCTCCAGCCATTTTAAGCATTTTTACAGGCAATGAGCTTACTGAAATATTTTGGAAAAAGGAAGGAGGATGGACATGGAGTGGAGAAAGGTCAAACTAAATTTCCCTTCTAAGATTATTTTTATTTGTAAATGAGAACTTTTTTTTATTAGGGTTACCAAAAATTTTCAGTGTTTGCTATGCTCATGCAGAATCTCACTCCAGCCAAGCTACCAAAGTTGGCAACCCTGAGAGCCTCAAAGAACACACCCAACACAGCAAACTCTGAATCTGATTGGTTAAACAACATGACACTCCACAATACGGTTTCAAAAAAGATTTTTACCCAGCAACAGCAGGGAGAAATCTGATTGGATAAAACATATAAAACTCTAGGAGCATACAAATTAAAATCGTGTTATTACTATATATAAATGTCAGTAAATAAACCAACGACTGGAACGATTTTTGTTAAAGTGACATAACTTTAAAAAAAAAAAAAAGGTAATGAAACTCAGAAGTGGCGCAAAGTGCTGGAACAGCCTTCAAACATAGAGATTTAAAAATAAATAAAAACTGCAGATTATTTTTTTAAACTACAGACTGGCGATAAATTTATTTTTTAACTGCAGCCCGACTGTGTGCATGTGTATATATATATATATATATATATATATATATATATATATATATATATATATATATATATATATATATAACTGCAGACTGACCATGTAAGTTTTTGTTTTGAAGTGCTGACTAAAAAACTAGTAAAACTTGTACACAATGGATTCAGGTGGACCAGCGAATTTTGTCTGTTATAATCAAAATCCATTATACGTATAAAACAGAAAATTTGATATATGCATAAAACAGATGAGTTACAGTCAGGAGGCATGGAATGATCTACAGGGAATCCCTAGTTATGCATTTCCTTGATTAAAAGCCTGACTTTGAATAGGGACCTGCCTCATTTAATGACCGGTTCAAAACTGAAAAAATAAATGCCTTCCTCAAATAAGTGCTGGACATCGTGTTAAAAAAATATTACATTTACATAGTCAAGAAGAACAGCAGCTTTTCTAGATTAATTTGTCCCTCAACCAGCTCCACTTCTTTATACAGTCAACCTCCCAACCAATGGTACGTGCGCTGTCCCTCCGTGAATTGTGGGTCATTTGAGCGCCTTTTTATGACTCCGTGTTGTAAAATTTGTCATATTTGTGGACTTTTCTGCCAAACTTATTTGATCCATGATCAAAATGTAATCAGCATGCGCACTGCAAAAACTTAAAATATGACAGGAGAGGAAGGAGTGAAACCGGAAAAGTGACCAAAGTCCTTGTGGTCTTTGACTTTTTGACATGGCTACAGAGAGGGTTCACAGCCCCACAGAGGGCTCTGATCTAAAACTCGTTTCATCACACCCAGCGATGTGTGTGTGACTTAGCAGCAGCATTTCTGCCGGCTTTGAATTCCGCGCTGCTTCATTTAGACGCCGGGTCTGTCTGAGCACAGTTGGGGAAAAAAAAATGTAACGCCTGGGCTTTTCAATCAATTTTTTTTTTTTTATATAGCGCCAAATCACAACAAACAGTTGCCCCAAGGCGCTTTATATTGTAAGGCAAGGCCATACAATAATTATGTAAAACCAACAGTCAAAACGACCCCCTGTGAGCAAGCACTTGGCTACAGTGGGAAGGAAAAACTCCCTTTTAACAGGAAGAAACCTCCAGCAGAGGCTCAGGGAGGGGCAGTCTTCTGCTGGGACTGGTTGGGGCTGAGGGAGAGAACCAGGAAAAAGACATGCTGTGGAGGGGAGCAGAGATCAATCACTAATGATTAAATGCAGAGTGGTGCATACAGAGCAAAAAGAGAAAGAAACACTCAGTGCATCATGGAAACCCCCCAGCAGTCTACATCTATAGCAGCATAACTAAGGGATGGTTCAGGGTCACCTGATCCAGCCCTAACTATAAGCTTTAGCAAAAAGGAATGTTTTAAGCCTAATCTTAAAAGTAGAGAGGGTGTCAAGAGGGGTAGTAGAGAGGGTGTTAATCAAGGAAATATGGTGCCCACTTTCCTCAAAACAGCAAGTGTCAGTGCTGAACTTCATTTCGTACCTCTCTTACTGGGCATGTCCAGACTGCTCTGTCCGGTACACACGAGGAGTTTTTAATGTAAATATATTGCAATGGGACGTTTTGTCCAACATGAGCAAAAATCTGTTATACACTGTTTATTACACAGAACATACAAAAACACAGACATTTGCTTTTGTCCGGCGAGTACAAATATCTGGTTTCGGCCAGTTTTACTGTATATAATATATATTAGACCTTACAGACTTGCTGGTGCTGATTGTTTCTACGTGGGTCCTCCAGGTTTGCCTGAAGCTGATGAAGGGCAACGAGGTCGCCGTGGACCTGTGCGACAACTCCGAGGGCTTCCTGGTCAGCTCTGGTTCTGTGGTTCTGGAGCTGGATGTGGGGGATAAAGTGTCACTGCAGGCGCCAAGATACCAGAACAACATTGTGAGCAGCCATGGCAGCACGAGCCACACCTTCACCGGCTTCCTCATCTTCCCCCTGGCAGCCTAGGCCATGAGGCGTCGCACTGCATGATGGGAGCATGTCAGCGTTAACGCTAAAGGTTTTTTTTATTATTATTTCATTAAAACTTATATTAAACTCAGTTCTTACTGCTGTCCAGGAACTGTTAATCTTGTTCTCTACAACGAGATCAAGGCACCTTTTGAGCCACATACTGATCCTGGATCATTTTAGGTCAGTGGTGAACAAAGCGCCCTCTAGTGTTTGTGCAGTATTTTTCACATCTTAATTGCAATTTTAAGTTTATGAAGCATGGTTAGAATAAAATCAATTAAGATTCAAGTCTGGCTCAAAACTGAATTCTAGATTCGGTGTAAAAAAAAAAAAAAAAAAAAAAAAAAAAAATCTTAGAAATCGACTAAAATCCTGACAGTAAGAACCAAATTTCAAACTGAAGAGGGATCAGTGTTTGACCTCATACAGATTAGGAATAAAAACTCAATGTTTGACCTGTCTCTGGGTTTTTGTCAAACCCAGTTTGTCATTTTAAACCGTTTCACACCTTTAAGACTTTAAAGTAGCTGGACCCCCCCCAGACAAGTTCCTCACGTCATTCAAAAATAAATTAACGGGAAAAAAAAAAAAAAAATGTATCAAGATATTTTAGGACAGTTTGTCAGAAGGCACATGGGAGACTTGTCTTAATTTCTGGTTTCTGAGTCCTTCTGCTTCACTGAAGCCAAAGAGATACAGAAGAGGAAAAGCTATGCTGAAAGCAACAATAGTTGAACTTAAACTGTTTCAGTTGGTACCATCAAAATAAGTTGATTCAAACTTAATTTTGACGTTACCAACTGAAGCAACTTAAGGTGGTTCTTTTTTCAGTGTACAGTAGTTGTGTGGCTTCCCTCACTCGTCTCCTTCGCAGTTGCATCATTTTGAGAGTTTGCTACTTCATATTTACCACATTGTGGCACAGCAGCATATTGAACCAAAATACTCTGAATTCTGCCTCAAAATTCCAACTCCACACATCAACTTGAAGGTCAAGAAGCCACTTTGACAAAAGCCAACCTCCAACACCACTTGTGGCTCTCCACATGTGATTGACAGCTGTCAAAACCAGATTTTTTTTGTACAATATAGATTTTAAACTGATCTTTTAACTGCTTTAATTAGAACACAGAATCGAACAGTCTTCTGGAATACAAAAAAAAAAAAAAAAAAAAAAAAAAAAAAATCCTTCCTCCGAGAATCAATTTGACGTTAAAATGAGCAACAACAAAAACCGAAGCAGGATCACAATGAATCAACTTTATTCCAGTTTAACAAATGTACATCTGATTTTCACATTAACACCAGTTAGAGAAAAGCACAAAAATCCACAATCCCCAAGTATCAAAGAGAACATCCGGCACCAGCGAGGAAGCTTCAGGTCCGACCTTCAGTTTGTGGATCCGCTTTGACTTATTGAAGCGTTCCAGAACTTCAGGCTTCAAAAAAAAAAAAACAGATCAGAACTAAGCCACAAACAGATCACAAGTCCGACCTGCAGAACAAAGAGCAGCAAGAAATCTGTAGTCCGAGTCAGAGCCCAGATTTAGTCCAAATCCACAGATAACGATACAAACATCCTTAAATTCCTGTTTACTGGCACAAAGTGCTCCAGCGTCTGGAATACCTTAAGATGAGTTAACAGTAGGTACAATTTTCTAAAATAATTCCATTTCAATAAAGCCAGCTTTGGCACGTCTGCACATCAAAGATGGAAACTAGCAATCAGCAGAAACCAGATCACATTTTTGACTCCGCCCCCTGAACAGATTGACAGCTTTCAGCCGCCTCGCCTCCCTGCAGGAAAGAAAAAATATACATCAATAAAAGTCCAAATCTCAGAATGGCCCGTTTCAACTCAAACGCTTTTGTCTAAGACTTTTTAGAAACATGAATTTTAATGACGGTGGTTTAATTTGGCCTGGATGTGGTTCCGTACACGTAGAATCTGATTTTACTTTAAGGTGACTTATTTGGACAGTTTGACAACAACTGGTCTCACAGGGACACAAGGCAGCACAGCGGATGGAGACGGGACTCCACAGCACATCATGGGACAGTGACGCGGAACGGGGAGCCAGGCACGTGTTCGTTACCCCATTTGACCACCAGGATGTAGTTCCCACGCTCCTTCAGCATGTAGCTGACGTCGTACTGCAGGTTCCCCAGGTGTCGGACCAGAACCTCCTCACAGGGAACCTGAGGTCCGTACACGCCCACTAGCAGCATGTTGTTACCTGCACACAGACCACATTCACCAGTGTCAGAGGGAGGGCCTGCTGTGACACAGGTGTTGGGCGGAGTCTCTCTCACCTGCTCTGCTGCAGTCCAGAGAGAAGCTGCTCCTCTGGCCCACAAAGGCCTTGCTCAGGCCGGGACCCTGGCTCTGCACTTTGCTGGCATCCGAGTCGCTCGGTCCGGGTATCGAACTCTGAACCAACCTGCTACCGGACGCTCGCAGGATAGGATCCATCGTCAGGGTCGACGTCTCGCTGGCGTTCGTCACATTGACCAGCCGGGAGCCTGATTTAAAAAAATAAAAAGTGAGACCTGCAGGTTGATCACCTGGAAGTTGTCAAGTCAGGTCATGTGACTCAACCAATCAGCGTCGCTCTCAAGGAATTAGTCTGTGTTCTTTAGTTCAAGAAATTTTCAAAATGTACATCTGAAGTGCAACTTAGTTCACTGAAGCCTCATACAAAACTACACATTTCATCCGACAGTTTATTCAAATTCTTGAATGCAGTGACATTTGACCCTTGTGTTGAACTCCACGAGCCAATCAGGAGACCAGACAATCCAGTCCAAGTGACCTACATTGAGAGGTACGGTGGCCATCCAGGGGGTCAGTCAGTTACTCCGGTCCTATTGAAATGTACACCACATTTGTTTGATCATAGATTCCAAGAAGGTATAGTTTGGACTATGACTGAATGTTCTGGAGTTATGGGGGAGGAAGCAAAAAGACAGTTTGTACAGGGGAAGTTCAGTTGCTCCAATTTTGGTAAATCACTGGTTGAGTGAATAGGATTAATAAATGGAATAGTTTTGACTGCTTAGGCTCCAAAGTGGGGGGGTGGAGGTTGATGTTCATTAGATTCTATAATTGAGTCTGACATTAAAACCTGATTAGCTCAAATCATTTCCATCACTTTTTACCTAAATTGGAAAAAATTAATTTTTGACCACCATTTTTAACCATGTAAAAGTCAGTTACAGCTTTTTGGAATCTTTATGATCAAACAAATGTGGTACAGTTTTCAAAATGATTGGCGCGTTTCACTTTACAGCCTCCTATCAGCAGATCTATGGTCAAGGCTCCAGAACCAAAGCACGAAGCCTTCGGTGCTTTTTGTGGCTGTTGAATAAAGTTGATCACCTGTCACTTTGGCTTTGAAGGGGCTGCCACTGATGTGGTTTGGTCCTCCATATTTGATGCCAATGAGGTAGTTTCCAGGTGCCATGGGTGTGTACTCCACCTTGTAGCCTTCTGGAACCTCATGGCAGTCCATTTTCACCTTGGATGGTCCCTCTATGGTCACAGCCAGGGTGCCGGGAACCGCTTTAGTGGTGTCGATAATAAAGTCAGACTGAGAGCCTGCAAGATTTTAAATGAACCGCCTGTTTGTTTCTGCTCTGTAAACCAAAAACCTGCTGCACAAGCTGCCCAAAGTCTCACCTGTGGTGCCCCTCTCCAGTCCAGATCCATATGCTGACACCAGACTAGGTTCCCCGGTCTGTCCTGGTTCACCCACTCTGACTTTGAAAGGACTTCCGGGGATGTGAACACCGTTGAACTTCACGTCAATCATGTGAACGCCATTCTCTCTGGGAATGAACCGGACAGCGTACTTATCTGGAGGATGGACCAGAGGGATAAGGATCAGGTTTTCAAGTTCTCCTGTTTGATGTTGGACCTCTGACACAAAGTTAAAGTGAGTTTGTTCAAATGAGAAGCTTTAAGGTTTCTTTTTCCACTTACATCATGAAAACCTCACCTGTCACCAGCAGAGGTCAACAGTCGGCAGATACAAGCCTCTTCCTAAGTTATTTTTGCAGATATGAAAACTTATTTTCCAGAACAAAATGTAGGGACTATTTTAGGATTTTGCCACTAGTTTTTTCAGCAGAGTGCTGTGACCATATGGTTCTATCAAGCATGGCTGGGACCCCACCACCCTTTGGTCACATCTACAAGAGGCAAAGTGATCAGCTGCTGTTCATTTTCAGAGCAGGTGTTTCACAGTGAAAAGTGGTTCCTGTGCCACTGGCTAGGCCAAACTAAATTTTTATGCAAATGCTGAGTGATTCACAGTGACTGCCAATCTGAGTGAAAGCAGCATGACAGATGGTTTGTTATAAACTAAATGTTTAAACACCCACACATCTTAACCTTTATCATATGGTTTAGATAAAGTCCTCAGAATTTGCCAGTTTTGTATTCCCAATATCTGGCCCCCAAAATCCATATAGTCGCACTGAGTCAGTCACGGGATACGTACAAGATGCGTCCAACAGACCGTGGCGGCCCAAATCTTCACAAATTACAATAAGCTGCTGGCTGTTTACGGTAGAAGTTCTCTTCAGATTTTCATATGTCTGACAGTCCTTGAACTAACCACAACTCAAATGCTTCTGGATCACCAAGTTTCACTAAGTTATTTCCTTAAAATTAAGTCTGCTGGATCCAGATCTTCATTTCATGAAGGGAAAAATTAAAATACCTCCAGTCTTCAGATTCCACAACTGAAGATTTTAGAAAGGTGTGTGTGTGCGCTCTGCTCCTGGAGGTCACCTGCCCGCATGTTTCCCAGCTCTTGCTCCACCCACTAGCTAACGCTGAGGTTTCTCAGCCAATCAGAGCCAGGAAACTGCTGACAGCGGGTGACCTCCAGGAGCAGGCCATGACATTGCGCCGGTACCTCTCTCCAGCTCCGTGATGGCGCACTCCTCCAGGGTTTCCAGATGGACTGTGGACTTTGGCCTCCATCTTTCCCTGAGCGCCGTTCAAACGCACTGCAAAGGATGCTGGGTGATTGACCTTGAGACAGACTCCTAAAAGGTAAAACAATCATAAGTGGTCACATGATTCAGCTCGACTAACGACTTAAAGCTGGAGGTGAACTTCAGAAACCGTTTCACTTCCTGACAGTTGACATTCAAACTGCGTCGTGGTGTGAAAACTCAAAACTGTACCACTAAAACAAACCTGAGGTGTTTTGGACACCAGAGGGCGCTGCTGCACATGAAGTCAGATGCTACATGCTGCTGTTCTTTTAAAGTCCCACAGTACACACTAACTGCACTTCTGGAAGTGTACAGATTGTTTGGTGACAAGACTTGAAGCAGATGTCTCAACTGCCAAGCAACTGCAAATATTTTAATTGTAAAAATGCTCAAAAATTCTACTAATACTTCAGGATTCACGTCACTGCTTCCTGAAGTCTTGCACAGCTGTGTAATTCCAATATGGTCCAGGTCCAATCCTGGAATTTTCCACAATAGCAAAGTGTGGAACTCATTGAAATTCAGTTTGAATGTTTTGTCACTTGGAAAACAATTACTGCAACAAACAAAGCCAGCTTGCCCTTTAGCAAGGCAGGCTGGTGGGCAGCCTCACCTGGAGGCCACCAACGACGAGGGCGGCGGGCCGTCGTTCAACTGGAGCCATAACAGGAACCAGGTAGGGGCTGTCTGGGATGTGCTGCTCGTTAAATTTCACTGAAATCTCGTAGTCACCTGGGAGGGGGCGGAGCAAAATTAGATTACCAGCAACCTCCACCCTCCTGGACTCAAGGAGGGGTTTAAAAAACTAATCTCAAGCATCCTGGAGTTTTGAGAGTTGACTGATGTGCTATGTTGATGATGCTCTGGTGTTTGTAAGAAACATTTTATCAGGAAGTTGAGTGACTAAAATAAAAAGTTACTTTGAGGCAAACCACCTTACTACTCCTGGGATGTGTTTTATAATAAAATTCCTTCTTGGTAACAGGAAGTGTAGGCCTTTACTCTGAACTGTTCTAAAGTAGCTCAGGACTGTTTACATCAACAATTAGCTAACAAAGCTACAGAGCGCCACTCCTGCTGCATGGATCTTGGTACCATTTGGGTTTTTGTTTCCCACAATGCTTTGCTACTGAAGGCCATCAAATGCTAACAGGTGGGTCTCTGAATATTCTGAGAGCTGAGGATCAATAACTTGAATATCTGTTAAAGCTGCTCAACATTTGATTACAGGCAGATTCTATTTCTGGAGCTCTCGGCCTGTGAATTAACGATTTTACTTGTCGCTGTTAGCACTGAGCTAACCTGATCAGAAGCATTGGGAAATGAACCTGCAGTATCTTTATTCAACAGTAGGGGGAGACTAGTATAATTTCACCATTGTAACTACAGGTTTTATTTCTTTCCACTTTTCAAAAAGTAAATACAGAATCTCTTGCAGTGGGTTTGTGTGCGGTGTGTACCAGGTTCCCGGGCAATGTAGGAGACCCCACAGGATCCGTCTCTGCGGTCATCGAAGGAGATCTCGGCCCTGCTGGGTCCCTCCACCGCGATGGACAGACCGCCGGCTCCGCCCTCCCTGGTCCAGATACTGAACTCAGCTGGAGAGAAGCCACACAGTGTCAAACACAAACAGCTCCTGCCAGTTCAGAGACTGAACCTTGTCACAGTAACAAGATGTCAATTTTAGAGTCTTGTTTCAAATCTGAGTTTTTAAATAAAATGTGTTCTTTTAAAAAGTTAGTTGAAATTGCATTTTTCCTTCTGAGGAAAATCTGATGACATGTTCACATAGTAGCATCAAGTCAGATTTGGGTGGAGTTGTAAATGTTCCCGCCTCCACAACAATCTGCCATCTGATAGCAGGAGGTGGTAATGGTAGAAAAATTTTTCAAATATGCTTACATTCACTTCAGAGATCGTGCATTGTGTAATTTGGGAGATATTTCATATAGGAAGTGGGTGTCTACCATGACAAAAAACCCACCCCATGCAAAAAAGAAAACTAATGTAGTGTAATTTTAACATCTTTCGAAATATTAGAATGTAATTGTTTTGACTTCATGATTAGGTTTGATGAACTCTGCACTGAACACAACATTCAAGTTTATGATATATAATGCTCCTGACTTGGTAGTACTTGTTTTAGAGAAGTCACAAAAGCTACACAAGTACTGATATAACAGTGATCATGCAATTACACATGTAATTTCAAGTCACAACATGGCAAGTGTAGTAAATCAAGTGTCATGGCCAAACCAAAAACAAGCTCTCAGGGCTAAAGATTTGATAAAACCTTTGACAATGGTTTGTTTTAAAGTTTAGAAGAACATGGCCTCCTAAGTTCTGTTATTCACACAGTGTTACTGAAATAAACTTTTGTGAAAGAATGTGTTTATAAAGTTTCTGAAGCGTATGGACAATTTTACACATAGCGGAACAGCCAGATAATTAAAATAGAACCATACTTTGTTACATTCAGGGGGTGGGAGTTTATTTTCAAGATATAGGATTCATTTTGATGCCAAAATTCTGGTATTAAATATTGTGAATTCATTACCAAGTGGATGTATTGAAATTCTAACATGTGATTTTACCACCTCCTGCGATCTGAAGCTCATTTTAATTGGAACCCCGCAGCTGTCAGCTGTTTAAAGAGGCGAACGCACGTACCTGGCTCTCCTGCCTGAGCTCCCTGCAGTCCCGGGCATCCAGCTCTCACCTTGGCGGCCCCGCCCTCTCCCATGGACCCAACCGTGAACAGGAAGGGGCTGCCCCGGCACGTTCGCACCCTTGTAGGCCACACTGACGCTGTGCACGCCCACCTCCTCGGCACAAAGCGCACGCAGTAATGTTTCCTGCTCCAACCAGCTCGGCAGGCTGTCTGGCTCCAGAGGGTGACGTGACCTCAGCAACAACGTCATGCATGTTGATGGCTGCGGAACAAAGTTAGACTTCATGAAAAAGATGCCAAATTGAATAAAGTTTAATAAATTCATGAAGCTCCACAAAATCCACTCCAGTGGATTTTGATTTTATTTTTTTTCACTGTTGTCGTGCGTTACCTGTGCTGCTCCGCAGCCTGTCTAGTGGATTTTTATTTTGTTTTAGCGCTGTTGTCGTGCGTTACCTGTGCTGCTCCGCAGCCTGTCTAGTGGATTTTTATTTTGTTTTAGCGCTGTTGTCGTGCATTGCCTGTGCTGCTCCGCAGCCTGTCTAGTGGATTTTTATTTTGTTTTAGCGCTGTTGTCGTGCATTGCCTGTGCTGCTCCGCAGCCTGTCTAGTGGATTTTTATTTTTTTTAGCACTGTTGTCGTGCGTTACCTGTGCTGCTCCACAGCCTGTCTAGTGGATTTTTATTTTGTTTAGCGCTGTTGTCGTGCGTTACCTGTGCTGCTCCGCAGCCTGTCTAGTGATTTTATTTTGTTTTAGCGCTGTTGTCGTGCATTACCTGTGCTTGCCCGCAGCCTGTCTAGTGGATTTTTATTTTGTTTTAGCGCTGTTGTCGTGCTTACCTGTGCTGCTCCACAGCCTGTCTAGTGGATTTTTATTTTGTTTTAGCCGCTGTTGTCGTGCGTTACCTGTGCTGCTCCGCAGCCTGTCTAGTGGATTTTTATTTTGTGTTAGAGCGCTGTTGTCGTGCGTTACTGTGCTGCTGCTCCGCAGCCTGTCTAGTGGATTTTATTTTGTTTTAGCGCTGTTGTCGTGCGTTACCTGTGCTGCTCCGCAGCCTGTCTAGTGGATTTTTATTTTGTTTTAGCGCTGTTGTCGTGCGTTGCCTGTGCTGCTCCGCAGCCTGGCTAGTGGATTTTTATTTTGTTTTAGCGCTGTTGTCGTGCGTTACCTGTGCTGCTCCACAGCCTGTCTAGTGGATTTTTATTTTGTTTTAAGCGCTGTTGTCGGTGCGTTACCTGTGCTGCTCCGCAGCCTGTCTAGTGGATTTTTATTTTGTTTTAGCGCTGTTGTCGTGCGTTACCTGTGCTGCTCCACAGCCTGTCTAGTGGATTTTTATTTTGTTTTAGCGCTGTTGTCGTGCGTTACCTGTGCTGCTCCACAGCCTGTCTAGTGGATTTTTATTTTGTTTTAGCGCTGTTGTCGTGCATTGCCTGTGCTGCTCCGCAGCCTGTCTAGTGGATTTTTATTTGTGTTTAGCGCTGTTGTCGTGCGTTACCTGTGCTGCTCCACAGCCTGTCTAGTGGATTTTTATTTGTTTTAGCGCTGTTGTCGTGCGTTACCTGTGCTGCTCCACAGCCTGTCTAGTGGATTTTTATTTTGTTTTAGCGCTGTTGTCGTGCGTTACCTGTGCTGCTCCGCAGCCTGTCTAGTGGATTTTTATTTTGTTTTAGCGCTGTTGTCGTGCGTTGCCTGTGCTGCTCCGCAGCCTGTCTAGTGGATTTTTATTTTGTTTTAGCGCTGTTGTCGTGCGTTGCCTGTGCTGCTCCACAGCCTGTCTAGTGGATTTTTATTTTATTTTTTAGCACTGTTGTCGTGCGTTGCCTGTGCTGCTCCACAGCCTGTCCAGTGGATTTTTATTTTATTTTTTAGCACTGTTGTCGTGCGTTACCTGTGCTGCTCCACAGCCTGTCCAATTGGATTTTTATTTTGTTTTAGCGCTGTTGTCGTGCGTGCCTGTGCTGCTCCGCAGCCTGTCTATGGATTTTTTTATTTTATTTTTAGCACTGTTGTCGTGCGTTTGCCTGTGCTGCTCCACAGCCTGTCTAGTGGATTTTTTTATTTTATTTTTAGCACTGTTGTCGTGCGTTGCCTGTGCTGCTCCACAGCCTGTCATAGTGGATTTTTTTTATTTTATTTTTTAGCACTGTTGTCGTGCGTTGCCTGTGCTGCTCCACAGCCTGTCTAGTGGATTTTTTTTATTTTATTTTTTAGCACTGTTGTCGTGCGTTGGCCTGTGCTGCTCCACAGCCTGTCTAGTGGAATTTTAATTTATTTTTTAGCACTGTTGTCGTGCGTTGCCTGTGCTGCTCCACAGCCTGTCCTAGTGAATTTTATTTTATTTAGCACGGTTTCGTGCGTTACCTGTGCTGCTCCACAGCCTGTCCAGTGATTTTTTTATTTTATTATTTTAGCACTGTTGTCGTGCGTTACCTGTTGCTGCTCCACAGCCTGTCTAGTTTCGGATTCCCTGTTTGGGAATCCGCTAGCTTAGCGTAGCTCTAGCTCTTAGCCGTTTTAGCATGGCGGCGTCTCCTGTCTCTCCCGTACTTTTCTGCTCTGGGTGTGAAATGGTTTATTATTCCTCGGCCTCTTTAGCAGTAACGGTACTTGTAATAAGTGCAGCTTATTCGTAACTTTGGAGGCCAGGCTGGGCGAATTGGAGGCTCGGCTCCGCACCGGTGAAAAGTCTAACAGCTAGCAGGCCCCTGTAGTCGGTGCGGACCAAGGTAGCTTAGCCGCCGTTAGTTCCCCCCTGGCAGACCCCGTGCAGCTCGGGAAAGCAGGCTGACTGGGTGACTGTGAGGAGAAAGCGTAGCCCTAAACAGAAGCCCCGTGTACACCGTCAACCCGTTCACATCTCTAACCGTTTTTTCCCCCACTCGACGATACACTCGCCGAGGATCAAACTCTGGTTATTGGCGACTGCTGTTTTGAGAAATGTGAAAGTTAGCGGACACCGCAACCCTAGTCAATTGTCTTCCGGGGCCAGAGCAGGCGACATCGAAGGACATTTGAAATTGCTGGCTAAGGCTAAGCGTAAATTTGGTAAGATTGTAATTCACGTCGGCAGTAATGACCACCCGGTTACGCCAATCGAGGTCCTAAATTAACATTGAATCGGTGTGTAACTTTGCAAAACAATGTCGGACATCTGTTGTTTTCCTCTGGCCCCCTCCCCAAGTCGAACCGGGAGTGACATGTTTAGACCGCATGTTCTCCTTGAATTGCTGGCTGTCTGAGTGGTGTCCAAAAAATGAGGTGGGCTTCATTGATAATTGGCAAAGCTTCTGGGGAAAACCTGGTCTTGTTAGGAGAGACGGCATCCATCCCACTTTAGAGGGAGCAGCTCTCATTTCTAGAAATCTGGCCAATTTTTTGGGATCCTCCAAACTGACTGTCTAGCGTTGGGACCAGGAGGCAGAGCTGTGGTCTTATACACCTCTCTGCAGCTTCTCTCCCCCTGCCATCCCCCTATTACCCCATCCCCGTAGAGACGGTGCCTGCTCCCAGACCACCAATAACTAGCAAAAATCTATTAAGCATAAAAATTCAAAAAGAAAAATAATATAGCACCTTCAATTGCACCACAGACTAAAACAGTTAAATGTGGTCTATTAAACATTAGGTCTCTTTCTTCTAAGTCCCTGTTGGTAAATGATATAATAATTGATCAACGTATTGATTTATTCTGCCTAACAGAAACTTGGTTACAGCAGGATGAATATGTTAGTTTAAAATGAGTCAACACCCCCCGAGTCACACTAACTGTCAGAATGCTCGTAGCACGGGCCGGGGGCGGAGGCAATTAGCAGCAATCTTCCATTCCAGCTTATTAATTAATCAAAAACCTAGACAGAGCATTAATTCATTTGAAAGCTTGTCTCTTAGTCTTGTCCATACCAAATTGGAAGTCCCCAAAAACCAGTTTTATTTGTTATTAGCTATCGTCCACCTTGGTCGTTACTGTGAGTTTCTCTGAATTTTCAGACCTTTGTCTGACTTAGTGCTTAGCTCAGATAAGATAATTATAGTGGGGCGATTTTAACATCCACACAGATTCTGAGAATGACAGCCTCAACACTGCATTAATCTATTATTAGACTCTATCGGCTTTGCTCAAAAAGTAAATGAGTCCACCCACCACTTGATCATGTCTTGGATCTTGTTCTGACTTATGGTATGGAAATAGAAGACTTAACAGTATTCCCTGAAAAACTCCCCTTTTGTCTGATCATTTTTTAATAACATTTACATTTACCCTGATGGACTACCCTGCAGTGGGGAATAAGTTTCATTACACTAGAAGTCTTTCAGAAAGCGCTGTAACTAGGTTTAAGGATATGATTCCTTCTTTATGTTCTCTAATGTCATATACCAACACAGAGCAGAGTAGCTACCTAAACTCTGTAAGGGAGTTAGAGTATCTTGTCAATAGTTTTACATCCTCATTGAAGACAACTTTGGATGCTGTAGCTCCTCTGAAAAAGAGAGCTTTAAATCAGAAGTGTCTGACTCCGTGGTATAACTCTCAAACTCGTAGCTTAAAGCAGATAACCCGTAAGTTGGAGAGGAAATGGCGTCTCACTAATTTAGAAGATCTTCACTTAGCCTGGAAAAAGAGTTTGTTGCTCTATAAGAAAGCCCTTCGTGAAGCTAGGACATCTTTCTACTCATCACTAATTGAAGAAATAAGAACAACCCCAGGTTTCTTTTCAGCACTGTAGCCAGGCTGACAAAGAGTCAGAGCTCTATTGAGCTCAGTATTCCATTAACTTTAACTAGTAATGACTTCATGACTTTCTTTGCCAACAAAATTTTGACTATTAGAGAAAAAATTACTCATAACCATCCCAAAGATGTATTGTTATCTTTGGCTGCTTTCAGTGATGCCGGTATTTGGTTAGACTCTCTCTCCGATTGTTCTGTCTGAGTTATTTTCATTAGTTACTTCATCCAAACCATCAACATGCTTATTAGACCCCATTCCTGCCAGGCTGCTCAAGGAAGTCCTACCAGGATTTAATGCTTCAAGCTTAAATATGATCAATCTATCTTTGTTAGTTGGTTATGTATCCACAGGCCTTAAGGTGGCAGTAATTAAACCATTACTTAAAAAGCCATCACTTGACCCAGCTATCTTAGCTAATTATAGGCCAATCTCCAACCTTCCTTTTCTCTCAAAGATTCTTGAGAGGGTAGTTGTAAAACAGCTAACTGATCACCTGCAGAGGAATGGTCTATTTGAAGAGTTTCAGTCAGGTTTTAGAATTCATCATAGTACAGAAACAGCATTAGTGAAGGTTACAAATGATCTTCTTATGGCTTCGGACAGTGGACTTCTCTGTGCTTGATCTGTTGGACCTCAGTGCTGCTTTTGATACTGTTGACCATAAAATTTTATTACAGAGATTAGAGCATGTCATAGGTATTAAAGGCATTGCGCTGCGGTGGTTTGAATCATATTTGTCTAATAGATTACAGTTTGTTCATGTAAATGGGGAATCTTCACAGACTAAAGTTAATTATGGAGTTCCACAAGGTTCTGTGCTAGGACCAATTTTATTCACTTTATACATGCTTCCCTTGGGCAGTATTATTAGACGGTATTGCTTAAATTTTCATTGTTACGCAGATGATACCCAGCTTTATCTATCCATGAAGCCAGAGGATACGCACCAATTAGCTAAACTGCAGGATTGTCTTACAGACATAAAGACATGGATGACCTCTAATTTCCTGCTTTTAAACTCAGATAAAACTGAAGTTATTGTACTTGGCCCCACAAATCTTAGAAGCATGGTGTCTAACCAGATCGTTACTCTGGATGGCATTTCCCTGATCTCTAGTAATACTGTGAGAAATCTTGGAGTTATTTTGATCAGGATATGTCATTCAAAGCGCATATTAAACAAATATGTAGGACTGCCTTTTTGCATTTACGCAATATCTCTAAAATCAGAAAGGTCTTGTCTCAGAGTGATGCTGAAAAACTAATTCATGCATTTGTTTCCTCTAGGCTGGACTATTGTAATTCATTATTATCAGGTTGTCCTAAAAGTTCCCTAAAAAGCCTTCAGTTGGTTCAGAATGCTGCAGCTAGAGTACTGACGGGGACTAGCAGGAGAGAGCATATCTCACCCGTGTTGGCCTCCCTTCATTGGCTTCCTGTTAATGCTAGAATAGAATTTAAAATTCTTCTTCTTACTTATAAGGTTTTGAATAATCAGGTCCCATCTTATCTTAGGGACCTCATAGTACCATATCACCCCATTAGAGCGCTTCGCTCTCAGACTGCGGGCTTACTTGTAGTTCCTAGGGTTTGTAAGAGTAGAATGGGAGGCAGAGCCTTCAGCTTTCAGGCTCCTCTCCTGTGGAACTAGCTCCCAATTCAGATCAGGGAGACAGATGCCCTCTCTACTTTTAAGATTAGGCTTAAAACTTTCCTTTTCGCTAAGGCTTATAGTTAGGGCTGGATCGGGTGACCCTGGACCATCCCTTGGTTATGTTGCTTCAGACGTAGACTGTGTTTCATAATTATTGTATGGCCTTGCCTTGCAATGTGGAGCGCCTTGGGGCAACTGTTTGTTGTGATTTGGCGCTATACAAGAAAAAAGTTGATTGATTGATTGAAAGTTCAGATGTCCAGATTATTGGGACTCTGGGAGATGCGGTGTGTTCAGGTCTTTTTACCAAACCTGCAGAAATTTCCCCCTTTAAGCTGCTTCCATGTATAAACAAACACCTTCAGCTGCTCCTTAGTTTCCTCAAATCTGAATGTTGATTTGGCACAAAATTTACACTGGATGCCCTTCCTGATGTAGCTTTGAACTGGGAACCATCTGCACTAGAAAAACAACCGCCACCCTAAGGTCACTTGTGTAATTATGGAAAAAAGCAACATTTTCCTTCATATTTAGTGTTCACTTGCAGAAATGGAATCCAATTTATTTCAAGTGAGGCGGTCCAGAATTTCAGTAAATAGTACTTTATCTTGACAGTTTTTTGTTTGTTTTTTTTTTTAAGGCAAATTGTTGTGAGTGGCCAGTCGGGGGGTGGGGTGGCAATAAAAGCTACTAAGTTGTAGTTTCAGCAGTAAAAAAAAAAAAGTTGATTTGGATTTGTTTAAAGTCACTACATTTAGAGATGTGTAACACCTGCCAAATTCCCTAAGGGGGCGCTCTTCAAACAACCCAACAGCCTCTGATGCTCTGCATCAACCCCCCCACCAGCACCAACCAGGTGAGGTGGACTCTGCAGCTTCTCCAGGACCAGAGCTGCTCAAGGCAGAGGGGTGACCTCCAGACCACCAGAGGGAGCAATAGGAGAGGCGTGAGAGAAGCCGTCGAGACAATTCGAGGAGGAACCAGCTCACTGCAGGAGGAGACGCAGGGAGAAGAGAGGGACAGAAGGAAGGAGGCGGATCAGGAGGAAAAGGATGCAGACAAGAAGTATTGTCAGAAGAGCAGGAAAAGAGTGGAATAAAAAACAAAACATCCACCACCCAAAAAGGA
Source organism: Thalassophryne amazonica (assembly GCF_902500255.1). NCBI lineage: Eukaryota > Metazoa > Chordata > Actinopteri > Batrachoidiformes > Batrachoididae > Thalassophryne > Thalassophryne amazonica. The sequence continues at coordinate 6,723,708 of NC_047105.1, read as the reverse complement.
AACGAGAGCTGGAGAAGTTCTGTGAAATGTTACGATGACAACAGGTCCTTTAGTCTTCCAATCACTGAACAGCTGGTGTCATTAAGCCACATCCACCAGTGGGTCGGGAGGAGGCGGTCCTACCTGGTATCTTCAGGCTGAGGTCACACACGCTGCCCACTTGGCAACAGATGCCGCCCGCTGTCCGCCAGCGTGATGCTCTCCCGAATACGACCCTCCCCGTCACTTGCACAGTGAACGGACTTCCTGCAGAGACGCACACAGAACATTTCAAACCTTCACTTGCAAACGTCAAGACTTTGGACCTCCAGAGACCAAAGTGCTCGTTTGGCTACCAAGAAGGTCAAGCGGCGGCGAAACCTGACGGCTGCCATGAGTAGCTCCGCCTCTTTTAAACTTTATTCACTGGTACACAAGGTGACATTAATAAAGTATGACAAAGATCCTCATGTGTGACACACGCACCCACACACCCAAGTGTTTGTTTGCTTTACTCCCCACCCACTCCTGTAAGGGGGGGGGTGTCAAAGGTTACCTGGGATGTGATCTTCAGCGAAGCGGATGGAGATGATGTAGTTTTCCTGGTTCTGGTGGGACAGTAGGCCACGCCACACGTCCCGTCCTCCAGATCCTCAGTCTGAATGTCCACTTTACTGGGGCCTTCGACAGCCAGCGCCAGGCCGCCGTAACCTGCGCACAGCACACACTTGTCAGGGTCACACCCCTTTTCCTTTGTGTTTCAAAACAGTGTCTTAACAGGAGGGTCAAGTCTAGTCTGGGACCACTTTGGGTCCTGGGTGGCAACCACCAGTCTATTCTCACATGTCCAAGATAACCATCTGTCTGCCACAACCAGGTGAGCTGTGGACAGCTCCTTGGTCTTTTACAGTCACTGGGGTCCTCAGCACTCAGGTGCAGGATTATGTCCTGAGAAACAGGTCACATGTCCAGAACAGTCAGTGAGGGAGGTGATCCTTACTGTCTCAGTAACTGCTGGTTTGATACAAGTCATTCCAGTGATACTCCAGAACCCTCCAAAGACATTAGTAATCACCTTAAAGTGTATCTGGAAAGTATTCACAGCACTTCACTTTTCCCCCATTTTATGTTACAGCTTTATATCAAAATGACAAATTCATTTTTCCCCTCACACAACACCCCATAATGACTAAGTTTTTGAAATTTAACAACTGTACAGTCATCCTTTGCTGCATTCATCTTTCCCTCAATCCTGACTAGTCTCCCAGTTCCTGCTGCTGAAAAACATCCCCACAGCATGATGCTGCCACCACCATGCTTCACTGTAGGGATGGTGCCTGGTTTCCTCCAGACATGACACTTGGTATTCACGCCAGAGCTCAATCTTTGTCTCAGCCCAGAGAATTCGTTCATGGTCTGAAGAGTCCTTCAGAGTGCCTTTTGTCAAACTCCAGATGGGCTGCCATGTGCCTTTTACTAAGGAGTGGCTTATGTCTGGCCACTCTACCATGCAGGCCTGATTGATGGATTGCTGCAGAGATGGTTGTCCTTCTGGAAGGTTCTCTCCTCAGAGGAATGCTGGAGTTCTGACAGAGTGACCATTGGGTTCTTGGTCACCTCCCTGACTAGGCCCTTCTCTCCCTGATTCTTCCATTTATGGATGATGGAGGTCACTGTGCTCATTAGGACCTTCAAAGCATCAGAAATGCTTCTGTACCCTTCCCCAGATTTATTGTGTGTAGAATTTTAACAATTATTTTCATCCAGTTTGGAATAAGGTTGTAATGTGGAAAAAGTGAAGCACTGTAGGTCACTGGTTAGCATCCAAGTCTCAACCATACAGAGGCACCAGGATCCAGTCTGCCTGCAATGACAACAACATTGTCAAACACCCGTCCAGTGACCTCATGACTCCATAAGTTCTTCCCAGGTGCCTCTTGATCTTAAACACCAAGGACCCAGAGACATGTAGGTCACTGTCTCAAAGTTAAACAGTCACCATACAGCTACACTTCTGATGGCTGAGACCAGAACGTTGTCCTGTATCAAGATTAGGGATGGGTATTGATAAGATTTTAGTCAGATGCCATTGATTCCGCTTAGACCCGATTCCTTATCTATACCTCATGAGTTTTCCGTGTACTTAAAGTAGGCTTTACAGGTTTTCTATGTCAACATTGAGTCTTACAGTAAACAAATACAAAATTGATCACTGGATCCTTGATCTCTGGACATACATAGAAATAAAATCTGTAGTTTGTCAAAAGCATTTCCTTTTAGACATGAATCTAACTCCATACAGCTGAGCTCAGCCGGCTGCTGCACATCAGTGTAGGACGCCTCATTTTGGGAGGGAAAAAAAAAAAAAAAAAAACATCAATTGCAGTTTGTATTACAGCATTTGGAGAGAGGTGTCATTTGATTTAAAGGGTGATTCACTTTGAAGTTCTAAATTCTGAGCGGACTCAACTCAGAGTGGCGCAGCGTTTGGAGCAACAGAGGATGATTTTCGTTTCTTTCTTGTAACAAGACAAGAGTCCCCACTTTAATCTGCATTAAAGTGACATTTTAATGGCTTTTAGAGGAGTTAAGCGGAGTTGTGGTTTCTGAAGAGGAGCAAAACAATGAACCGACGAAGCAGCAGATTGAAGTACTGCTTCATAGCAAAGCTGTGCTGCAGAAACAGTTGATTACAGACCCTGCACCAGGTCTGTAATCAGAAAATCATTTTCCTGACAAACACTCAAAACAATGGCCGCTCTGAAGGACTGATAAGGGAATCGTTAAGCAAAAAGGTTACTGATGTTGGTAGATCAAATCATGTCTTGATACCCGAAAAGAACCGGTTCCTGATACCCAACCCTACTCACGATTGACATTTTTAAATGGCTTTGGGAGGGGTGAAGAAGCAAATTTTCCACATCTGAAAAGCAGTGAAGCAAAGAACCAACAGGTCGAAGCACTGCTTCAAAGCAGAGCCATGCTGCAGGGTCTAATGAATGTGGAGAAAATCATTTTCCCAACAAACACCCTCAAAAACAATGGCTGCTCTGAAAGACCGATAAGGGACTTGTTGAGCAAAAAGGCTATTGATGTCGGTGGAACGAATATTTCTTAATTCTCAAACAGAACCGGTTCTGGATACCCAACCCTAATGAAGACTAGGATTCAGGCTTTTAACTTCAATCTGAGCCACCTAAAAGTTTAAAAGGACTACAGCTGTAAACTGCACCAAGAGAAGTTTATGGACTAACCTGCCTCCCGGGGTGTCAACACAAAGTTGGCATTTGTGAAGGTGGTGCCCTGGATGAGGCCGTTGCCGTGAACTGCTGACCCGCCCAGCATTGCCAATCTCTGACTGGGACCACCATGATGGTGATGGGCTGTTGGCGACGTGGCTGCCGTTCTCAGGATGCTGACCTTGTGCTCCCCGACCTCCCTGGGGATGAAGGAGATCCCTGTAGGAATGACAGAACAGGAGGCATGAACGCAATTTGGAACTGCGACAAAATCGCTCCACACACAGGTGTTCCGTAGATACCAATGTGGTTGTTCGCCAGCCTCTTCAGCAGACAGGGCTTCGTCGCGGCCGGATGGCGCTCTGATGCTGGCGGTCAGCAGGCTGAGGTCGGTCTCGTTGATGTCTAGAGAGAAGTCCGCCGCAGAGCCCAGCTTGACCTGAGAGCGGCGCTGGTTGTCCTCTGAGACACGGCAAACAGAACATTATGAGAAAGTTCACATCAACCATTTGAAGCATGGGGCAGAGTCTGACCAGTGGATCCTGGCGGTGAACGGGCTGCCGGCGATGTGCTTGTTGTTGTATTTGACCAGGATTTGTAGTCGCCAGGCAGAGTGGGCAGGTAGTTGACACTGCACGTCCGTCCTTATTGTCCACGCAGCTGATGTCTGCTTTGGACGGACCTTCGATGGCCAAGTCCAGACCACCTGCAGACACACGTTAAATACGCACGTCAGAAGCAGTCGATCAGGTTGGGGTATAAAAGTTACTGCTTTGTAAGACTACCACGGACAGTACAGGTCTGTCTTCATCTGGGAAGATGAAAACTTTTAAAGACAACATCCAACTTCATCCTGGTTAATGAAAGTTAAAACCTGAGTGGTCCTAAAACCGTGCCTCTGGTTCAGACTGTCCAGGTTTAGTGACACTTGCATAGTGCACCTTCTTTTTCCTGTGATATCTTTGATTTAATAGTTGGCACCTTTGAAAAGATGCCATCAAGCTACGTAAAAGATAACAGCTAACGTTAAACTAAGCGAATTCCTCACTGATCAGTTTGTCCTGCCCGGTGAGGCGAGTAGCAGCAAACGCAACACTGTAGTATTCCTGCAGTAAGCCTACACATCCAGTAGGGGGCATAAAGGCCTTAGAGCACATTAAAGTCTGGTGCATTAAAGTTAATTGGTTCATTTATCTGCATGTTTTAATTTGGTAGCATTTAATCCCTTTCAGTGCGCAGAGGTGACTGTTTAGTTTAGTGTTGTGCTCAGATCCTGATGTCGTTTTCCATCACATCAGCATGTGAGCGGGCCCGACTCACCCTCAGCGGCGTCCTCCGTGCAGACCGTGAACGTGGCCATCTTGTTGGCAACGCCGTAGCTCAGACCAGGACCGTAGGCAGTGACACTGGGACTGCTGGCGTGGTTCACATAGAACTGAAGGGGCGACTCTGAAACAACAACAACAACAACCAGTGATCCATTTTCCACGCCAGCCTCGGTAAAATAAAAATATAAATAAATAAGTGTGTGTTCTGACCAGGAATGTGCGTGCCATTGTATTTGATGTGCATCTCGTGCAGGCCGGCCTCAGTGGGCGAGTACTGAACCGTGACCGTCCCATCCAGGTTGTCAGTGATCAGCGGCTGAGCAGATTTCCCAGAAGGCATCAGGACTTCACCTGAGAGAGACAGACAGGTGAACAGTGTTTACAGCAAGTCAAGACTTAAAAATAAACTGAAGTTACTGCAGTAAGTATGGTGGTCACTCAGTGCTCCTTCACAGAGCTAACAGCCATTAGCTGATTTTTCTGAGACCGTTCAGAGATTGTTCTCTGGAAGTCAGACCATGTGTCAGTCCCCAGTAGCTCTGCCCTCACCAGTGACTTCTCCCCTTCTTGAAGGAGAATGGAATCACCATGTCGAACGGTCTGAAAGCTGCTCCCATTCACGCTGCTCCTGATTGGCTCGTAGGTGTCTGATGTCACCTGATGGGAGAAAGTAGTATTTCAAATTATTTGAAAATGGCTTAATGGGTACAGCTTAGCTCCGCCCACAAAGGAGCACAAGATGAAAAGCCACATGACTACAGCAACACCCAGAGGGGACCAGTCACCCGTAACCATGACAACACCCCCAGCAGCCCAAAGCCAGTTATACACATTTGTTTGCCGTCCTATTGGCCGAGCAGAGACGTGTCAGAGGAAAGCGGTTGAGGTGCGTACATATTAGCAGGAGGGTCAGGGTGTAAGATCAGCCCATCACCTGTAACAGAAAGCTGTGTGTGTACACATGTGCACGTGACAGATGATATATATACCCAAGGCTGGAAGCCAGCTACAGGGGGCGTGGCCTGCTGCTGCAGAGCTGTCTGCTGTTTGCATCATGGGTGAATCTTCTGTAACCTGAAAACATGATGGTAGCATTTAACCTCTGACCTACAGCCGTTGCATCATGGGTAAGAAGAGTGCTCGGAGGCACAGTACCCCCCCCGGCGGCAAGTGCTGCTTTGGTTCCAGTTCTTGCTACATTTTGAGAACATTTCATGTGATCGTTGATTTCAGAATGCAGCCAAAACTAACCCTGATAATGTGTTTATTACCAACTTATGACAACGACTTTCACCAAGTCTCAAAATTCCTCTGAAAAATGTGAGGAGATTTCAGACTGTTTGCACCCTTTTTGGGACGGATGGACAGACAGATGTTGCTGGCCTTCAGGATAAAACCACCTGCGGATTTGAGCAAAAGGTTAAATGCCACTAAAGCTGTTAGCCAACTAATCTTATGGCTGCATGAATCACTTTTGCTGTAAAATTAATGAGCTAGCTAACAGGTTTACATTATGCAATGCAAGAAACGACACAAGGCTCCACGGGTTCAGAATTCACAGCCGTCACGCGCTATGCGTCTTGCTCAAGGACAGTGGTGGAAGCAGTTCTTCCAGCATCTGGACCAGCTTTCACCTGGCTGGTGATCAAACCACTGACCCTCTGGCTCAACACAAGAGTACCAAACCCATAAACAGACCTGTGCCTCTGTGGGGCAGACAGGGGGAGACCCCTGACCTGCAGTGGTCAAAAAGGTCAAGATCAGAAGGTTTTAAAAGTTCAACCCCTGAACTCAGGGTTCTTGTCAGTTAAAAAAAAAAAAAAAAAAAAGTTTAATTTTCAGCCCAGTTTCAACCAAACTTGACACATGAGGGTGAATTCCATAAACATCTCTGGCAAGGTCACCACAGTGGTCACAGGTCAGATTCCCCCAGTTGGACAAGAATTTCTTGGGGAAATGCAGTTGAACTTCAGCCTAACACCAGAGTGTTCTCCTGCTCACGTCTGCGTCAACCAATACTTTGTTCTGGTGGGCGGGGCATAAGACTTAAACACCAGCCCAACTGGACCATTTGGGTGCCAGTGCAGGTCAGTCATCAGGTTCCGACCGGTGAAATATCCCCAGTGAATATGGCGCCCCCCCCCACCATGTGCAGATTCTCACCATGACTTTGAAGGGACTTCGGGGGACATTTTCTCCTCCGAAGCGGACTAGACCACGTAGTTTCCAGGCTCCGGTGCAGTGTAGAAGATGTCAAAGGTTCCGTCATCGTTTTCCAGAACCTCTGCCTCCACCTCGCTGCCATCAGGCTGAACCACCACACAGCTCACCTTCCCTTTCCCAGCAGCCTTTGCATTGACGACAAGGCCCAAGTCCTCACCCATGGACACTGTGGGAGCAATACCAGGACCTGGAAACAGGAAGTTAAGAGTTACTGTACTTCCTTTTCCTTCACTTTAATGGTGTCATCAGCAGTACTGACCTGCGACGGTGCTTTGCTGGCGTCTCCGGTCGGCCATGGCCCGGACTCTGTACGGTGATGCGGGGATGTCATCACCACCGTATTTCACAACAATTGTGTATCGACCTGCTCGGATCTGGAACATACGACACTTCATAGGTACCATCACCGTTGTCAAAGACCCTGGGCTGCTTTGGTTTACCGTCCTGGTCCTTAGGAACCATGAGGGGAAAAAAAAAGGTTTGAGGAAGAGAACTACAACATGGACATTTTTAGACCATGTGCATGTTACGGACTGTGATGAGCACGCTCAGTTGACCCTGTCCGGCATCTTGGCGTCAATGTCAAACTCAACAGGGAAGCTGCAGGAACGCCGCTGGTCAAGCCGTGGCCGCTGGCTCGGACCTTACTGGCATCGGAGTGGGGAGAACCCGGAACTTCAAGGGACTGTGGGGCACAAAGTTACCATGAACTCTGCTGACCAGAGCCAGAACCATGGAGTTATTGAGTACCATGGCAACAAACAGCTGTGAACATATTTCTACAAGTACAAAGTGATTAGTTCAGAACCTTTTAAGTTTCACAGTGAAATTAAAATCCGCCTGCACCGCCTCAGTAGTATTTTGGGTCATTTTAATTTTCCACTTGTAGTTTCACAAAAATAATTTCTGGTTCTGTAGAATGACACTGAAAAACTTAAAACACTAATTGCTCTTGCTGAAAGTTAAGGGTGTGACCCTTAACTGAGGTTTTTTTTCTTTAATATAAAACTAACACTACCTGCGGGGACGTCTTCTTCTGCATATTTGACAGACACAGAATACGGCCCCTCCACAGAGGGGGTGTAGGCCACCGTGTGAGTCCCGTCCCTGTTGTCCGTCACCTCCAGTGCTCGGCCACACCTTTTGGAGTGGTGATTGCCACGCCCAGAGGCGCCACCCCCAGCCTTCCTGCAATCCACAGTGAAGGATTGTGGGATTTGGCCCTGAACCGCTGAGCCCACACCGGGTCCAGACACCTTGACCTTCATGGGATCCACCACATCCTTCACTGGGACCTTGAATGGACTTCCTGAAGGAGCAGAAAACCATTTGGCTTGATAAGAAATTTTTATGAGTTCAGACAAATTGGCATATTAAGACAATTGGAGAACAGAGTCTCAGCCAGACTAAGAAGTCTTATATAGTCCCTGAAACCAGTTGGGGTCTGTGCTCCTCTATGGAGAGTCTGCGAGCTGCCAGTCTGACAGGTTACTCTCTAGCTGAGGCTGATGTCCATTTACAACTAGGAGGTCTGAGATGATGCAGATTTTAGTGTTCAGGAGGAACAGGAAGCGTGAGCAGGATTTGAACCAAAGTCTACTTATTTGCAACGCCTTTCCTTATCCACTGACCTACGTGCTCTCAGCTAGCAAACAGACCAGGTAGCTTTGTAGGACAAGGTGTTTGGTGACATTTGTAGACCCTAGTTTGATCCCCGTCTGTCCTTTAACACTATGCACATTCTCAGTCCACCCAGCTGGAACTAGGTACTGCCTCAGCCGGGGGAGTAGGCTGCAGACCGGTGTCCTGTCCAGGGGACATTTGGACTGTAACTGATCATTTACATCATAAGTGGTGTGACTACGCCGTCCGGTATTAGAGGCTCCCCATGAAGCAGCCGATATTCGCAGCCTTCGAAACAGTCCCATGAGTCACTGCCCAAGACAAAACTAAGTGTAGAGACCAGGACACATCTAGGCTCTGTATGTACAACTATTATTTAGAAGCATAAATCTAGTTTATATTATATATATATAAAAAAAAAAAAGACTCACTACAGGTTACATCCACTATGCCATTTTGGGCATCAACTATCAGGTTACCAGGTAACAGAAGTAGAGGTGCGGAAACTAAGAACGCAACAGCAAGACGCTCTGGACTAGACTCATGTCAGTGGGTTGTCCTGGTCTCTGCAGGGACTGAATAGCTGAAACCTGAAGAGTTTTGTGGGACAGACTTAGAACAGAGGGGGATTCAACTTGTTCCAGAAAGGGCTGAGAGGGTGCAGGTTCTCTTTACAACCGACATCACCAGGTGATTTCACTGATTCCAAGTGTGTCAACTGATATCAGTCAAAGAAAACCTGCACCCTCTCAGCCCTTTCTGACAAGAGTTGAATCCCACTGGCTTAGAATGTAGACCCTGAACTGGGACACTGCTGAGTCTCACCCATTGAACACTATGAAATCCAGAGATCTGCTCTAGCAGGCCTCAGGACCTGTATTCAATTTTATTAGTTTATATCACACCATCTCATGACAGTCGCCTCAAGGTGCTTCACGCAACAACTCATAGCAGCACAAAATGAATTAAAATTGAAACGGGCACAGTAAAACTAAACGTAGAATAAAAAATTACAAAGCAAAAAAAAAAAAAAAAAAAATTAACGATAAGACTGTCTTAAAAAAAATTGTGGGTCTTCAATCTTGATTTAAAAGTCTTGTGTCGGACTGCCTTATAGATGCAAGTAGATCGTTCCATGAGAGCAGGGCCACAGTAAGAAAGATCTATACCACAGACTTTTCATTCACCCTTTGAACACAGAAGTCTTGCGCCTCAAACAAGGGCTGTGCCAGCACGTAGGGCTTGACCAAGTCTGCAGGTAGGAAGGAGCCAGTCCATGAACAGTTTTATAGACCAGCAACAGGACTTTGAAGTCCTATCTGGCAGAAACCGGAAGTCAATGAAGGGACGCCAAAATGGGTGTAATGTGGTCAAACTTTCTACTTTGAGTCCAAAGTCTGGCAGCAGCTTTCTGCACTAATTGAAGTCCCCTAATGCTGGATTGTGGCAGACCAGAAAATAGAACATTGTAGTAGTCCAATCTGGAAGAGATAAATACATGTAGTCTCAGCATCAGCCATAGACAGGCTGGGATGAATCTTTGCTATGTTTCGCAGATGGAAAAAGGCATTACTTGTAATATCTCTAATGTGGAGGTCAAAGGACAACATAAGATCAAGACGTACCCCAAGATTCCTCACTTTGTCTGTATGACACACAAACCCAAACTAAGCACTAGCTGGTCAAATTCATGCTGATGTCTTGCTGGACCAAGAACCATCATTTCAGTCTTAGAGTTTAAGAGAAGGAAGTTACGAGAACCAGATACAAGGCAATCTAAGGATTTTATGTGGATAAGATTACCAGCAGTTATCACCATGTACAAGTTGAGTATCAGCATAGCAATGAAAGGCAATCCCAAAATGCCACAGAATATGCCCAAGGGGCACTATAGGGAGAAAAGCAAGGGGACTAGCACAGACCCCTGTGGAATCCCAAATTTCATGTCACCAAGGCCAGAGGTAGTATACACAACAGTGCAATCCTGACCTATACAGGACTTCCTTTTCCTAGTGTAAATTTTAATTTCAAACTAAATGCAGATCTGCTGAAAATAGTTTCTTCAGAGTCAAAGTTTCAATCTAAAAATTGGCCCCAAGTTCAAGAGTGCCCAGGTTGGTTCCCTGTGTGGTAACCAAGTCTCACCGGGGATGTGTTCTCCTCCATAGGTGATGTTGACATCGTACACGCCTGGCACAGTGGGGATGTACTCCACGCTGCAGCTGCCATCTTTGTTGTCCTTGCAAGACATCTTTGACTCTGACGGACCCTCGACGGTGATGCCAAGACCACCAATGCCCGCCCCCCTGAGAAGAAATCAGTCCACCAAGTCAGTAAAGAATCAAGTTTCATGTCTGATGGTAAACAGTCCCGTCTCCAACAGAACCTGGTGATGATGCTGAAGTTGTTGGGTTTGTCCGTCAGGCCGTGTTCCAGGCCAGGTCCAGTGGCCACCACCCTGCTGGGGTCGCATCCCTCTGACACAGACACCCTGAATGGACTTTTGGGAACAGGAGTGTCATCGTAAAGGACCTGGACACTATGAACACCTGAGACAGAAAGACATATCCAGAATACATTTAGTGTTGAACCATCAGTCATCAGGTGGTAAATGAGCCAACGTGCAGGTGTGGTACCGGTCTCGTAGGGCGTGTACGCCACGCTGTAGGTGCCGTCAGCTTTGTCAGTAACCATGCAGTCTGTCAGCGCCCCGGATGGGTTCTTGACCTTTGCAGTCACATGATCTCCTCCATGCTGGGTCAAAGGTCGGGCATCCACTGTGAACTCTGTGGTGGCTTCTCTGAAAAGACCTGTAGGACAGAAGGGGTGGGGTTAGAGATGATAGGCAGTCACCTGACCAACACCATCAGATAAGGTTGGAAACTAATGAGTCAGGCATCAACCCCAACAGTTAGTGACCCCTGCTGGTCCACACGACACCTTGTCCATCCACTCCAGGTCCGGAGACTTTGATGTTGGATGTGTCCACAGCTGGGTCCACAGTCACCTTAGCAGGAAATCCAGGAACAGCTTTCCCGCCGTATTTCATCAGCAGGTTGTAGGTGCCGGAGGACAGCGGAACATAAGTCGCCGTGTACGTTCCGTCCTTGTTGTCCACCACCTCTGTGTTTGGCTTCATACCTGAGAAGAATTTGACCTTTGTTTTTAAACTGTTTGGCTTCTGCTTGAGATAAAACATTGATTATCAGGTTTACAATCAAATTGAAACTAAAGTCTGAATTTAAGGATTTCTAAGAACTGACTGAAATGTTTGTGTAGGCTCTTAGTTGTCCAGGTGGTTTCCATAGTAGAGAAGCTTGAATCTTCGACTGGACTGGGTTGCTTGACGCGAGGACATTTCGCTTCAAATCGCAGACGCTTCCTCAGCTAAAATTCTTGCTCTGGTGGTCTGACTTCTGTCTCGACTCTTGTAGAGAAGAATAATCAAGAAGTCACATAAGCTGGAGTCTTAAACCTAACCAGACCCCTCCTACCGAGAGGCAGACTGCTATAGGCTGGTGACCAATAGTTCTAATTACCCTCCTAATGACAGGGCAGCTGCCCCTCTCGGCGACTGCTGATGACGTGAATGACTCATTACCGTGAACAAAAGACTGAAACTGCTTTGACCCGAGTACCCCATTGTAAATAGGGGATAAAGCGTGTCTCAGACCCCCTCCCCGGTTAAGGCTGGGTTTCAAACGTTTCACAAAGAATGCCTCCTTGACCCCTCTCTCAAACCATTTCTTCTCTCTGGCTAATATTTTAACTTCCTTGTCCTCAACGTGTGTTAGTGTCTTTAAGGGGGAGATGAAACTGCAGACTGAGGTCCACTGGCGCCCTCTCTGCGGTGCTGGTATAGCCTTTTACACAAAAGGTATAGTCTTTAAAAGCTAGGGGTCTGGTTAGGTTTAAGACTCCAGCTTATGCGACTTCTTGATTATTCTTCTCTACAAGAGTCAAGACAGAAGTCAGACCACCAGAGCAAGAATTTTAGCTGAGGAAGCTTCTGCGATTTGAAGCGAAATGTCCTTGCGTCAAGCAACCCAGTCCAGTCCAAGATTCAAGCTTCTCTACAACTGACTGAAATGAAAATTGTTTTGTTAAAGAACCAAATCAAACCAGAGGCTGATATTTATGAGACAGAAGCACCATTTCACGTCATGCGTGTTAGTCGCCCGAACACAAAAGTCACATCTGAAATCAGTTTCATTCAAGATTTTGCAGATTACATGGAATATTTTGGACTTAAACCTGCAGTGATGTGGCCCATGAGCACACCCTAGTGGTCAGAGTATATTCACAAGTCACGTTTAGTCCAATTTAAAGTGTTTCTCAAATGTCTGAAAAAACACCAAAATCTAATCCGTGCAAGATATTTTCTGGAGTAATTACATTTTGCAAATTTTCTTTCCAAAGTTTAGACCTTTCATTACTTAAAAGTCCGATAGTCAATTAAATGTGTTTTCTTTAATAAACCTACAAGCTGCAGGACCACCCAAACTAGTAAAAAAAAGAAAAAAAGTGCAATTTTAATTTTGGGATTTTTGGTCATTGTTGGTGTACTTTATTTTTGGCATTTATTCTTTTATTATGAGAGTTTTGTTTAATGTTAAAGTCTGCAAATACAGTACTTCCAGAAAGTATTCACAGCACTTTTCCACATTATGTTACAGCCTTATTCCAAAAGGAAGCACATTCTCCCCCCCCCCCACAAAAAAATTATACACAGTACCCCATAACAAAGTTTTGCACATTTATTAAGTCAAGTCTTCTTGAATATGATGCCACAAGCTTGGTGCACCTATCTTTGGTCAGTTTGGTCCATTCCTCTTTGCAGCACCTCTCAAGCTCCATCAGGTTGGATGGGGAGTGTCTGTGCACAGACATTTTCAGATCTCTCCAGAGATCTTCAATCAGATTCAGGTCTGGGCTCTGGCTAGACCACTCAAGGACATTCAGAGTTGTCCTGAAGCCACTCCTCTGATGTCTTGGCTGTGTGCTTAGGGTCATTGTCCTGCTAAAATATGAACCGTTGCCCCAGTGTCAATCCTGACTAGTCTCCCAGTTCCTTTTCCTCAGAGGTGTGCGTCTTTCCAAATCATGTCCAACTGACTTTACCCCAGGTGTACTCCAATTAAGCTGTAGAAACATCAAGGATTATCTGTGGAAATGTACATGTGACCTTTAAGTTTTAAAAAATCTTTATAAAAAAAAGGTCATTATGAGGTATTGTGTGTAGAATGTTTAGGGAGGAAATGTATAAATTTCATCCATTTGGGAATAAGGCTGTTAATGTAACAAAAGTGATGCACTGTGAATAACTTCTGGAGGCACCATAGTTTTATTTATAACAAATGTTTCAGTACAAATCATACTGGGATGCCATATAGTTGCAGGGTCTCAAAACTAGGAGGACCATCAGGAGGACCAAATGTAAGTCTGTTACCGGAACCAGTAGGAGTGGTCGGAGAGTCTGGTACTGCCTCCAGGCTGAGCTGGCCCGGTCCGGCCCGGGAACAGTCCACATTCACCACACTGGGCTCTCCAACCTGAACAGGTTTAAAATTTTAAAGATTCTGGGGGGAACACTGCAGTAGAAACACTTTAGTGATGTGATCATGTTCAGAACAGATTCCTTCAGATGGTTTTTGTTCTGTGGAGTCATTTGACCAGATCACAGAAAATTAAAAAGTCTCCAACCTTACCTTTGCCCTCTTCAGACCAGACCCTGACACCACCACTTTGGAGGGGTTAAAGGGCATCTGGATCTCTGCCCTGAAAGGCGAGCCAGGGATGTGGACCTCCTCAAACAGGATGTTAACCAGGTAGTCTCCAGGTTCAGCGGGTAAGTAGGACACCGAGCAGGTCCCATCTCCATTGTCTGAGCACTCTATCTTTGCCTCAGTCGGACCCTCCACTGTCAGGCCCAGACCGCCGGTACCGGCACCTTTGGTGTCTATTGTGAAGTCTGCTGGATTTCCAACCAGACCTCCTTTCAGACCAGGTCCAAATGCCTTCACCTGCAGGGTAGAGCCAAGTCCCAACTAAGTTTGGATTTTCCCATTACTTTATTTCTACTGTGCACTAGTTCTCTTGTTGGGGGCGCCATTCAAGCAGAAATAAAAAGTGGTCTGCATGGAGGCCACACACCCAGAACCTTGACAGTGACTTTACCTTGCTGGGGTCTGGAGGCAGCTGTGCCTCCACAGGGAAGGGGCTTCCAGGGACGGGGTGTCCGTCGTACGACACTTTAACCGTGTGTACGCCCTCTTCTGTGGGCGTGTAGTGCACCAAACTGACTGCTGCCTTCCCAGGTTCAGGCTCCACCTCACATGGTACCATCTGCTGGCTGGGACTCAGCTACAAAAAAAAAGTCCCAAAATATATATATATATTTTTAACCAGTAATGTGATTAACAATTTTTATTTAATGTCATTTTTAAGGTCAAACTGGTTAATTGCCACAAGGTTTTAAATTCTTAAGACAGTGAATTCTAAATAAAAATTCACTATCCTGAGACAGGCTCCAAAATAAGACAAACTGGAATTAAATATTGAACAGAAATTTAATATCTGCTCCAATTAAATAAGTTTCAGGTTTTAAAACCCAAACAGAAATACAATACCAACTAGGACTGCAAGCAGTCATATACGGGCCCTCGTTCCGCGCAACCGCCTACCCAGGCCAGTGGGTGCCCTTGTGACCACATGTGGGCATGTGCATGCAGGGGCAGCCACTCTTAAAATTTTAAACAAATCACACAATGCATCAAGGAGTTATGACATGTTAATTGTTCATCCACTAGGGGGCGCTCAGTGTACAAACAGAGGGGCTGGGTGTGTTCAGGGGCCAACCGTCATCACACATGTGAAGTTTCAAGTCAATCAGGCAAAGCATGAAGGATTTATCATGACTTGATGTTCCATGGCAAAGGGTCAAAATGGCAGCACCATAGCGGCCACACCCTTCAACAGAGAAAAGCTTTCGCTAACTTTTGGTCAGTATCATCTTTGGATGCTGTCAAAGAAATTTGAAGTGCATTGGACAAAATCCCTAGGAGGAGTTCGTTCAAATACAAGATGTGGAAATCATTTCAAAATGATAAGAAAATGCAAAATGGCCGACTTCCTGTTTGGAGTAGACTCTTGGTGCACGAGACTTTTTGTATGTCTATGCAAGTCACGTGTACCAATTTTCATCTCCCTACTCCAAAAAACCCCTATGAGGAGGTGTTTTGGAAAGTTTCAAGGGGGCGCTATTGAGGCATTTTGCCCCGCCTACGGGCGATGCCCCTATGAATTGTAAGAGGTTGTCATGCTTGACCTGTGTTTCAATTTTCATGATGATATGACAAAATTAAAGCCGTCAAAAGGAAGTGTAATAAACGTAATATCATGGCAAATGGGCAATATTTGGCACGCCGCCACACGGATGCCGTTACTTGTAACTTCACGGCGATCATCGCCTACATTCAACAATTTGTTCTGCATGTTTTAAAAGTGGAATGAAGTTGATTGGGTTAAGTATGTGGCATCAGGACCTCTTAAAGTAAAAACAGGACATTTCCCGCCACCACCGGGGGGCGCTATGGCGCAGGTGGGAACTTAAGATATGTAGACGTTCAGGGCAGAGACCTCATGTCCAGCAAGTTTGAAGGATCTATGATTAAGTATGTGGGCGTGACAAATGTAAGTAGTGGAAATGGCCAAAAATGGCAACAATTTGCTCAAAATCGAAACTTAAAATCAAAATGGCTGACTTCCTGTCGATATTTCACCATGACAGCAAGAGACTTTCGTGCATCCTGGCATGGTAAATATGTGTACCAAATTTCGTGAGGCTACGATGAAAAAAAGCCCAATGAGGGGTTTTTGAAAATTTCTAGGAGGCGCTATTTCATGATTTTTCTGCAACCATGTGCAACGCCCCCAAAATATCGAATTTCGGATCCGGCCGGACAACTTTGGAAAGTTTGGTGAGTTTTTGAGCATGGGAAGAGGCTGAATA
This sequence comes from Thalassophryne amazonica, assembly GCF_902500255.1. Classification (NCBI taxonomy): domain Eukaryota; kingdom Metazoa; phylum Chordata; class Actinopteri; order Batrachoidiformes; family Batrachoididae; genus Thalassophryne; species Thalassophryne amazonica. Next base: position 6,707,305 of record NC_047105.1, on the reverse strand, counting down.
ATAATAATAATAAACAGCGCAATTACAATAGGGTCCCCGTAGGACATTGCCTACTCGGGCAATAATTAAGCTAGCCCTCTGGGGTCCACAGACACCGGCATGTCTGGATCAGCTCTTAATATTCCTTTTTTGAAAGTGAGAAGGTTAGATTTCCTTATACCACTTCACAGCTGCAGTTTCTATCCTAACTTGAGAAAAATCATTAGCCAGTCCTAGACACCAGATAACATTACATCTGCAGACAGTGACCCTTACAACCAACTGGATTCTCAGTCGGACAGCAGTTTCAGAAATATCAAGACCTTCCCAGTGACCTGAAAACTTGTTACTCTTCTACAGAAGTAGTTAGAAACAGTGAGGGATTATTTTTCCAGGAGCAGTGTACTGTGTACACAGTTGGAAATTGACATCCACATCACCAAAATGTCCAATTTTATATTAAGGACTGATTTGATAAGACATCCAACTGACACTGGCAAGTTATTAATTTTACAAATACTCTTTTATAATGTACCACCTCCCAGTGGGTGGTGCTGCTGCATGGCACATTTTCATTTTTGACTTTCATTTCTTCAAGATTTTACATGTTACACTGCTTTCGTAACTTATATACATCTTGTAATGTTCTCTAGAGCTTGTGAAGTACACTGGGTTTCTCATTCATTCAACATGATTGGAAGAATTGCTTAAAGTATTTCATATTCAGGTTTAGAGCAACTCTTAGTGATCAAAAGTTAAAAAAGCTGATAGTTCTGAACATTTTGATACAGAACATTATGTTCTAAATACTTGGAGCCAAGTGTCCGTTCAATAACTCCCCTTAATTAAAAAAAAAAACAAAAAAAAAAACCTGGATGCACAATGTGTCTGGACCCTGAGGAGTTTAAAGTGGACTTTCAAGAGTAACTTTAATTTGTTCAAAACTGGCAGTGGAGCTGATCTTTACCTGAAGACAAAGTAAGGGACTTACCACTGCTACCTCCAGGTGACCTTGGCCTCCTGCACCTTTGGTATTCACCTTGAACATCTGTTCCTGATTGACCTCCACTCCTGAAACCCAAACAGTCAACTCAGAGGGCATGCTGCCAAAGCACTACATCCAGGCTCCACCCCTTTTTGCAGAGCCAACTTCACACAAACTGACGTTTTAGTGAAAACGCTCAAGAACAATGTGCTGAAACAGGACAAGATTGACATTGTGGCAACAGGCTTGTTTAACAAAAGTTAAACTTTTGCCAAAAGTCAGTTTTATTACTGTTAGCTAGATGGGCACTCAGCTCCACCTACTGTCAGAATTTAGGGGGTCTGTGGAAACTAAAGTCAAACCGATCACTCTTCGCATAAGCTCCACCCCATCTGCCGTTACAGGTTTACGTACTTCCGTCCACGTTGTCCACAGCAACCTTGTTGAGGTCCAATGGGGCTGCGACCTCAATGGTGTGTGGGCTCTTAGCAATGGGGTCTCCTCCAAATGTCACTGCGATGTCCAGTGGCCCCTGCAGAGTCACATTTATTAAGACCTGCTCACATCAGAAACAATCCTTTTGTTAACAAGATTTCAGACAAAAGCCATCCATAGTTAAGAAATTAATAAGGTGCAGATGCATTTATTTAAACAGCTCCAAATCATGAAGGTGCAACAAATGGAACAATGTCTAGAACCTGGACCATGTGCAGCAACATACTTCAGCCACATTCAGCACTGTCACCTGACATTGAGACTCGACATTTCTCCAGTCTGGATTTTGAGCCCCCGTTTGACCTACTTGTTGAACAGGTGTGTACTTGACAGTATGAGAGTAGTCGTAGTTGTCAATGATTTCAAAGTCTCGAACAGGAGAGGAGAAGGACACGTCCACTGCTGCTTTCCCGGCTCCTTTAGTCGACACCGTGAAGTGAGTTGGCTTCCTGCTTTCTACACCTGGAGGTTGAAGAGTTTTAATCAAACATCAATAATCACTTACTGGTCAGACACTTTCACCCCCGCAGTCATGGCTCACCTGTAGGCGCCAGTCCAGGACCCTCCACTTTGACCTTCGATGCATCATGAGAAGGATCGACGTTGACACTGAAGGGACTGTGTGGAACTTCCTGGGTTCAAATATTCAGTGACCGTCAGCAGGTAAATCTACATAAATGACCTTCAGCGGGTCCTCAGAGGTGCTCGTGTACCTTGTCAGTGAAGAGGACTTTAACAGTGAGATGCCCGGCAGCGGGAGGGATGTATTTAACAGTGAAGGTGTCGTTAGCGTTGGGGATGATGTCAAAGTCCACGTCTGCCTCTCGGTCACCAACCATGTTGGCGTCGCACTTGATGCCCACGCTGACGTCACCTGAAGAGACGTTCGAATATTAGCAAGAAACTGATCAAATATGATTGAAGCCAAACTAAAACCCTAAATACAGCACCGAGTGGGTCGTGGGATCAGTCTGGCTGTGAGTGTGTCCAGGTTTTCTAAATCTGTACTAAAATGTTTTGGGACAATTAATATATATATATATATTAAAAAAAACATGCACACAAAGACACCCTCTGGACCAGAGGTTAAAAATAAAGACAGAGGTATGTTTTGTATTCTTGGGTTAAATGTTACACTAATAGGTCCTCATTTGCAGTACTTTAAGGACAAGACCTGATCCAGATGTGTTAAGCTGTAGTCTCCCTGTTTTTTGCACACTAAGGGGCCAGAATCATGAAATTAAATATAAAAAAACATTGCGCTGCAATTTTGAAGGATGAAACATGAATCCTTCAACTGCCAAATGCATCTTCAGCCCCGACAGGCTCAACGCTGCACGCATCTGACTGCAATTTAATAAGTCTGTCAAATGTCCACTAAAGGTTTATATCAGTCACAGTTTGCCTGAATCTAATATATCTAATTTGAGGCATTTAGAACCCTGACTACAACCCCTGGCAAAAATTATGGAATCACCGGCCTCGGAGGATGTTCATTCAGTTTAATTTTGTAGAAAAAAAAAGCAGATCACAGACATGACACAAAACTAAAGTCATTTCAAATGGCAACTTTCTGGCTTTAAGAAACACTATAAGAATTCAGGAAAAAAAATTGTGGCAGTCAGTAACGGTTACTTTTTTAGACCAAGCAGAGGGGAAAAAATATGGACTCACTCAATTCTGAGGAATAAATTATAGAATCACTCTAAATTTTCATCCCCAAAACTAACACCTGCATCAAATCAGATCTGCCCATTAGTCTGCATCTCAAGAGTGATCACACCTTGGAGAGCTGTTGTACCAAGTGGACTGACATGAATCATGGCTCCAACACGAGAGGATTATCAAACTCTTAAGAGGGTAAATCATCACGCAATGTTGCAAAAGATGTTGGTTGTTCACAGTCAGCTGTGTCTAAACTCTGGACCAAATACAAACATGGGAAGGTTGTGAAAGGCAAACATACTGGTAGACCAAGGAAGACAAAGCGTCAAGACAGAAAACTTAAAGCAATATGTCTCAAAAAAAAAAATCGAAAATGCACAAAACAAATGAATGAATGGGAGGAAACTAGAGTCAACGTCTGACCGAACTGTAAGAAACCGCCTAAAGGAAATGGGATTTACACACAGAAAAGCTAAACAAAAGCCATCATTAACACCTAAACAGAAAAAAACAAGGTTACAATGGGCTAAGGAAAAGCAATCGTGGACTAAGGATGAAAGTCATATTCAGTGATGAATCTCGAATCTGCATTGGGCAAGGTGATGATGCTGGAATTTGTTTGGTGCCGTTCCAATGAGATTTATAAAGATGACTGCCTGAAGAGAACATGTAAATTTCCACAGTCATTGATGATATGGGGCTGCATGTCAGGTAAAGGCACTGGGGAGATGGCTGTCATTACATCATCAATAAATGAACAAGTTTACGTTGATATTTTGGACACTTTTCTTATCCCATCAATTGAAAGGATGTTTGGGGATGATGAAATCATTTTTCAAGATGATAATGCATCTTGCCATAGAGCAAAAACTGAAAACATTCCTTGCAAAAAGACACATAGGGTCAATGTCATGGCCTGCAAATAGTCCGGATCTTAATCCAATTGAAAATCTTTGGTGGAAGTTGAAGAAAATGGTCCATGACAAGGCTCCAACCTGCAAAGCTGATCTGGCAACAGCAATCAGAGAAAGTTGGAGCCAGATTGATGAAGAGTACTGTTTGTCACTCATTAAGTCCATGCCTCAGACTGCAAGCTGTTATAAAAGCCAGAGGTGGTGCAACAAAATACTAGTGATGTGTTGGAGCGTTCTTTTTTCATGATTCCATAATTTTTTCCTCAGAATTGAGTGATTCCATATTTTTTTTCCTCTGCTTGGTCTAAAAAAAGTAACCGTTACTGACTGTCACAATTTTTTTCCTGATTTCTTATAGCGTTTCTTAAAGCCAGAAAGTTGTCATTTGAAATGACATTAGTTTTGTGTAATGTCTGTGATCTGCTTTTTATACAAAATTAAAAAACTGAATGAACATTCTCCGAGGCCGGTGATTCCATAATTTTTGCCAGGGGTTGTATTAGAAGAGCCTCTCGATGGTGAGTGAGTGCGTCCCCGTCTCAAGGTGCAGCAACTGCTGCCTGCAGTCTGCCTTAGACCAGGTTGAAGTGGGTTAAACCACCTCAAAATGAGGTCTAGACTTTGATGGTTTAAATTTCCCTAATCTGTTCCATAGCAGGCACCCAGTAAGTTTTCATAAAGCCAGGCTCTGCTGAAGTGCCCTTGAGCAAGGTCTTTCACCATGAAGCTGCTCTGCATACATATTGAACCGGTGTCTGACTGAGTGGGTGGTCCCTGAACCGAAGACCTCAGTCATGCAGCCATGAGTGTTACCGTCTCCAGCTCCAGAGCAGTCCACAGTGAAGTGAGTGGGCTCGTTGGCTTTCAGGCCGCTTCTCTCCACTCCAGGACCGAAGACCTTCACCATGCTTGGGTGGCTTCCTTTACCCACATTCACCTACAGACAGGAAGTGACATCACACCAAAGTCCACAGCGTTACACTTTGACACAAAACCCACCAAGTTAAAAAGCAGATTCTAGACAAACTGGCACATTAAGGAATGGAAATGTTTCTATTCAGACTGAAAGAGAAATTGGATAATGCTGAAATTCAGTTTAAGATTTTAAGTCTGTTTCATGTAAAATTATATTAAAAATACAGTATTTAACCAGTTGACAAAGTCTCCAAAAATGTTTTCTGCAGCTTCTACTGGGGGTGGGATGCATTGATAGGATTCTCAAATTTTGCTTTAAGTGACAAGTTTCAGAGCTTCACTTTATATAAAAGCACATTTTACCCTCAACTGGAGAGAAAACAAAAATGCAGTTGTGAGTTTACAAAAAATTGTACATTTACATGAATTTCTTCAAATTCTTTAAGTGTTTTATATTTAAAATTCATTTTGAATTTTAGCTGTTGAGCGACTGGACAAACAGTTTTAAGAAGTCAAATAAAAATAGTGCTGGCCATGAGGTCTGTCTCAAAGTTATCTTTCAGGTGTCTGGACATGAAACGTGGACATTCCAGACTTTATACATTCCAACAGACAAGGTTTCTGAGACATGAGTGTCTCACCCAGTGAGGAGTCAGACATCTACAGGTGGAGACTGAAACCAAATATTTAGGACCAAAAAAAAAAAAAAAAAAAAAAGCGCAGATTTTAAGTGTGTGACAGAAGTCAGGAGTTTTCCTGACGTGAAATCTTCCACAGATCGACAGCGACCAGCTGCCCCTTTTTATTTGAACAGTATTAAAAATAGATACTTTAATTTTTGGGACAGTTACTTTTAGTGCTAAGCTTTAAAGATGTGGTGACTTAAATGATTTTCTGGTATCATCATTCATAAATCTTTCAGAGATTTAAGTTCTGGATTTTCTGGAACATAAGTTGCACATTTTTATTAGTGGTCATTTATTCTTTGATTCCTGGGAAGTTTTCTACAAAGTCATTAACTTTCTGCATGTTGCAGGACCTCTCAATCTACACACACGGGAGAAAATGGTAAGTTTGGATCACTGTTTCAGTCAGCAAGTTAGAGAAGAAAATCTGAAGGTTTTCCACTCAAACGAGCAGTGATCAATAAAAATCAGCCGCTCTGGTCGAGTCTGCGAGTAACAGATTAAAGAGATTCTGTTTCAGAGGCGGGTTGGAGTGTTTTCTACTCGCCTGCTGCAGGTCACAACAAGCCAACTGACAAATTAACGAGTTGCATCACCAACACACTTAAACATGCACAGAGTCCACAGGTTACACACAGGGGGGCATGCAAAAAAAAAAAAAGGAAATCAAGTTTTTGATGTTTCAGTAATTTATCAAGTCAACACTGATTGTTTCTCAGGACAAACATTTTCACTTTCAGCTCTAAAAGTGACAAGTCTGTAAACACGACGATCAGCTGACGAGTTTTTCAAGATGTTTACGCCTGAAGGTAAAACTGAATCGTCGGGACGTGACTGAAACTAAACGCACTCAGAGCTGATTGCCGACATGAAGGAGAGTCAGCGTCAGTTATTACAGAGCAGCTTTAATGTTTAATAACCTTCAACTACATTTTAACCGACTTCACCTCTGCTGTACACACACTAACGGGTACTGCAGTATTTTCTGCGTGTGGATCAGATGACGTTCAGACAAGTTATTTTGTAGCTTAAGAGGGTGATTAAAAAGGTGCATAAAGAAACATTTAGTGGTGAGAAGCATCAGTGAAATAGTTTAATACAGACAGTCTTCATGGTGCTTTACTTTATCTTGCAGTATTATTCCAGAATGGATGAAATTCATTTTGTCCTCAAAATTCTACACACAACACCCCATAATGACAATGAAAACTGATTTTTGCAAATTCATAAAATAAAGCCCAAGAAATGTACCTATGTACTTAAGTATTCTCAACCTTCACTTTCCACATTACAGCCTTATTCCAAACTGGATGAAAGTCATTTAGTTGTAAAAATTCTACACACAATACCCCATAATGACAATGTGAAAAGTTCAATTTTTGCAAATTAAAACAAAACTAAAAATCACATGTACATAAGTATTCAGTCTTTGCCATGAAGCTCAAAACTGAGCTCAGGTGCCTCCTGTTTCCACTGATCATCCTTGAGATGTTTCTTCAGATGGAGTCCACCTGGGGTAAATTCAGTTGGCCTCCATCATCTGCAAGTGGAAGAAGTTCAGATCCACCAGGACTCTTCCTAGAGCTGGCCGCCTGTCTAAACCAGTGCATCAACTAAGTATTGAGCAAAGGGTGTGAATACATGTGATTTTACTTTTAAATATATACACTCATTATGGGGTTTTGAGAAAATTTGAGGGAGAAGTGAATTTACTCTAGTTTGGAATAAGGCTGTAACATCAAAATGTTGGAGAAGCTGTGAATACCTCCTGATAGAAACAAATATTCTGATTGGTTATAAAAAGTGAGTGCAGAGCTCAGCCTGATTCCAATCCACCTTATTTGGTATTGCACATTTTAAAGACAACAAGGCTACCAAGTGCTGGACACAGATAAAATAAATAAAGTCATTTTTACCGTTTTAGACAATATTCAAGCCATTTCACAAGAAAATGTTTGATTGTGGAATATTTGCACTTTTATTTCAGAATAAAAGCAGTATCTATAAAGAGTGAATCCATTTTTTTTTTTAGGTCAAAAAGGTTAAAGATTAACTGAGTGTAGGTCTGTACAGGAAGTTATTAGGCTGAGGTGTTTTAAGTAGTAAACTTTCAATCTTGTGATGCTGTTTAAATATTTATGGAGTACATTCATGTCCAACTGTTTTAGCTTTCTGGTTTGTAACGAAGTGATGCATTATCCTGACCGATTGCCATGGTAATGGTCTGATATGGAAAAATATCAGACTGTAAATCACCCAATAAGAGCGCACATAGCATCGCAGCCATATAATAAGAGTCATAACATCTTTAAATACAAGTTTACTCAGTTTGTCAAACCAGACTGAAGTTTTGCTCTTTAATGAACATTTTGCTTCAGTCACAGTAAAATTGGAGTCTAAACTACTTCATGTTACTTGTTAGAGTCCAAAATATGCGTTCTACAGTCAATTCACAACTGTAAGCTGTATTTATCAGGAGAGTTCAGTCTGGCCAACTTTGGCTTCCAACAACAAAAAATGTTTTATATATATATATATTCCATTTACTGAATTTTGGGTTCAAGTAGTAAATACACAAGCTGACATGCTCACAGTGACCACTAGATGGTGACAAAAGCTGATCAAATGTGCAGCAAGGTTTCAACTATTCATTTGAGAAGAAGTTAAACTTTGGGGAAAAGATGAGCTGATGGCCAAAAGTCTTCAGTTGTGGTCCCTCACCCCTTAACTCATGTTAAAGACATTAAGAGTCTGCTGGAGATGTGATGATTGTTTTTAGTGAGCCAGTACAGAAACAAGACTTCAGTAAGTCACTGGGCTTCTAGTCTGACTTGTGCAATTAAGTCTAAGATTCTTCTGTAGAAGTTTAAAAACTGACTTTTTAAAGCCGTGCATGATTTTGGGAACTAAAAACGTGCATTTTGAAAGTAACAGGTGTTGCCTTTAGTGCAACATTTGATATGTTCAGACATACAGACACTTCCCGGGAACCATCTGCAGTGAAATGAAGACTTCCTGTGGAAGCCGGGTACCAGGATGATCTCCTTACCCTGAAAGGACTGTTGGGGATGCTGGCTCCAGCCCAGGTGATGGATGCAGTGTGTTTAAGGGGGGAGGTGGGATTATAAGAGCAGGCGTACAGCCCGTCACCTTTATTCCTCATCTTCACAGCCACAGGGGAACCTTCTGTGTCCTGAAGATTTAAAAAGAATATATATATATATATATATATATATATATATATATATATATATATATATATATATATATATAGATTGAACAGTTTGGCAGTTAATTTGTAAGTATGAAATTTTGGCTCTCCTGGAGGGGGGGGGGGGGGGTCCATGGAGAGTTAACCCATAACAAACCTGAAGAAGGTCCCCACCGAATTTCAGGTAGTTTCATTGAGCAGTGTGACAGCAGACTGCAAACAGTGAATCAGGGACAAACCTTTATGTCATTAGCTCTTTGGACTGAAGGTCCAAAAGGACTAAAATGAACTGGAACTGCAGGATCTGTCAGTAACAACCTGATAAAAGATCTGCCAGAAGCTGGCCAGATCAGGAACACCCTGCAGGAGGTCAGTCTGTGCCAAAGTGTCCACTGAAGACAAATCACAGCAAACTGTTCACCACAAGGTCTGACACCAGAAGACTCTGCCAACTACACCAATGGAAGTAAAGGGGTGTGTCTACTGAAGGTGCAGGCAGGCATCTAAGTCTTACCTGAACTGTGATCTTCAAGGGCCCTTTCCCAGCATCCTTTGTGTTGACAGTGAACTCTGCAGGCTGGTTGACCAGACAGCCGGTCTTCTCAAGTCCTGGCCCAGAGGCCTGAACCTACAGAGAACAAAACAGAAAGTGAGTCCTGGAACAGACTGTTACAATTAATCCTTTAGAGATTAAACTTCAATAAAGAGTTTGAGAGTGTCGGGGAGGACTCTGCAAGCACAGGTGGATTAACTGGACAGCTTATATCCCTCAGAGTCTTGCCGACCTTATCGGGGTCACTGGTGCCGTCGTCATGGATGATATACGCCATGAAGGGGCTGTGCTCGATGTCCTCTTCGTCACAGGTCACATGGACGGCGTATTCGCCGGCCTCCGTCGGCCAGTAACGGACATCACATGACCCATCGTTCTGGTCCTCGCACTCAATCCGAGCCTGAGACGGGCCCTCAATAGCAAAACCTGAAGTCAGCAGATCAGAACAGTTTCATACCCATGAAAAGGCTCGCCAAAGAACCTGGCCCTGCTGATCCCAACTCACCCAGCACGCCGACGTCACTACCGATAGACTCCACCACGAAGACAGCAGGTTTACCCACAATGCCCCCCTCCAGGCCAGGACCCCAGGCACGGATCTGCTGAGGCCCCGCCTCTGGACCCACGGCCACTTCAAACGGACTGAAAGACAGAGTTCCAGCCTCAGTGTCCAACTGTAAAAACCTACACCAACAGTCCTGATGGGATTTAACCCAATACCCAGACAAGTTGCCACAGCAGATCCAGTACAGATAAACAATTGGAATTTGGCAGAAGCTCAACTCTGGATGCCCTTCTGGACCACAGTAGATCTGACTGGGTCGGCCCAGCACAGACTGAACTGGATGGGCTGATGTCCTTGCCTTTTTTTTTTTTTTTTTTTTTTTTTTTTAAACTTGAAAATTTTTAATCTGTAGTGAATAATTTTATAGAAGTGACTTCCTTGATAATCCATGTCAAAACACTAACTGTACCAGAATTATCAGGTTGGATGCGTGACAGTCTGTCCACGTTCCTGGTTCTGTCCCTTAATTAGAACCACCAGAAGCTTTAAGAACTTAAGTTTGACTGCACCACCTTCAGCAGGAAGCCAAACAATTCTCAAGCCCACCCAACAGACCATTTATGGTCAACCAGAAAATTTGCAATAGATATTAGTAAAACCAGTTCTGTGATTATCCAGGTCAGATTTTAGTGCACTTTCCTCCCTGTAGTCTCTGCCCCTTCCGTTAGAACCATCCCAGAGTTGGAGATTTTGTTCCTTTCAAACAGACTTCCTCATCAAGGTGAGCACAGTGTCGACAGAAAACAACGTCTTGGCTCAGTGGCTGCTCACCTCTTGGGGATGTGCTGTCCTCCCCAGCAAATGGACACGCTGTAGTTCCCGGGTCTGCTGGGATAGTACTCGTAAGCAAACACACCGTCCTGACTCGAGATCTCCTTCAGACCACCTGAAAACAAGAATCCAGATGTGTCAGTGAGAAACCAGTCAAACCTGCCTGAATCCCTCTAAAAGTATCACAATTCTAAAATACCCTCGACCCGTATGAGCATTGCGTACATTATAATTTGGACAGTTACAGATTGTAACAGACAACAGGATCTTAAAGATGTTCAATAAAGCCCCTCTATCAAAAACAATATTTACATTTTAAGGGCGTCTGCAGGAGGCCTTGTGTGCGCGCGTTTTGACAAGAGCGCAAGTACTTTGTGGCATTCATCCAAAATCAAGGAATATTTGTAAATCAAACTCTGCATTTGCTGGTATTGACAAGGCAAGTTTAACTCCATAGGAAGTAGGCTCAAAAACAGCATTTTCAGTTTTCGAAGTGTTTCACACTAGTTTTTATGTAATGACATGTTTTATAAACAGTGATTTTAGACAGATCTGCTACTGACAGTGCTGCTCTACTATGATTGGCTGTCACCTCCACCACTCAAAAAAAAAACACACCAAACAGGATGCAACTACCTCTTAAAATAGGTCAAGTTTAGCTATCTGAACTTGTTTTATGCTGCGTTTACACAAAACAGCATGTCATGAATGCCATGAAGACATTCTTGGCCGCTGATCACGAATGTGATCATTTGGGGCAGAGGCATCAGGTGTCCTCAGGAACTGTTGCAACGCGTTACGATTAATGGCATGTGTTGCTGGAGAATTATCAGGAACCATTATGCACGGTCACGAATAATGTTCCGTGTTGTTGCGTGCAAGTGCATCTTTAAGTTCTGTCACGTTGTGAATGAGGTGAATTGTCTCCACACACACACCCAACAGTCAGTTGCTGAACAATTCAGAGTGCTCCAGTTTGTTCCTCAAAATCCACAGCAGAACTTTGACTGCATGCTTAGTTGGGCTCTGTGCCATGGAGTGGCGCAGAGAGGAGGAGGAGCGAGCCAGATGAGTGGCTCCACGCGGCTCGTCTCACTCGTTTTCCCAAGCATCAGGCACATGCAGCAGGTGGAACACCTGCAGAAGCACTGGAACGAGACTTAGCGTCACTGTACTCCTTCAGCATACTGCAGCAATGAAACAATGCAGTGCAGCAGGGTTTAATTGTGCGCACGTCAGAAGAATGCTGTCGCGCTCTATTAAGGATCACCACCAATCCCAAGAATGTTTCCTGTTGGAGGACTGGACTTACACCGAGCACAGACCCGATGGTCATATTTGAAGGCCTCAGTTAAAAACACAATTACTAAAAAGGGTTTGATCATTAGAACCTGTATTGCAGGGGGCAGTGTTGTACTTTGGACCCGTCAGTTTATCTTGTTGACTGAGAAGCACACAGACTGTCATCTCGTGTAGGACTTGTTAGTGATGTGCTGAGGCAATAGAGGGCGAAGCCTGACATTTACAAAGTTCTGCCTCCTTTGGAAAGTGATAGGTTTAGTCACCGGGTTCCTGAACAGGTTTCCTGTTAACCCAGACCTGTACTCACTGGGTTCTTTAACGAGCACCTTCAAGTCTCCGCTGCCAGCATTCCTGGTGTCCACCTTAAAGTCTCCAACTTGTCTCACCCTCATCCCTGTCGGTTGGAGACCACGACCAGTCGCCCTGCACGCCCCCGCCACACAAGCTGGAGGGGGGGGCGTGATGAGACAGAGGACAGACTGTTAAGGACAACAGTACCTGAGGGATCAGACACTGAGCTGGGTTAGAACCAATGTTTTTGCTTCATGTTTGCGATGTAACAAGGACTCACCAGGATCCACAGCGACACTGAAGGGGCTCTTGGGGATGGCCACGCCTCCAAAGGTGACTTCAACAGCGTGGGGGCCGGCCTGAGTGGGGCGATAGGTGCAGCAGTAAATGCCGTCTCCTTTGTCTTCCATCATCACCTCCACACTGTTCTTGCTGCCCTGAGGGTCTGTGATCATGGCGGTCATGTCTCCTGTTCCGGCACCTTTTGAGGAGGCAGTGTTGCCATGGCAACATTTAATGTGCAATCCTTAAAACTTGGAGCGTTTTACTTTCAAAGTTCTTTGAGTTCCACATTTACAAATTACTGGTCTATGAGCCAGGAGACCATTTTTACCTGATCTATACTAAAGGGGACTCGACTACACGGAGAATCCAGCCTCAGTGCATCATGAAGAAACAGAGGCATGGTGGCTGCAGGGGTCACAGTTTAAAAAAAAAAAAAAAAAAAGCTCTAATATACTGTCCAAAACAGATTTTTTACCTCAATTCTACACCCACACACAATATCCCATAATGACACACACACCATGAAGCTCTAAATGGAGCTCGGTGCCTGTTTCTACAGCTTAACTGGAGTCCACCCGGGGTAAAGTCAATTGATTGGACATGATTTGGAAAGACACCTGTCTACATATAAGGTCCCACAGTTGACAGAGCAAAAATCAAGCGTCAAGTCAAAGGAACTGTCTGTAGACTTCAGAGACAGGATTGTCTCAAGGTACAAATACATTTCTGCTGCTTTGAAGGTCCCAAATGAGCACAGTGGCCTCTAAGTGGAAGAAGTTCAGATCCACCAGAACTCTTCCTAGAGCTGGATGCTTGTCTAAACTGAGTGATCAGGGAGAAGGACCTTAGTCAGGGAGGTGACCAACAACCTGATGGTCAGAGCTCCAGCATTCCTCTGTGGAGAGAGGAGAACCTTCCAGAAGGACAAACATCTCTGCAGCAATCCACCAATCAGACCTGTATGGTAGAGTGGCCAGATGGCAGCCCGCCTGGAGTTTGACTAAAGGCACCTGAAGGACTCTCAGACCAGGAGAAACAATATTCTCTGGTCTGATGAGACAAAGCTTGAACTCTTTGGCATGTTTGGAGGAAACCAGGCACCATCCCTACAGTGAAGCATGGTGGTGGCAGCATCATGCTGTGGGGATGTTTTTCAGCAGCAGGAACTGGGAGACTAGTCAGGATTGAGGGAAAGATTAATGCAGCAATGTACAGAGACATCATGGATGAAAACCTGCTCCAGAGAGGTCTTGACCTCAGACTGGGATGCCGGTTCATCTTTCAGCAGGACAATGACCCTAAACACAGCCAAGATACCAAAGGAATGGCTTTAGGACAACTCTGAATGTCCTTGAGTGGCCCAGCCGGAGCCCAGACCTGAATATCTCTGGAGAGATCTGAAAATGTCTGCACAGACACTCCCCATGCAACCTGATGGAGCTTGAGAGGTGCTGCAAAGAGGAATGGACCAAACTGACCAAAGATAGGTGCACCAAGCTTGAGGCATCATACTCAAGAAGACTTGCAATTGCTGCCAAAGGAGCATCAACAAAGTATTGCACAAAGGGCGTGAATACTTACGGACATGAAAAGCTTTATATTGTCATTATGGGGTGTTGTGAGTAGAATGTTGAGGGGAAAAAAAAAAATTCATTTTGGAATGATGGATATATAAATAAGCTAAGGTAGTTATAGAAGCTGCTTTATAACCCTACAGGTAACTGCATTCCCCTTAGTGCCATTAACAGGTTTACTGTAGAGAGATTGAAGGTGTTCTTATAGTACGAGGTCTATTAGAAGTATCGTACCTTTTTATTTTTCTCAAAAACTATATGGATTTGATTCATATGTTTTTACGTCAGCCAAGCTTGAACCTTTGTGCGCATGCGTGAGTTTTTCCACGCCTGTCGATTGCGTCATTCGTCTGTGAACACGCCTTGTGGAAGGAATGGTCCCGCCCCCTTGTCAGATTTTCATTGTCAGGAAATGGCGGAATGATTTGGGCTTTTTTTTTTTTCCCCAGACTTTTTTCAGAAGCTGTTAGAGACTGGCAGCTGGGAACCATTTGAAAAATTTCTGGCTTTCGGTGAAAATTTTATGGGCTTCACAGAGAATAAGGAGTGTTACTACAGCTTTAAGGACGGCTCACAATGGCGCACCGAGCTGCCATCGAGAGGCAGAAACCACCACATCATTTCTAAACGGATGGCTGTGTGAAGCTGGGACCATTGTGAGCAATTTCTCTGGTTATCACAAGAGCTGCCCAGCTCTCCACAATTTCTTATACTCACTGGGCTGGTAAGCACTGAAAGCTGAGAGGCATGTCCCAACTTGTCCTCTGGCACTCTGAAACGGAGGTGTTGCTTTGTCTCGCTCGATCAGTGAATCAGCCGTGACGCGCAAAGCCTCAGCGCGGCTTTCCATGACAAAATCTCTTGGTAAAGTGAAATCTGCCGGAAAATGGCTGATGTCCAGCTCTTGTGATAACCAGAGAAACTGCACACGACGGTCCCGGCTCCACACAGCCATCCCTTTAGAAATGATGTGTTTTCTGCCTCTCGATGGTGGCTCGGAGCACACTGCGCGCCATTGTGGGGCGTCCTTAAAGCTGTAGTAACACTCATTCTCTGTGAAGCCTGTAAAATTTTCACCGAAAGCCAGATAAATTTTTTGAATTGTTTCCAGCTGCCTGTCTAACAGTTTCTGAAAAAATTCTGATGGAAAAAAAAAAAAAAAAGCCCAAATCATTCCGCCATTTCCTTGCAATGAAACGACGAGAGGGGTGGACCAGTGCTCACTCAAAGCCTGCCCACAGGCGAATGACGCAACCGACAGGAGTGGAAAAACTCACGCATGCGCACGAAGGTTCAAGCTTGGCTGACGTAAAAACATATGAATCAAATCCATATAGTTTTTGAAAAAAAAAGTACGATACTTTTCTCAGACCTTGTACACCCCTGAGCCCCCCACATTCAAAACTCAGCCCTGAACAGAAACTCATTTCATAAAATAAAATTTTGACATACTGTAACAGCGTAAAAGGTTTCTCTTATTTTGGCCAACCTGCTGTGCAGATGCTGAAGTGGGTGGGTCTGTTGGCGACATTTCCCACAGGTTCGATTCCGGGACCTTTGACTGTGACCTTGGAGGCGTCTCCCAGCGCCTTGTCCACGTTCACCTCAAATGGACTCTTAGGAATCTGCTGGCCTGCAAACATCACCGTCACCTAGGAAACCGCAGCGACACGTCAGGCCTCATTAGCGCAGACGCAACAATGAAATAAAACATGTTTTGGAGGTTGCGCTTCTCTGTGGTGGAACTTTACTCTGTCACTGGTGGAAATTTAAGAGCTCATTAGGCTTTGACTGAGTGAGCTCCTAATTAACAGTTAACCCAACCCAATTCACATCGCAGCCAATCACCAGCCAGGAAACACCAGCTTGTGGCAGTCTGGTTTTGAAGGAGCAAAGACAAATCTGCAGATCAGCGCCCCCACCAGAACGTCCTGCTACACAAACAGTGATCTCACTCACCTTATGAGGTCCGACCACCTGCGGCACGTAGCTGACACTGTACGTCTTCTTCCCTTTGTTAAGTTCCACCTTCAGCTGAACACATTTTTACAGGTCATGTGACTGGCTGGAGAGTCAGGAATGTTCAAATTGCTCACTGAACTCTGGATCAAAGACGTACCTCCTCACGGGTGCCATCGGGCTGGTCCAGGTAGACAGTGACCTGACCCTGACCTGCACTGAACGTGTCCACTGTGAACACAGCAGGACGCAGCACGCGGTTCCCTGTGGGTTCGATACCTGCAGGGAGGAGCCACAGTATGAATGACATCAGCACATCAACATGTTCAAACAGGAGGATTTGAAGCATTTGCTGAAACCGGTTCATTAGGTTGAAGCATAATTCAACTCAAATCAGTTCTGGTTTGTTTGGGGTCCATTGTCCAGATCAACAGCGACTCACTTCCTCACATTGTCAGAGTTCTTGTTGAGCAGGAAATGGTGCGATAAGGTTAAACGCTCTAAGCGGTGGTTGGAGTACCTGCTCCGTAGGCACGGGCCTTCTTTGGGTTGAGTTTGGGTTTCAGTGGCGCTCCAGGTTTCAGTTTGGCTTTGGGGAACTGAGATAAGTAGGTCATGAGGGACTGTTCATCATCCACTAGGGTCAATGATCTCCTCCGGCGTGATCACCTGTGTGCATATAGACACCAACATAAGGAGGGGTACAAACCCCCACAAGACTCGCCAGGTGAGCCACGTGGGGGTTTGGACCTCGTGTATTCCTGCTTGCAGGTCTACTTTCAGTTTTAAGTTCTCATGACCAAAATGCAACACAACAGGGTCCAAGGACTCAAACCTGCGGGATGCCGAGCCAATCGTCAGCCAGCTGCATGGCCTCTGTGGCGTTTTCTACTGGTTTCACTGGGTCCCAGGTCTCCCAGTCTGGGCATAGACCTGTAGAAGAAAAACACCAGTTTGTGCTGCTGAGAAAGTACTGAAACACTTCACGAGTATGGACACTAAAAAACATGGCTGCTGTGCAGCATGCTGCTGTACCTGGTGCACAGCTGTCCACACAGCGCGCCGAGCGCCTTCCCGTTCCTCCAATCCTGGCTGAAGTTTGTGATCGGCATGTCTGGGACTTTGTTTTGGATCCAGCCCAGCAGGCGCTGCTTCGGTGTCTTTGACTCCATCTGACCACAAATGAAATGTATTAGACATGTTTTGTTGGAATCCCACCTCAGTCTGTGCATCCAAAACCCACTGTGTGGACACCTTCAAACGGTTTAACATCAAATAGTGGACACACCTGAAGACAGTCTGCGCAACAAAAATTACTCTCAAGTCAATTTAGTGACTCTTCATTTCTTCAAACCATTGAATTTAAGACATTAAAGCCAGTGAAACAGATTTAAGTTAAGCTTAAATTAGTTGGATTCCTCTGGAGAAACATCCTGTCCTGTTGAAATCTTTTAGGTTAAAAAAAAAAAAAAAAAATTGACAAGTTAACTCATTTCCTGACTTTGAAAAAACTGTAGCTTCGACCTGGCTCACCTCCTGCTCCTCGTCCTCCCACACTGGCATAGAGATCGAGTAGTGCAGGATCAGAGTCCAGATCAGACCCAGGATCAGTTTCAGGTTACCATCGACGATTGCTTTGGAGTCTGAAGGACATAAGCAGATCTTAGGTCAGCTTCACACGGCTGAACTGATCAATTTGATTGGCCGTTATAGATAAGTCAGTCATTTAAGAGATGGAAACAGCACAATTACTGCTGATAAACACTAGAGGGCAGTACACAGAGTGCAGGCCAGTGGCATGACCCGAAACACCCCAGTGGCCAAAACACACACTTGATGTTCCTGGGGCCTAAAGCCTGGTTCATGCAACAGGATTTTAAAATTATCTTTAGGTTCTCAAAACCTGAGACCACACATGTAAAGATAAAAAAAAAAAAAACATGCATCTAAGGTTTGGTGGTACAGTGTGTGGTGTTCAGCCACACGGTGAGGACAACACCACCATACAAGAACAGATATTCACAGCTCAGACAGGAAATCTCGTAAAATCGAGATTAAACGTGACCTCAGAGTAAACAAACGGGAGGTACTTTGTGGACTAAAAGAAAAGGTTCTTTAGAGTGGAGACAGCGCGACCACTGACTTTCTGGTGAGTCGGAACAGCTGTTTTGATTTTTTTTTGCTCCGTACGTCCGTCACCTCGCTTTCCGATTGGCTGAACATCACATTCAGCAGGCTGCCTGCTTGTTTTGGTCAGAGGACAACACACGCTGCGATATCGGGCCAAAAATAAATAAATAAAAAAATCCAACATACTGAATATCCCTGATTTGCGATCGGAGCACTCCTGACGTCCTTCCAACCAGATCAGAGTCCTCTTAACACACCACACACAGGAGGAATATCTGATAAGAGTATCTTTAGCGTCATCACAATTGTCGGAAGGGGAAGATCAGGTCCGATATCGGCCTAATTATCCTGCCGTGTGAAGCCGGCCTAGTCAGCAGATGTCTGTCATGGGCCGTGTGTTTGTCGGAGTACAGAGACATTCCCACCACCCTGGCCAGGTATCGACCCAAAGACATTTCTCACCATGACGGCATTAGTAACAAACAAGACTGCTATGAATTTTAAGTTTAGAACCTGTAACCTTGTTGGGTAATAAAACAGCTACATTTTAGGGTTAATTCTGTGTACAGTCAAAAGCCTTGAAGTTACTCAAGTCGAATAGTTACATAAAATGTCATTTGGGACACATTAATGCGTCTAAACTTTAAGTGTTCCAGATCCTCAAATTAGAGTTTAGACCTTTGGAATTCAAACTACTCGCAGTAACCAGCAGAACACATGCACAAAAGTGTGTGTGTGTTGGGAGAGGGGGGGCTAGAGCCACAACAGGCTGCAGTGGCGCAGTGCATGATGGGAAGTTGACAGTGGCTGAGCACTAAATGTGAAACGGCAGACATGAGTTCATGAGGATTTAGTTTGTGTAATGGCGTGAAGTATGGTGGTCAGTGGAGGGCGGGTCCAGACAGACTGAGACCTGTTATAAAACAGGTGATTGGCTAAAAACACTCTGCTCCATGAGGTGCATGAAAACTCATACCTGATCCAGGACCAAGCACATCACACCCAGCGGGTGAGGTTACAACAGTTACATAAACTATCTAAATCCATGTCCACCCTCGGTGGCGGGGCCAGGAAATGAGTCATGTGATGTCACACTGCAGACTAACTATGGGGTAACATCTGAAATCAGCTTCAGGTGGAGCCCACCATGATCCAGAAGGACGGGTTGTGACACCACCTCTGACCTTTAAACCTCTACCTCAGGTCAGATTTGAGGCACCATTTCCCCAGTTACATAGTTCCACACCGCTAACCTTTCCTAATCATGCACAGCGTCCGGTCCCTGGTGGCAAGTGTTCATTGCTTCCATTTGGTAGATTGGCATCGTGCTGAAAGTAAAAAAGAAAGGATTTCTGTCTCTGGATAAAGTGCGATTGTTCAGAGTTCCACATTCTGCCAGGAAAAAAAAAAAAAAAAAAGGTACTTCAGGTCACTCGGCAGGATCTAGTTCCAGCTGCTCAGCAGCCAGAGCTGCCTGGTTGCACACTCTGAAGGTTCAGAGCCCGTAAAGAGTCACCTTGATGCAGAGTTAATTCTCATGGAGAGATCGACTCTGCGGCTCCGAGATGTCTGACAGTGTGCTGGTCCAGGTCCACATACAGGTACTACGAGCACCGTGCAGAACCTGACTTCTTCCAGTAAACAGACGTTGTCATATCTTCCAGCTTCCACCTCGTTTAAACAGCTCGGGGTCAGTCCCGACCTCAGACTGCTCTGAGCCCTCGTGGAGCAGAGGGCGTCTGGGTTTCCAACCATCACCAGACGTGTCTCTGCATGTTGACCTCTTTGATGTTCATGTCTCTGGTCCTCAGCCTTGTAATCCAGGGACTCCTAAGAAGAGCTTCCTGCCTGATTGTGAGACTTTGGCTCCAGTGATGACTAGTTGTCTTTGGTACCCCGGGTCTGAGGGATCCCCGTGTGCTGCTAAACTTATTTTGAGAGACTGAGGATCACGTTCACTGAGGGACTCTGATGACATTTTGTCCAGATGGTGTGTTTCTCTGGTTATGATCCACATTGCAAGTGCTGGAGGTCAAGGTCATGCCCTCATTTTACCTGGCTGCAGCTGGTAGATTGTTTGACCCACTGGTTTTGGTCAGGCAGGACTTGGTGGTGTCCTGTATTCTGGTGGATTCGGTGAGGTCTGGACCAGCAAGTGCCCCCTGAGTTTACAGTTTTTTGGATCAGTCCATGAGCCAAGCAGGTTCTTTACCACTTAATCCAACCTCAGTGTACCATGAGGTGACCTATATGAGAGTGTATGGAGGCCATCCAGGGTGGCAGCTCTAGGTTGAGGTCAGGTTGAGGTTAATATTTGAAGTTACTCCAATTTTGGTCAAAAGTGATGCAAATTATTAGTTGATAGGATTAATAAATTGAGTAGTTTTGACTGTGTTGAATGTTTGGTCTCCAAAGTAAAAGGTTAAACTCAACATGTTACCCTGATGGCACAATGATTTATTCAAATAATTTGCTTCACTTTTGGCTAAAGTTGGAGCAGCTTTAACTTTTGACCCCTGTACAAAATTGACACCCATTTTCACTGTTTTAACCTTCACTCATTCCAATGACGCCTTTTTTGGAGACAGACTGCCTCTTACACTTTAACATGATTCAAGCATTTTCAAGTTGTTGGCAACTCTTCGCTACCCGGGTACAGCTGCCATCCTGGATGGCCACCATACATCTGTGTGGGTCAAGGTGCAATGAGGCTGGATTGTAAGTGTTTGGTCCCCTAAAGTGGACCTGATTAGGTCAGAATCATTTCCAGGCTCACAGACTAACAGCCTCAGTTTAATTTTTTTTTCTTCCCCCCCCCCCCCCCCCCCCCCCCATCAGTCACTGTGTTGCTGATTCAGAGGATTTGAATCCAGGTCAGCTGAGGTGACACTGAGAACCTGCTCTCAGAGTTCGGCACCAGGAACACCACGAGTCGGCTCGCAGATAAGAGTTTAACTAATGTCTGATTTTGTTATGTAGAAGACCTTCCTACAGTAGGTCAGAGGTTTTAAAGAGCTGAGACAGAGGGGAGAGACACCCCCGCCCCCCACACGGAATTTAACCTCTGACCCCTGCAGCACTTTCACACCCACTCAAAGCTCAGCTAAGGTCCCCGCCCCCACCCTGCACGGGCTTCCGACCTGCAGCACAAGTGTGTTGACCCGTTACCATGGAGACGACATGGATGTGAGGTCGAGGTATTATACGAGGAGGTGCATAGTGAGACCCAGTGAGATAAATGCTGTCTGTGGACCTGACATTCATCAGGTTGGAACAAAAGGCCCTCCTGTCTGTTATCAGCGTGCCACGCCCACAAGACGTTACTCAACCTGCACACAGCGGCGCAGCCCAAAGCAACGAGCGCAGGTCAGCGTGACTGCACCAGGCGTTCGCTGCCCACAAAAGCTTCCCTTAGACGAGCGCACCATGAACTTTAAAGTTCAGAGGTTCATGGAGAACTTTGGTGCAGAAGATCGAGGAGAAAAGTTCTTGTGTCAAATCACTGACAGACGCAAGAAGAAACAGATCAGCGTCTCCATTTGAGGCCCAGAACGTTCCTTTCTAGAGTAATGAGCCACACCTCGTCTCCAGGTGAGACGACAGGAGCTCTGCCCCCTGAGGAGCGTTTTGTGTCCTACTTTATCCTGATGTTACCACCTCACACTGTTTCTTAACTGAACAGCAGACGCCTCGAGGCGTAGGCGTGATGTCAGCCAACAGCCACGCCCACAAGCCTTCAGCTCGACCCAGCTGAAGATGTGGCCCCCGATGGGATCACCAGAGTGGGCGGAGCTTGAAGCACATTGTTCAAGGGGCCCATAGCAACCGTTTGCATTTGTTGAGCTTTGACCTCCCCTGCGTCAACCTCTGTGCACAGAGTCTGTAAGCAGCAACAGAAACCCGACA
This sequence comes from Thalassophryne amazonica, assembly GCF_902500255.1. Lineage (NCBI taxonomy): Eukaryota > Metazoa > Chordata > Actinopteri > Batrachoidiformes > Batrachoididae > Thalassophryne > Thalassophryne amazonica. The sequence continues at coordinate 6,685,119 of NC_047105.1, read as the reverse complement.
ATCTTCCTGCTGCAGAGTGTTGTCGGTTTGATGCCAACTGATATTTTGATTGATGGACGCAAGTATTCAGAGTTTGTGTAGTTCTGCCTACTTTAAAAAAAAAAAAAAAGTCTTGTTCAGACTTTCAGCTTATCTGGTTTAATGTGCCAGGGACTCAGACCAAGTTTGTTTTTAGGTTTCTGGATCCCTGAGGGTGAACAAAGCTGTCCCTTAGGATTACAGCCACTTTTATATACAAACACCATTTCAGAGCCCATATGTAGTGTGGCAGACTAAATAAGTGTTTAACTTGACGGACTCCAGAAACACACCGTATGTCTAAGTCTACCTGGACTGAAGTCTGAACAGCATGTGCTGTTACTTATGACTTAAATTACCAACCTAAACATGATTAAACAAATGTGCAAAGAACATATCTGATGTTACCTGATGCAGACTGACTCACTGTTGGAAACATGGCGTTTCATTTTGAGGTTTTGTACACCAACTTATGCTAGAAAATCACCCAACAAGAACCTGCAGGATCATCTGGAGGTGGAGCTACTGCATCTGATCATCAACTCTGGTTTTGACAGATTCCACAACTGATGTCAGCCAACAGCCACGCCCACAACTGTGACATCACCCCCCCCCCCACCCACCATTTGTCACTTCTTTAAACTCAAACCCACAGCTGCAGTTTGGTGGCGCTAGAGAGCCAACCTGCTAATTCAAAGCAGTTGTAGAAATGCCAGAGAGTTCCTGTAGAGTGACCACTGATGACATCACTGCACCACTGACAAGTCACACAGCAGAGACGGAGAAAGAGAAGCCCACCAGAACCCAACCTCCAGTCCGAGTTGGTCGTGATGGTTGAACATGAGACCATTTCCCCTCTAATCAGGAGGGGCAGAGCGAGATGTGCAGCTAATGCTCAAACATGAAAGTGAACAAACCAGAAAATATGGCACCACTGAGTAAACCTCAGCCACCAGAGCAAAGAGAAACTGATCTGGTCCTTAAAAATCAGTTTGCGGTCCACATCTCCATCTAAAGTCTACAAACTGCTATGAGTGAGGTCACAAAGGTCAACAAGTCTGGAGGCTTCTGTCCAAGAAAAACACCAAGCCAAAAAACGACAACCAGAAGAGAGAAACCAGCACACTGCTCCTGTCATTAGCACATCTGGAATGACGTCCACACACACACGGCAGCATTTAGCTGAGCGTGACCTCACCACGCGCTCTCGGGCTATGATGTCATCATGGCCAGATCTGGTGTGCGTTAGAAGGAAAAACAAGAGCGGAACAAAAGATGCAGAGGAAGTGAACAAAGTCACAAATAAACGACTTGTTCATGAGAACACATTTAATTCAAAAGGTTGTGATCTGAATGAATTTTAACAGTGTCTCCAGTTACAGTGATGCAGAACACCAACGGATCAGCTCAGGTTCTGCATTAATCCCCAGAGGACGACGAGTCGGATCAGCGCTGATGTCTCCCAGAGTTTGTATCGTCTGTATTTACGCAATGAGCAGCGAAGCCGAAAATGACTTTCTAGTCTGACAAGACAAACAGTCGAGAGCTTCAGATGTTTGTAGCGGAGCCAGACTGCAGGAGAGCAACCGCCAGAATCCACCACAACAATCCCTCCCCCCAGACAAAACCCAAACCCGGCCCGGGATCAGAGAACCCCCCCCCCCGCCCACAGTAGCCTCACGACACCGCGGCTGGTGATTTGAGACGTTTCATCATAACCTTTTCTATAATTTGGTTTTTTTAATGCACCGACAAACGTCCTACTAACAGAACAGGAAGGCAGAATCACAACACGCTGCGATAATGAAGCAGGCGCACTACAGCCGCCATGTCAGCTACAAATGACAGTTGGTGCTTTGATGGGCGTTGCGGCCAGCTCATTGTTTTTGTGTTAATGGACATCAAGTAACCAACAGTCACCAAGTTTTTCCTTCATGTCTGACCAAAACCAAAGTTTGCTTGATTTCCTTCAGTGTCATTCCTATATTGCTAGTAGCATGCCAACATGGCCATGTAACGCTAGTATGTCAGAGTGGAGAACGCTGAAAAACATTTTTGGCCAGGCAAAAAAGGTAAAGATACACTGTTCAGTTCAGAGTGGTCATTAAAAAAAAAAAAAACCGTATCTTACTGCAAGATGTCTTCAGAAAAACAGCACTAAAATTTTGGACCAGTCCAAAACTGATTTGTGACCCTAAAAGCTGTTCGCAAACAGTCATGCAACATTTATGAGGAAAAAAACAAAAACACATCTGGTGCATTTTGGCCCCGCCCAGCTGCCAGCAAAGTGACTTGTCCCATTTCTCTGCAGAGCGTCTACACGTCAGGTCATCTCTTTGCTAGTGTGCCTGTAGGGTGATGGGTCTCTGCCCACACCAAGTCCTCGTCTAAACCATCAGGTGGGACAGATGATCTCGCCCACCCATCACGTTCTACTAGTTACCAGCACAGGAACAAAACTACTTCCTGTCTCGGAGTTTGGATTTCAGATGATTGTTAGAGAAACCAGCATGCTGCTGCAGCATGTAATTTTACATGCATGTTCTCTCATTTCCCTTCTGCAGCAACATACTGAAACTAAAGTATGGCTGAAAATTCATATAAAAAAAATTAACAGGAGACTGAGAGTTTGGCTCAGGTTTAACCAGCAGATTCATCCGGTCCCACACCAGATGCTTTTCCTGAGCAAGTGATTAAATCAACAACCATTTGAACAGATTCAGTGTTTATTTTTTTAAAAATCTTCTGGCGGTAAACAGATGTGGACAAAGACAGTTGAAGGCATCATTTGCCTTTGCGATGCAGTAATCAATACTTGACATTATGACTAAACAAGTCATCAATTAAGATCATCAACAGATTGCAACCCAACTCCAGACTTATGAAGAATGAGCCAAGGTGGTATCAAACCAGCAACCTTCTCTTCAGTGTGGTAACCATAGAAACTGCTTACAGACCACGTTTACCAGCTGCTGGATAAAGAAGTGAAACAATTAGCACCTTTGTATTGGGCGTGTTTAAAGCGCGGATCTTCAGCAGAGTGCAAGTTGCCCCGCGTGGTGCAAACATTAGCCAAAAGGTTGGATCCTCCAAGCTAACGGGTCAACATCCGAGCTTTTTACTAGCAAAAGTGTCAACGTGCACAGGATGCTTCAGATCGTCACAGACACGAGTTTGTACTGATGTACTCCCCCCCCCGCTGGCTGCATCACAGAACTGACGCATGCGCATTGTGTCAAGTCCCGCCATGTGCAGTCTGACCCATGCACGTGGTGCGTCTGAAGCTGCCCAACAGTTCTGTGATCCATCTGCAGCACTTGGACTAAATAATGATGTGGTTACGGTTTGGTCGAGCCGCAGTAGCAGCAAGTCATAAAAGTAACGAGAGGAAAAAAAAAAAAAAAAAAGAGCAGTAGCGCTCATAAACAAATGTCCTCCTGGTGCAGTCCAGAAACCGCAGGAAACCCGCCAAGTGGGCTTTTCCTGCACGAGTCCAAGGCACTCAGACAGCACGCCCACACACACCGAGTCCCGTTTCCTAAAAATGAGTTTTATGATCGTTCCATTTAACAAATGATTGAGACAAACGTTTCATATTTACAGTAAACAAAAAATAAAAACCCACACAGCATCTCAAAGTTCCACAAACATGCAGTTTCAGACATTCGATCCAATAATTCAGACAAGAACACAAGTCATCCTGGGGTCTGCTTGGACCCCCAGGTGGACAGATTAGGAGCAAACTAGAGACATCCAATTCAGATACTGAAAACTTCAAACCTGGATTAGACGTTTAAAAGCAGCTTCACAGTTTAAAGACATTTGAACCTGTAAATCAATAAGAGTAAAGTTAGTCCAGAGCCCACGAGAACACCTTCAAATGTCTTGTTCTGGCCACAACGACAGTTTACCGTCTCATTTTTCAAAATCAATAGTTTCACATGAATTCAAACTGACCAGTTACATTAATCACTGGATTAGCAAGAACTGTTTTTTTTTTTTTTTTTTTTTTTTACATCTGAAGTTAAAGATGAGTTTAATAAACTCAATTAAACTGGAACTTCAGCAGCAAACATTTGTTCTGATGACATTTTGTCACGATATTTACTCTGAGAAACAACCAGGAGCTAATGGAACTGAAGAGTACCAGGACACGCCCTGCGCCACCGCCGATGACCTCTGACCTGTATTCAGATACATGTTTGAGTTTCAGCCACCAAGTAGGAACACGTTTCCCCTCACAGCACCTGAACACACACAACCCAAACCAGCTCAGGGTCATAAGTTTTATGTGAAGCCAACTCCACCCCGTTATCTATGGAGTTTACTACAACAACCAGTGGAACGTGTCCCACAGCGGGACACCGTCTCTACATGTCCACACTTTAGATAAAAAAAAAAAACAAAAATGTCTGATCGGAAACAAACTATTGAACCGCCTGAACCACTGGCCATAAGTCACAGCTAACTCCAGAGACACGCCCACTCTGCTGGCAGCAGCGAGGTCGTACAGCTGGCAAGATGCCACCTTACACTGCAAACACGTTTGTGTGGCGGAAGTTTTAATACTTGAAGCACTGACTCGTGCACGGCGACGCCTGAATCCAAATCAACAGTGACAGCGTCCTGTCAGCACCTCTGCGGTCACGCCTGCTCTCGTACACTCACTTCCTGTGCATGTGACTTTTTTTTTTTTTACTATAAAGGAGTCCAGTTCTCAGTAAACCTTTGTTTTCCTCCTCCCATCCAGATGATTTCTGAACAACACTGAAGTCCGATTCTGGAAAAAAAATAAAGTCAGTTTCACCCTGATTTGGACCAAATCTGGTAGAGGTCCAGAAGTATTCAATCATCTGTTGCTTAGCAACAAATTAACAGTTTAAAAAAAAATAATTTGGAACCAGTTCAGAAGCTGATGTGACCTGCTCAGATTCTACTAAACTCCCACAATCCTGTTTGTCCATGTGAACAGTTAGAGATTCAGAGTTTGAGGAAAACTTTAGACACCAAACTTGCTCAAATAATTCTAAGAGCACAACCTTACCTCGAGTTCAGCATTTAACTGATCACATGACTCCGACCTTGTTCCAACAGAGTCGGTCCAAATCTGAAGCCGCCATCATGGGAACACAAGTTCCCTCAGAAAGCAGACTGGCACTGAGTGCTGACCTGAGCCAGCACTCACATCACCCCCCCCCCCCCCCGCAGCAGTCAAACTGTCACTTTAATACAGTTTGGATTTTCTAACTGGGGGCAGGTTTTTTTTTAAACTACTAAAAAAAGAATGATTTGTTGATGTCACAACTACAACAGATCAGAGAGTTAAAGACCCCCCCCCCCCCCCCTCATTTTATTGATCAAAAGACTGTTTTCATTCAGTCATTTGTCTGCAGGAACCGCGGACGGACCAAAGAGATGAGTGCACAAAGTCACATGACCACACACACACACTCAAGCACATGGTGAGCGGAGGGTCAAGTAGAAATAAAGAGATTTATAGAGATCAGACCTACTACAAGAGACAGATGTCAAATGTTGAGAAATGGCATCAAGATTGACATTACTGTACAGAAAATCACTAAAAAAGGCATTTATGTTTTTAAATCCACTAAATACTTCAGACATTCATTTGTCATTTATGAGGATTAAACCAACAAACACCTGCAGATGTCACTTTTGTCCCCCCCCCAGAGAAACTTAAAGAATCTTAATTTCTGCTTTATGGGATTTGAAATTATAACTGGCCTATATTTTTAGATCAGATAAGTGGACTGATTAGAAGGATCCTATATTTTTTGATAAACCAGAAACGGTCATAAGTCTTATTTATTTTCAGGCCATAACTTTGTTCTTGCTGCCAGGAAACCATTCAAAAACAACCTTCAAAGAATTTTCTGATGCAACACCCGTGAAAAGACACTGAAGCGAACCTTAAAATGCACAACGCATCGAAAACTGGAGACAAAAAAAAGACAAAGATAAATGAAAAAACAAGAGACAAACATGTTCTGTAACTAAGTCTTAAACTCAGTTAGACATTTAAATAAGGTAACATGAAAAAGCAAACCTGCACGGGATGACTGATGACATCTGATCAAAATAAAATAGTCTGCAGTTTAGTAATGACAGTCTTTTCACTCTGCTGTGTTTTTTTCCCTTTAAGTGTGTAAATTAACACAAGACAAGCAGCTTTCCAAACTCATTTCTGAGCACAGAAAATCTGCAGCCCTGGAAGCACAAATCATATCAAATATAACAAACATCATCGCTATTCAAGATGAATAATCTGACAAGTAGATAATTTTAACAACATGAGTGAGGTTACATTATTTGGGGTAGAAAAAAGAAACTACAAAAACTAGATTATGACCCACTAGGTCAGGTCTCGTTAGATTAGGTCTCTGAGGAGCTGAACTACTGAAGAATCCTGCAGCACAGGATGGAGACAGAAGGAGTCCGATGAGGAACATCAGAATCCTGATAAACAGACCCGTGAGGGCTTAAAACAAGCAGTTATCACTGTGGACTCTGAGGGAGGATCAGAGCCGACGTCCTCCCAGAGACTATCTCCAAGGTGTTGGGGTACGTCGGAGTTCAGCAGCTGATCAACCGCTGGAATAAAGTCACTGTTCTCTGAACCCAACACAGTTCAGTTTCAAGCCAGAACTCAACAGAAACTTATTTTGTTGAACAGCTGAAAGTCTCCTAGATGAGGAGTGGGTGGAGCTACACTTGTAGATTGAAACGGGCGCCTGTTGCTGTTTATTGTACAAATGTCAAAGTTATCAAATTAGTCTCAAAACTACTGATTTTGTGGTGTCATGTGACCAGACCTCACTGCTTAAGAATTAAAGGAAACTTTTCACTCAAGTTGCTTGATTGGTGTACCACAGGGCTCAGCTTTAGGTCCACTTTTTAAGTCTGAGCTTCTCTCCATTTGTCCTGAAGTTGAAATTCAGCTGTATGCCGCCGACAGCCTGCTACATAATGACTAGACAGCTGACTGCATCGCTTCACAGCAGATCTGGACAAAGCTGCTGATTGGAGGACATGTTGGACATCAGTAAATGGAGCTGCTCACCTCCAGAAATAATTGGCCTGACATTACAGGACATTCAGATACAAGTTTAGCCTTTAGACACAAAGGCTTGAAGAGCCATTTAAGTGCAACTTTGCTCATCTTACTACAAAGAATTAAATTAAGCTGTTCATGCACACAATGATGTCACTGTTCATACCGAGACAACCTGCTCTCACACCAACAGCAATTATATATCAATTTTCTTAGATGTTTTTAAATTGACATTTCATAAAATTGGACTTTAAATCATTTAATTTTGCTGTATATTTACATTGGCGTCTGGCCAGACTATGAAGAAATGAGCATTTACTCATTTCTGGTGTAACAAGTTTTAGAAATTGTTCCTATCTGAAGGAGATCCAGGATTTTGTAAGTGGGGGGGGCAGGTGTTGATTTGCAAACAAGTAGAAATTTGAGTTTGGCAAAGGCTATACGCCCAACTGTTGGGCAAATAAGTCATACAATGAACATTACATGCACAACCGTTGGGCAGATAAATGTCTCATCTTATTTGCCCAACTGTGATCGTGTATTTGACACATTTTGTGCATCTAAACTATGTTTTTACACCACTTTAAGGCTCTATTGTGGCATATGTTTGACATTTAATGGCACCATGTTTAATTACTGTGAAACCACCACAATGGATGAAAACAGACCAACTTCATAAGTATTTTGAACGGAAGCCTGTTAATGACGACGAAACAGTTTTTGAACAAAATGCTGCTTATTGCCTGTAAAATGGTGTTAGTTTGACACTGTTCCCTGTGTGTGATGAGCCAGACAGAACCGCTTTAGATCACAGCCCCTCTGTTGAAACTGGAAGTGAGCTTACAAGCGTGCTCATTGGTCAGTTGTGGTTGGGCGTATATGCTGGCAAATTTACTTTATTGACCCAACGGTTGGGCGTATAGCCACTGAGTTTAAGTGCCAGTTCCTGCATATTTTACCACAAAAGACAATAGAGAAAAGAAACTTCATAACCTGTTTTTTATCATTTGAACCTGCACAACCGTTAATGTGATGCAGTGACGTTCTGGCGGTTGGTGAAGTCAGACTTTACTCATGTGACGTACCTTTGTTGTGATTTGGTGCTTCATAAATAAAGTTGAAATATGGACAGCATTTATTTATATTGTGCTTTTCCAGCTGCATCAGATGCTTAAAATGCTTTACAATAATGCCTCACATTCACACAGACGCACTGATGCCGGGCGCTCACTACACACTGGGAGCTACTAAGGGATTAAGGATCTCTCCCAAGGGCCCTTAAGTGATTTTCTGTCAGGCTGGGATTTGAACCGAGGATCCTGCCATCACCTCCCCAATATGTAACGGAACATTTGAAATGTCTGGCTAAAAAAAATGAATGCCTTTATTTGAATCAATGTGTCACCTGATACTGACTAGAAGGTTCACATTCAACAGGGACTTATTTTTTTGGTCCATGAAAGGGGGGGGGGGGGAGGAGCCATCTCTCCACCCATATATATATATTTTAACTGCAATTTTTTTTTTTTTTTTTTTTTTTTTAAATACACCAAACAAGATGCTGCCACAAGTCAGAAATCTGGAATTCTTTATGGAATTAAATTACAAATGAAAACTAAAATGAGGTTTGACTTTTCATACAGGAGAGCAGAATTTCACAAAATGATTTTAAATGACATTCCAGAAATTAAAGAAAAAAAAAAACAGACACCGAATGAACTTAAAAAAAACAAACACCTTAAAGATTTATGACAAGTTACAATTTTATCCACAATAAGATTAAATAATCCAACAAACTTATCAGAATTCAGTTTGTTCTCACAGCTATATAAGAAATTATAGCTTTCGAGTCACACGTGGCCGAAAAATCAGTTAAAAAAACACCTGGAGAATAAATTTGTAAGATTGTGTCCACCATTTTCACTTTTAAACTTAAATTCGTAATTGTTTTTTAATTAAACCCACAACAGTGGGTTTGAATTAACGAAACAAACAAGCGTGTTTAACGAGGTAAATAAAAATATAAAACTTTAAAATTTGCACTTTTTCCGTTTCAGAAATTTTAAGTAGTTTCCCACAAACAGCGGAGAATTATTAAAGACGTTTCTGTAGGAAATACGAGCCAACACGGATGATATTAAGAATCATTTAGATAGTCACAATTTAAGTTCTGACGGTTCTAAATGACGAGCAACGAAATGCAAAAGTAGCTTTTTCCTTGATGGAAACCCGCTGCATTTATCTCGACATGAAGCCGTGAGAGCTGTAAACGGGAGGAAAAATGGACGAATTAAACGTCAAGTTTACTAAAACCTGCAAAGCTGCATTTGCACCATGTGAAAAATCATTCATTAAACAGACAAGATTCCCGAATGACGCATATTCCCACCGCACACCTTCACCTGAACTCACCCAGCCAGGTGAGCGCGAGCGGCGCAGAATCGCTTAAAAACCAAAATTCTGCAGCTTTGTTATCGATCTATAAGCCGAGTTGTTAGAACACATTCACCCGACTCACACATCCTTAACAATAACGCAGTTGCTAATAATTCACAGTAAATCTCTTAAGTTTTTAAATTATGCGATTGTTCAAGCAAATCCGGGCTCGTCCCCAGACGACGCAGTCCAGCCGACGCAGAACCGTCAACAAACAGCGTTTATCAAACTTTAACTGCTCTTAAAAATGCGCCCAGAAATGATTAACTATTAGAGATAATCGTGAGAACAAACAAAAGTTCTTTAACTCGACTTATCCTGGACTCGCACCGAAAACCAGCCACACAGAGAGACTCGAACAGCTGCTTAAAACTTTAAAAAGTTCATAATAAAAATTTGATAAACTGCGATGAAACCACCTGCCGAATTAAAGGCCACATCCACGAGATATAAAGTCCGCATTTGACAGTTTTCTCAGAGACATTCGCACCAGAAAACAAGAGCTAAAACATTAAAGTGTTAAAGTCTTTAAGGTAGTCCGCCTCCACCGCAAAGTGATTAAAGAAAATTAGACAAAGTGGGTTAAACGCCCTCAAAGCTGGGCCTCGGGCCTGGCGTGGACGCACACGGCCCCGCCATGGACTCCGGGCTCGGACTCACCTATGGAGACCAGTTTTATGTTCTCCTTTTCCAGGAACTCCAGAGCCACAGAGACGTTCTCCAGCTTCATCTGGCCGAAGTTGGGCCTCGGGTGGTACTTTCGGTACATTTCTTGTGGCTCAGGACCTCCAGCAGGGCGATGAGTCGCAGCCCGTCGCCCAGGTCCAGCTGCAGGTCCCCGATCCGCTTGTTGACGCACTTCAGGTGCTCGTTGACCCAGCGGGTGAAGGTGTTCTGCTGGATCTTCTTCCACGGCGCGTCGTCACCCAGGTCCTTCTCTGTGGCCGGCATCCTGCACGGTTCTGGGTCTCGCTGCACAGGTTCGGACCCCGGTTCTGGCTCACGATGACAAAAGAAAGAACAAAAAAAAAATTGCGGCTCGTGTCTTCGAGTCCCGCCGTCGATCTTCGGCTCGAGTCTGGATCTGGTTTGGAGTCCTGAAGCGTTCAGGAGCGACTTTGTAGGGTCGGACGGACCAGCCATCTTTTTTTTTTTTTTTGGCAGGAAACTTTATTGAACCTGGGATCACGTGACCACCAATGATTGTTTTCAGCTGTTTTAAAAAATAATTAAAAACACCTGAAAAGATTTCAGTGAAGTTTGTTGGAAAGGTCAACATGGGGTCAATGTTGAGCTGAAAGTTAAGATTTTTCTGAAGTTTATATAGTTGTTATACAGAAGTTGATACATTTCATCATGTTTATTAACTTGCAGCATGTTGGATCTCAGAAACTCAAACTCAGAAACTCAGAAACCCAGAATCTCAAGGTGTCATGGGACAGACTTTATGTAGGAGCCTGGTCCAGATCCAGCTGTTGCTGTGACCCCAGGTCTGTGTGGCTCCGGGTCTCTGAGGCTCCGGGTCTGTGTGAATCCAGGTTTCTGAGACTCCTGGTCTGTGTGTGTCTGGGTCTCTGAGGCTCCGGGTCTTTGTGGATCAGAGTCTCTGAGGCCTTGGGTCTGTGTGGATCCGGGTCTCTGAGTTCCGGGTCTGTCGGATCCGGGTCTCTGAGGCTCCTGGTCTGTGTCTGTCTGGGTCTCTGAGGTCTGTGGCTCTGAGGCCTGTTGGCTCTGGGTCTCCGAGGCTCCGGGTCTGTGTGAATCCAGGTCTCTGAGATTCCTGGTCTGTGTGGATCCAGGTCTGTGTGAATCCGGGTCTCTGAGGCTCCAGGTCTGTGTGGATCAGGGTCTGTGCAGTTCTTGTGTCTGGGATGAGTTTTCTGCGGGAGTGGTTCTGGTTCAGTGGTTCGTCCTGATGGTCAGCAGAAACAGCTTTGTGATCAAACCGTCTCTGTTGGACTCAGCAGCTCTTATTGATCATTTTAATCAATTCAAACTCAGATCAATAATATCTAATCAGTGTTAGCTGAGATAAACTGTGCCGACGCATTCAGTCAAATTCGGACCACAGTGTTCACACCAGTTCTGTTGTGTTTCTGACTGTGAAAGAACAATGTCATAAAGACGACCTATTATATGATGTCAGCACTCAGGAGCCTTTGAAGATGTGGAGGACTGCATTCAATCACGTAAAGAAGAAAAACACTCGTTAACCCAATCAACAGTCACATTATTACCTTTATTAACGAGGTGAAACAATGGGAGTGTGGCCGTACGTGGTCCACGGGCCCCACGTTGTGGAGCTCTGATTGAGATGATTTAAACTAGATGAGCACTCAGATGACATACGTCGGCCAAGGCCAGAGTAAAACCTGGATTAACCCTTATAATACCGCCTTCTAGTGTCTGAGACAATCCTGGTGATCCTGTGGATCAGAAAACCGGATCAGGGCGCGGTTCCAGTGACTGCAGCTGGAAAAGATGAGGTGCCGCATTTTACTCCACGCACAGGTATGCACTCAGAGCGCTCCACTTTAGTTTTAATTTGTCTTACATTTAAAGCTGCAATAATTCAAATCTGAATCCACTCAAACTGGGTCCAGGATTCTCAAGAGTACCCGGTGTCACAGACCGAACAGTCCCCCCTAAACACTACACACTGCACATGCGTCATTTGGGACCACAGCAGCTCATCTGAGTCTCTTCACCCAAAGCGATCAAAGGGATTAATGTGATTATTAACCATCAGATGACAAATTAAAGTTTTAAGCAGAAACGAGGTGATAATCAGTGAATCGCGGCTAATGACGCATGCACAGTGAAGACAGGGCGGAGCGATTTTTAGGGGTGACCATTCAGTCGGCGACACCGAAACAGGTCAAACCTGTTTCAGCCTCTTTATTTTTTGGTTGTAGTTAAAAAGGCGGAGCCTTATTTTAAAGAGGCTGTTGTCCCAACTAGACTGGACTCTGAGTGAAGACTTCTGCCAAACCTGAAGGAAAAACCAGGTAATCAGGACCCGTTACAGAGCGAATGGACTGTTGGGCCCTCGCTGCTCTGTGATGTCATAGAATGTTTTGGAATGGGACCTCCAGTTCCTCACTGGGTCTGCTTGGGACCTGAGGCTGAACAGGTCCTGGTGGATCTGAAGCCAGTTACTGCAACACGTCGGAGTGTGTTTGAGTGTCGTCCACTGACTGGGACAGAGTGGAGCAGACAGGTAGACGGGGGCAGAGTCACATGGTCAGACAGCCAATTTGAGGTCCAAACCTCTAATGTGGTCTGGAGGTTTGTTTAGATCGCAAACAAGAGCCTGGAACAAATGTCCTTCACAGGACCAATTAGAGGCTGGGGGAGGAGTCAGGAAACCTCATCAGTCCTGTCTAACCGGGAGGAGATCCTGGGAATACTGCAGGGATTATAAATCCCACAAAGCCACAGAAATGGTTGGGATTCCCAGGATGAAGGATTTGACTTGGATCAGAGTCAGAAGATTTTTGTCATGTGATACGTGGGACAGATTTCTTGGAGGTCAGTGGATTAGTTTGGAGAAACATCCAAAACTCAAAACACAACCATCTTCTACATGACAGTTGGATGAATCCAGAATTCTCATCCAGATGTTCTGATTGGCTCTGGGACTGGGGCCCTGGTGCTGCTGCTGCATCCACTGCAGTACGGAATCACCTGGTCACTCCCCAACTCCAAAGTAACCATCAATCTGCTGTGGGCGTGTCCTTGGCCAAGTGTAACATGGGAGTGTGTTTGTCCACATGTAACATGGGCGTGTCCCTGGCCAGGTGCAATATAGGAGTTTCCTTGTCCAGGTGTAACGTGGGCGTGTCCTAGACCTTCACTGATGGCTGAGGTCCTAAACACTGACACACCTACGTGCAGCCAAAACAGATCCTGATTAACACCAAAACCAAATCACTCCATTGCCTCAGTGGTTGTGGTCTGAAAACATTTTATTAATTCTTGCCCATGGACTCCATGCAGGCCCCCCTGAACACCCCCCCAATGGATTTTTGAAGATGCATATATTTGGAAACCTATTAGACTATTCCAAACAGGTTGTCACCTATGGTGGGTGCGGCCTGTTGAATCTGACATGGACACTAGATCCCAGTACTCGGCACTGATGCACATTCTGACAGCTCCCCACTCAGTTATTACATATTCTATTATATAATGCAGAAATGTATATTAAAGTAACCAGAAAAACAAAAACCAGTGAAGTATCTTTGGGTTCATACTGTGCAATGAAACAGAAGCCAAAGTAAATGTAAGGATCACTGCGTGTTTAATTTTTTGTTTTATTTATTTTTTTGCATTTTCCATATCATCCCAAGAGGTGGCGGCATGGTGTCTCTGTGGTTCGCTCTGTTGCCTCACAGCAAGAAGGTTCCAGGTTGAGTTCTGGCCTGGTCCTGTCAGAGTTGCCTGTTCTCCTCTGGGTGCTCTGGCTTCCTCCCACTTCCAGAGGCCTGCAGGTTAGGGGTGGAGCTTGATAAAGTGGGCGGTGTCAAGAAGTTTACACAATATGAAATTTGACACATGTTGCAGCTGTTCAGCCAGTGCATTTTAAGGTTCCTGGTTTGAAACCACCTGTGTCTAGTCTCCATATAACATGGAGTTAAATAAATGGACTGCATTTATACAGCTTTTCCATCTTAATCACTCAAAGCACTTTACATTAATGCCTCACATTCACCCAGGTGTCAGGGTGCTGCCATACAAGGCTCTCACCACACCGGGAGCTACTAGAGGATTAAGGACCTTGCCCAAGGGCCCCTAGTGATTTTCCAGCCAGGCTGGGATCTGAACAAATGATCCTCTGGTCTCAAGCCCAACGCTTAACCACTAGACCGGGGTGGCCAAGCTCGGTCCTCGAGAGCCACATTCCTGGAGCAGGGAGACAACTAAGAGTGTCAGGAATGTGGCTCTCGAGGACCGAGCTTGGCCACCCCTGCACTAGACCATCACCTCCCCAGTTTATATCTATATTTTAAATCTAGACAGGTTTGTTTTACGCTTTTTACTCTTTTAATTCATGTTATTAGTAATTGGAGCGGGCCGCGACCTCAATTTTACCTAAATTCTGGGTCTTTTAGTGAAGCTTAGGGCTAGCGGCCGACGATCACCTCAGTATTTCTGTTTTTCTTGTTTAATGCTGGCAAATTATACAGTATTTCTTGTTTTTTCTTACCACTGTTGCTCTGGGGGTTGGTAAGGTTAGACCTTACCTGTGTGAAGCCTCTTGAGGCAACTCTTGTGATTTGGCACTATTTAAAGGAAAATAAATTATACTGTATATTTAGAATCTATTAATGGAGCTACGTCTCACCTGTATTACGTTCACAAGCACAAAAATGCACAAAAAGTAAAAAAAAAAAAATACTGATTTTTGCGCTGCTTTCATACCATTTTTGTCCACAGTGTAATTTCTTGTCTTCTTACCAGTGCTTGTGAGTTAAGCGCATCCTGTGTAAAACTTGTGCCAAATCCATGTCAGGTCCACTGTGGTGAACCCAGAGAGCTGTAAGAACCTTTATGACCAGAATGATTTACAGCCACGTGCACACGCTGGCCGCTGCGAATGTCAACTGCTCATCTTTAACTCAGATTTCAGAAACTTCTGCCCCCTATAGGCGAGGAGGACAGACTGTGCAGAGAGTAACGACTTTGAAGCAGGTTTGGTGTTCACCTTGCTACAACTTTAATCCTGTATATCCTTTAATCTGCATATTCAAACATCTCTACATACAGTATCTCTCTCATATCTCCAACAGTTTAACAAAATAAGTCTAGTAGCATGTCGCTCATTAGCTTTTTATTTTACACTTCTCTGTAGTGTTCGTATCTTTAAACATCAGGAATATTTGTTCGTTGTCTTTAATTTCCTTAAACACAGACAAGACAAGTGTACGCGGATGACAAAACGGTGCTCGGAGTCCAGAGAAACAGCGCCCCCTCTGGCCAGGAGAGGGTGGAACCAAGCGGCCACCATGCGGAGGTGTGACGATAAATACCTGAACATTCGTTTGTGAAGAGAACCGATGGCGACTTCTCACGGAAACGTTTAACTATGACGGCACTCAGCCCAGCGCCGACCTGCCTCTGAGGCCGCGGTCGTTATGGAAACGGATTGCTGCTCGGCTGACCCTTGCATCCCGTTACGATGCAGAGGAGAATTTATTTTTGAGGTATGTCTGTAAAATAAAGCACTGAGGACATTTTGACCTGCTGGTGGCGCTAGATGACAAGTCGGGGCTAAGCTTCTATGTTTGACCATCACCTCCCACTCTGGACTAAAATGATGCACAGACTTAGCTGCCTGTAGCACTGAGTGACATCATCCAACATGGCCGATCCACGCGGTGTCTCTGGACTCCAACACGGAAAAAAGGAAAAAAAAAAACACGCATGTGTTAGATAAAATGTGTGTTTGTTCACACACATACACAAACTGTGGTAGTTACATCAGAGGCACTTTGACCCCCGTCTGTGCCCAAAACTACAAACAAAAAATATATATCAGCTCTGACATTTGGTTCAAGTTAACCCCGCCCACTTCCCCCTGAAAAACAAAAACATTAATAAACACCGTTCGGCCTCCAACACAGCGGAGCCAAAACAGAACAGAGAACTCTCAAGGAGACAACACGTCTGTCCAAAACAGCTGACCGCTAAATCAAATCATCAACGTGGCTGATCATCAAATCAAATCAACTGGCCAATAAAGTGAATAAATTAATCTAATCAAATTATTCAGATAACCAGATTAACCAACCAGTTAATTGATCAATAAAATTGATTTTAATATGTTCCAGCTTCTAAATTGTTTTTTTTTTTTTGTTTTTTTTTTTAGATAAACTACGGATGTAGGTCATGTTTCTGTTTTTCCGTCAACAGAATTTTCAGGCTTCTGTGTCGTAAAAATTTGTTCCTATTTAACATTTTACACACAAAGACTGAAGCTGAGCTGATCAGAAATTGTCGGCTGATTGATCGACTGGCTTCACCGGGGTGGTGACTGATCACGATCGACCCGGTTCTGGTCGGACTGAGGATTCTGGAAGTCATCTGTTCAAGTTTGTGAGAAAATTCCGCTTGCTGGAAAACCAGAGCGCCCCCCCCCCCACCACAGCTGAGACCAGAGTAAAAACGACAAGGAAAACCCCGCCCCCATGGAAAAAAAAAAAAAAAAAAAAAAAAAAAAAAAAAACAAAGTCAGAGAAGTGTCTGAATCAATGGTACAAACCACAACCTTTAAATTCCCTCTACAATTATGTACAATTACACTTTATACAAGTAAAGCACAGACGCACTCCTCTAGGTGGCGCTGCTCTTAGACAGGCTGGGATAGAGGACAGCTGCCGTCACGGCGATCATCACCACGACAACCGGCATCCAGTGGCCCCAGCCGCTCTGTGAGAGAGAGAGAGAGAGAGGAGAAAACAAGTTAATGCCCAGACCAGAGTCTAAAATAAATAAAAGAAATTACATTTACATCATAAAAGAGAAAAAAAAAAGGCAGAAAATGACAAAAGACAAAAGTTTGGAGCCCAGAAAAGACAAAAAGGTCTTCCATTGTCATGCTTGTTGTTTGAATGTTTGTGCTTTGATCCAGTTTGCTGAACGCGTCAGTTGTGATCCAGAACAAATTTCTGAGACTAAAAAAAAAAAAAAAAAGTTCTGAGATTAACCGTTTCAAAAACAGCAGTATTCAGAGTTTAGTAAAGACATGTAATAACATGTCTTGTAAAAGTCGGATCTCATAGTATAGTGTGCATTTATATATATGTGTGTGTTGTTTGAGCTTAAGAATTATTTTAAGTGTTGAAAATAGTTTTGTAAAATCAAACAGCATGTTTTAAAAGTCCTTTATTCTTGAGACTATTTTTATTCTGCCTGGCTCCGCCTCTTATGGGTGTGGTCTTATGGTCCAGGTTCCAATGAGCCAAAATGTTTTCAGTAGTTCCTTTTAAAATGTTTCTCTTTAGATTTTATTGTATTTATACATGTATTAAATTATTAAAACAAACGAGATTTTATTTGTCTGAGCCAGAGTCAACTCTGAAATTTAATCTCTGCTTTTCATTGCTTCTTTTAACAGGTTGAGATTCTCACAGCATGCAAAAATATCAAGTTTTATTTTCTCAAATCACAAAAAAAATGTTTTTCTTGTGGACCAATTATAATCGACAGCAATCAGTTCACTTCATTAATAGACAAAATTAAAACAAATTCAATATCATTTTAGAACTTTAATGTTCATTCAGAGGCTCCTTGTGAGATGCAGAAGTAATCAATCAATCAAATCATCAATCAAGACAAAAAAAAAAAGACATGATAGAGGCGTTAATCTGAATAAATGACCGGTCACGATACAAAAAATAAAGTTAAGCAAACAGTGAAATGATGACGGAAATACGAACAATTAAAGAAAATTTCAACATGTTCCATGTACAAAACAACGAGTCTGAAAATGTTGACTCAATTAGATCTTCCTTCAAAAAGGAAAACAAAAAAACAAAAAAAAAGTACTGAATGCAAAAATAAAAAAAATAACAGCACTGAGACCAAACACTTATCGCTGGGACTATTTTATTCTGAGTTATTACAAGGAAATCGAAGCCCTTCATGGTTTTTATCCTAAATTAAACTGATGTGGCAAAATTTGATTTTGTCTTCACATGCTTTTAAACAAATTGTGAAGACTCAGAAATCGTCACCTTAATTGCACTTTATATTTTGAATGTGCAATGGTTCTAAATTACATCCAGACAAAAGGAAGGTTTTTCAGTAATTTTACAGTTAAAGTTGTAGCGTCACGTTCATGCTGAAATGCTTTTATTTTGAAGGTCATTCAGGGGCTTTAAGCATTTCGCTTACTGCTGGCTGCAGGCACTTTGCTCACTCTGATAGCACTGCACAATGTTTGGCATAATCAGTGCTGCAAGTGTCCTGGATTCACAAAATGTGCAGCAGCTGTTTGATACGTCTTATATGAACAATGCTTCAGAAAATGCATCACGAACACTGCTTCAAATCAGGAGGAGAGTGTGTCGTCTCACTGCTGCAAAAACAGATCACATTCATTTTAAACAAACATGAACCGCAGACATTCAAAATGAAGGAAAATGAAATGAAAAAGAAACAAAGGAGCAACCTGGTTAGCGGATTGAAGCTGCAGGAATGTTAGTCAGGTGGGAGGAGCCACGTTTAAACGGATACCTGTATCACAGCCAGAGTTCATCGTCTGTGTGCTGACGATACGGCACTGTATCAGAATCCCTTCACCTTTGGGGATCGTCCACATTTTTCTACCTCAGCACCCTCAAACGCATCGTAACCATGGCAACTTCACACTTGAGGCGCATTACAGTGTTGTTTCAGTGTTTGAGTTAATAGATGAAACGTTTTGCTGTCATCCACAGCAGTACATTTGTTCTCGTATTTGTCCACAACATTCATGTGAAAGGCAGGCCCTGGTGGGCGGGGCACACGACGTGCCCAGCAGGGGGCAGACACGTCGATGAGACATTATCAAGGCAAAGCTTTTTCGACTAAACTGTTGCATCAAACTGAAAAGCACATATCTCTAATAGAATGTCACATGAGCTGACTATTCTAAATAAAAAGGAATTATGAAAATATTGACGTATTTTGTTTTATTTTTAGTGCCATATGCACAGAGAAATTAAATTATCAACATGGAGAATTTAACCTGATTTTGCCTGCCGCTGATAGACACTCAGAAACATCAAGCTGTTGGGAATTTGAGTTTTGGTGACATCATCTCAGGTCCCACCCCTAAAATGAATGGGGGGGGGGCATAATTTTTCCGCAGAGTGAAATCATTAAAATGTGTGTTTTGCCAGGATGGGAGGTCACGTGACTATTATTGGTGATTATATTTATTATATGGTCAGATTTTCCAAAGATAATATTTTGTGGAGGAAAGCGAGACTTTTTTTTTAAGGAGTCCTTCTGGGACAGAGCAGAAGTGAAGCCAACCACAGCATGAGAATGGTATTAAAAAAAACGCTCTAACCACAGATTTTATCCTTCCTCTTTATGAACTCTGACAAAGCATGTTGCCTCTTGCGAAAGCACGGAATCAGCCGTGTTTGTGCCGCAGCATAGCGTTGTGCTAAGCTGTGCAAAGATGCTACATGTGGAAGCAACCCACTTCTGTGATCAGGAGACAGTCGTACATGAGTGATCTCTACCAACAAGAGAACCGTGATGTGGATCAGCTTTCAGACGTTCTGTTATTCACTATGCCGAGCTAAACCGATGGCTAAGCTGAGCTAAACCAATGGCTAAGCTAAGCTACCAAGAGATATTCAAAGAAGGCTATAAAGGAATGCAGTTTTCCTGTGGCGAAAGCACAGCGCCACACGGTGGAGATTTATATGTCTGTGTGAACACGATGGGAGTGAAATCAGACACCACTTTCACAGTATGTATGTAGTCATTATTATTCAGCCTTACTGAGACGTATGCGATGGTTGTCTTTCTGAATACGCCACGAGTTACAGAGGTGGAGAAGGACAAGTGTCGATAGCAAAATGCAAAAGTTTGATTGAAACCCAAATTAAAGCCATATACATTTGGAGACAAAATCCAGCCCAGATGGTGTGTCCCAGAGCGAGACATGAAGTGGACACAGGTGGACTGACCTTCAGGCTGAGGTTACGTCACTCTTATGGCCAAGAGTAGCTCTGAATCTGTTCTGCATTTTTTTTTTTATCAGCTACATCAGTACCCACACAAGTTAAAG
The DNA here is from genome assembly GCF_902500255.1 of Thalassophryne amazonica. Taxonomy (NCBI): domain Eukaryota; kingdom Metazoa; phylum Chordata; class Actinopteri; order Batrachoidiformes; family Batrachoididae; genus Thalassophryne; species Thalassophryne amazonica. The sequence continues at coordinate 6,664,801 of NC_047105.1, read as the reverse complement.
AGTTGGAAGTACGATTCATAAATCTTTAAAAGACAGTGCTGACTGGCGTGAGATATGACCTTTAATCCCCATCAAATGACCTTGAATGTGTGCTCTTTTACTTTCGCAAGTTACAAGCTGATCATGTTTATTGTTTTGGACTTATTAGCCACATAAACTGGCTGGGACACATTAAGTCACTCATCAAGATTTTTGCTGTCCCGTTTGGCTCCAACACTTTTTACTGATCTATTAAATGTTTTGACCTTACAATGTGATGATTAGCCACACAGTGACGTGTGGCGCTTGAGTGTGGCTGTTTTGAGTTGTGCTCGGTAGATCGGCGTGGACTTCTCTAATGCAGACTAAACAGCGGCAGTAGGATCCTCAACAAGTTGAGACTGTGGCCTGCTCCCGTAGACGTGTCCATAAAAATCATAGAGGGATATGCTTTGCAAACTTAATACCCATTACTATATTGGATCATGTTGAAATTGAGGATGGCCCAGTGGTTGTTCCAGTAATAGCAAAGATTTTGTGTCTGCTACCTACAACGCGCGTGGAATGTCTCAAACCTAAGGAACCACCCCTAAACCCAAACGTTCAACTGTCAACCCCACTGAGGTCCTTAGACTGGGGGCTCATTAACATAAGATCACTGTCCTCAAAATCATTGCTGATCAATGATCTAATTATTGATCATCACTTAGATATGATTGGGCTATGTGAAACCTGGCTTAAACCTACAGCTGTCCTCCCCTTAAATGAGGCCTGCCCACCAGCAATACATTTAGTCACGTCCCTCGTGATGCGAAGCAAGGCGGGGGTGTTGCTCTTATTTATAAATCTAGGTTTAACTTATTAGCTGTTGGGGGTCACAAATAACTCATTTGAGCATCTGATTCTCCGCTCTGCTCAGGATATTACGCATTGCCAAGGTCAGAAGAATAAAAATCAGCCGTAGTACTTTGTCAACTGTATCTAGGCCTCCTGGCCCATATTCTGAATTCTTAGATGAATTTGGTGCGTTCATCTCTAACTTGTCAACTAGTGCAGATAACATTCTGATCATTGGTGACTTTAACGTTCATATAAATAAGCCTTCTGATCCCCTCTGCAAATCATTTATGGAAATTGTGGATGCATTAGGATTTCGGCAATGCATTCGGGATTCGACGCACATTAGTGGAAATACCCTGGATCTGGTTCTCACACGTGATATTGCTGTCACAAATATTGACATCATGCCTCTTACATCAGTGGTCTCTGATCACTCACTAAGTTTACAGTTTCGCTGCTGTGTTTAGAGGAACAACAACCTTATTTATCACTGCAGCGATGCATCAACGCCTCAACTAAGACTGAACTAGAAGCTAGACTGCCTGATGTCTTAGCCTCACTTTTGACAAATACCCAGTCAGTAAACAGACTTGTGGATAGTTTAAACTCAGTGCTCAAAACGACACTCGACATGATTGCACCACCTGTGTTGAAACCACGCTCCCCCAAATCGCAGTCACCTTGCTTCAATGATTACCTGCGTGACCTCAAGCATAAAGCAAGAGGTCTAGCACGGAAATGGCGTCGTTCAAAATTAGAAGTATTCCACCTTGCGTGGCGTGATGCTGTCTTAGACTATAAGCATCGATTATTGGCTACAAAGCGGACCTATTACTCTGATTTGATCAACAAAAACAAGCATAACTCAAAGTTCTTGTTCGACACGGTGGCAACACTTATTCATGGGACAACCACCTGTAGCTCGCTCTCCTTTATAGCACAAGATTTCCTAGATTACTTTCAGAAGAAAATAGATGACATTAGGTTCAACATATCCCAGCATGCCTTAACCCAGCCACTACACCCTGCTATTGAGATGGGTGCCACTACTGAGGTATTACCTAGATTTACAGAATTTCATAGTATCTCTCTAGACATGCTGACAAAACTCGTAATGTCAACAAAAAGCACAACCTGTTTATTTGATCCTATACCACAAAACTGTTTAAGGACCTGTGGCCCACTCTTGGGCCGGTTGTGCTGGAAATTATTCATCTTTTAACTTCTGGATCTGTTCCTAAACATTTCAAATCTGCAGTGATTAAACCATTACTTAAGAAACCTAATCTTGACCTTAGTGTATTGAAAAAACTATCGGCCAATATCAAATCTATGATTTTGCTCTAAAATTCTGGAAAAAGTGGTGTCACGACAGCTCGTAGACTCTCTTACTGAGAAACTTTTTGAGCCACTGCAGTCTGCTTTTAGAAAATATCATTCCACAGAGAAGGCTCTCACTAAAGTGGTGAATGATCTTCTGCTTACAATGGACTCGGACACCACTAAGGTTCTGCTGCTGTTAGATCTCAGTGCTGCATTTGATACAGTGGATCATCATATTCTACTTGATAGGCTGGAAAATCATTTTGGGATTACTGGGAGTGCCCTTGCATGACTGACATCATACTTGACCAGTCGTTCTCACTGTGTTTTGTACAGTAACACTACCTCTAACCTTAGTGACATGAAATTTGGGATTCCTCAGGGGTCTGTCTTAGGCCCCCTGCTTTTCTCCCTTTTATACAGCCTCCCTGGGCACTTATTGCGGCGTTTTGGGATTACCTTTCACTGCTATGCAGAAGATACTCAGTTATACATGCCGATAACTGCTGGTAATCTCGTTCACATAAAATCCTTAGAAGATTTCCTTGCAGCAGTGAGAAGTTGGATGTCTAGAAACTTCCTACTTTTAAACTCTGAAAAGACTGAAATGATGGTTCTTGGTCCAGTGAGACATCGGCATTAATCTGACCAGTTAACAATCAGCCTCGGCTCGTGTGTCATACATCACACTGACAAAGTGAGGAACCTTGGGGTAATTTTTGATCCTTCGTTGTCCTTTGGCCTCCATATTAGAAATATTACTAGGACTGCTTTCTTCCACTTGCGAAATATAGCGAAGATTCGTCCCATCCTGTCTATGGCTGATGCTGAGACCCTGATCCATGCGTTCATCTCTTCTAGATTGGACTACTGCAATGTTCTATTTTCTGGTTTACCGCAGTCTAGCATTAGGGCTCTCCAATTGGTTCAAAATGCCGCAGCCAGACTTTTGACACAAAGCAGAAAGTTCGACCACATTACACCCAATTTGGCGTCTCTTCACTGGCTTCCTGTCCCAGTGAGATCAAATTTTAAGGTTTTGCTACTAACCTATAAAATTATTCATGGACTGGCACCTCCCTACTTAGCTGACCTAATTAAACCTTGCATACCAGCCCGGGCTTTACGTTCTCAGGGTGCAGGACTACTGTGTGTCCCTAGGGTGAATAAGAAGTCTGCGGGTCACAGAGCTTTCTCTTATCGTGCCCCTGTTCTGTGGAGACTTTCAAGTCCAGAATTAAGACGCACTTATTTTCCCTTTCGTATGGCTAGCATACTGGTACAGTTTTTTTTTACGCTTTTACTCTTAATTCATTTATTAGTAATTGGAGCGTGCCGCGTCCTCAACTTCACCTAAATTCTGGGTCTGTTAGTGAAGCTTAGGGCTAGCGGCCGGCAATCACCTTAGTATTTCTTCTGTTTTTCTTGTTGATTAATGCTGGCAAATTATACAGCATTTTTTGTCCTTCTGATGCCTGATTCTGTTTTTTCTCCATTTAAGGTGCAGCTCCATCCAGAGATGGGAGTTGTGTTTGTGTTGGCGACCCTCCTGTCCTGTGCACCAACAGCAATTCTTGTATATTCGTCCGTGAATTGTTCTGTGAATTATTTCTGTAATTTATGTTTGTAGCATGGCCCAGGCAGAGGGTCACCCCTTTGAGTCTGGTCTGCTTGAGGTTTCTTCCTCAGAGGGAGTTTTTCCTTACCACTGTTGCTCTGGGGGTTGGTAAGGTTAGACCTTACCTGTGTGAAGCGCCTTGAGGCAACTCTGTTGTGATATAGCACTATATAAAGGAAAATAAATTGAAATAAACTGAATTAAATTGAAATTGAATTGAAATTGAAAATTGAACTGAAATCCTGATTCCTCGCTCTCTGGGATCCCGATGACAAACAGCTTCTGTGTGATAATTAAATAAAGTGTTAGCCTGCAGAGGCGGAGGTATCCCTTTAAACGATGTCAGGCTGTCCCTTTAAAGACCAAACAGACACAAAGCCAACAGCAACAACATAAATGAAGGCCACGACGACAACAACAATGTCGATGATGATGATCAGACAGAGAAAGAAGCAGGTGATGATAACGTCCTGGTCTGATCTTAATTCAGCGTTCAGCTCCAAAAACTCAAAATAAATAAATTAATAGAAACGCTGTGGTAGCATTGATTCAAAGTAAAAAAAAAAAAAAAAAAAAAAAAAAAAATCTGGCTGGCATGAGAACTTGTGTTCAAAATAAGCTGGAGGTCAGAGACTGAATTTTTTTTTTAAATGTTGTGAGTTGAAGGTCATCAGCGCGCTTGCTCATGGGTTCAGGTAAGGTTTAGAACTGCTGACACTCAGCACCTTGAGTTGACCCATGATTTGGTGTTTGAGCTTTAATGAAGCGTGCATTTTATGATTAAGACATTTTAAAAATCTATTTTATATTAATTTTATTTTATTACACACAAAAAAATACTATACGGAATAAGAATGACGAGAACAAAATGCAATAACTTGAATAACCCCAAAACATGTGACCAAGTGGTTGAAAAATCACCACACACGCGCGCGTGTATAAAAATTCCAAGAGCCCGTGGTGGGCATGGATCAAACAAACCTCTTAGAAATAAAAAAAAAAAAATCATCCCATCGATACCAAACAAAACAGGCAACAGGTTAATGTCATTATTATTATTATTAATTAACAGTTATAAGAACATGCTGACAGTTAACAGGGACAGAGAGTTTCATTTAGCTCACACAGCTATCGTGCAGCCTGGCCTTTGAAGGTCAAAGGTGAGAGTTTGTCACGCTGAGTTGCAGAGCGACCAGGACGATACTGTCACAGAAGCAGAAGACACACAGAGAAGAACTAACGACACAGTGTGTACCTTTCTACCACAACTGGCTGAAACACCAGTAGAGCAGAGCCAGGACAAGGCCCATGAATATGGCTTGGAGAGGCTGCAATGTGGGTGTCTAGAGGGAGTGGGGTGGGGGTGGGGAGGAGAGGAGAAGAAATCAGCCGGCAAAAAAAACAAAAAAAAACAAAAAGGATGGAGCATCTACATAGAGAGGAGAGCTTCCTCATTCTACACAATCAAACTCCAGCAAACTTCAAAAGAAGAACAGGCACCTCCTGGCCCCACCTCCTGTCTGGCTGGAATCGGTCATATATTCACCAAACTGTCATACCAGCCGGCAGTGCAGGTGGTTAATTTCACAGAACATCATTTCCTGCACATTTTAAATGATGCTGAATTAAAAACAGGAAGCTCTTCTTTTCCACTGCTGTGGTCCAATGGCGCCAGTACCCGATCTCAGGAAGGGCATCCGGTGCAAAGTTTGTTCCACACCATCGAGCAAAAACAGGAGCGGACAAATCAAAGATAATGGCAACATCACGCCATTTATTCCTGTGTATTAATTCACACACACACACACACACACACACACAAAAAAGTGCATCAGTGCTGGAATTATTTCTCTCACGTTTGGTCACAGTGAACAGGTTTTTGTCACCGACTGACGGAACATCCCATTTATCATCTGCCGTACAACATGTGAATCCTGCCTATGAATCAAGATTTGGCGGAAACAAAACCCAACAATCAGAAATTGGTCAGAAATTGGCAATGAGAAAAATAAATAAATAAATAATAGTACAACACAACTGCCTGAAATAAATTTCTGCCTCATTTCACATTTTTTTCCCCCACTCATTTCAAGTTATGTAAAATTATGAAACTGCATAAATTATGTCATTATTAAACAGCCCATCTTTTGAGAAAGAAAAAACCTTTTGGGGGGCACATTACCACTTTCAACAAATGCATAAAATCTGAATTTCTGTCATTGTAAACTGCGTGTTAGCAGTGTCACTGATGGGACGGTCCCCTCTAAAAATGGTTCCGCCCTGCCTTCACTGCACATGCGCCTGACTCTCTGAGTCAGACTCTCTCCATCCAAAGTAATCAAAGGGAATAATGTGATTATTAACCATCAGATGACAAAGTAAAACCTCTTAAATCATTCTAAAGTCAGTTTTAAGCAGAAACAAGAAGATAATGAGTACCTACGAACGCTACAACATAGCGTAGGCGCAGAAGCATGTCAGATCCAGACGTGCCGCTCTGATCTCTCCCCCGTCTGAATTTATGTGGAAGTGATTGCTGTACAAAAGCTTCAGATATCTGATGCTGAGACAGATGATGACTGGAGTGCAGTTTGAAGCAGAAACAAGGCGATAATCGGTGAACCGCGGCTGATGCATGCACAGTGAAGGCAAGGCAGAGCCATTTTTAGGGGGACCGTTCAGTCGGCGACACCGGTACTTTCGGCGCACACTGGAGGTTTTTTTTTTTTTTTTGAAGTTTGCTGAAACACCTGTGGAGCAGGCAACAGAATAATGGCTACAGGAAGACACGGAGAAAATAAAGGAAGACATTTGCATAAAGACAGGCAGGATAGTGTTTCAGGTTTCTACTCACATGAAACATTTGGAAAAAGCCGCACAACAGCTACATTCACAAAACACCACAGAAGAAAAACTGCTGCACGTCACCGGGCTGTAAGTTTGTTTTTAGTTATAACTGCTGTCCAGTATACACTTACAACATTTATCTCCTTATGAAGATAAATGATATATATATATATATATATATATATATATATGTATAAACGCCTGTCATGAAAACCTAGATCAGGACTTTTATTTTGAAAATCTCAAGGAAATGAAGAAAACCCACAGCTGACACATTAGGAGGAGAAAAATAAAGGAATAGGTGAATAAGTAGAAAAATAAGAACAAAAGAAACTGAATCGATGAGGAGGAGAATAGGAGAAGGTGGAGCCTAAAGCGCGAGTAGCTGAGGATGGCAATTCGGGTGACTGTTTACATGGAGCAGCTGATGATTAACAACTACTCACCAGGCTTGGGGAGTAACGGAATACATGTAACGGCGTTATGTAATTAAAATACAAAAAAAGGTAACTGTATTCTGCTACAGTTACAGAAAAAAGACGTATTCAGATTACAGGTATATTTAATAAAAACAGGGATTAGTTCGCAGGATTACAATTTAAATGCATTTTATGATATTAGCTCCCAATTCAGATCAGGGAGACAGACACCCTCTCTACTTTTAAGATTAGGCTTAAAACTTTCCTTTTTGCTAAAGCTTATAGTTAGGGCTGGATCAGGTGACCCTGAACCATCCCTTAGTTATGCTGCTATAGACGTAGACTGCTGGGGGGTTCCCATGATGCACTGTTTCTTTCTCTTTTTGCTCTGTATGCACCACTCTGCATTTAATCAGTGATCGATCTCTGCTCCCCTCCACAGCATGTCTTTTCCTGGTTTCTCTCCCTCAGCCCCAACCAGTCCCAGCAGAAGACTGCCCCTCCCTGAGCCTGGTTCTGCTGGAGGTTTCTTCCTGTTAAAAGGGAGTTTTTCCTTCCCACTGTAGCCAAGTGCTTGCTCACAGGGGGTCGTTTTGACCGTTGGGGTTTTACATAATTATTGTATGGCCTTGCCTTACAATATAAAGCGCCTTGGGGCAACTGTTTGTTGTGATTTGGCGCTATATAAAAAAATTGATTGATTGATTGATTATCTGTATATAATTTTTTTTTCTTTGAAACGAAAACGTGGACAGCATGACGTCTCCTAACCGGGCAAAATATTGATGAAGTTCCCGGATGTTAATGCATTTTCAAAGGAGATTCGCGACTGAACACACTCAGAAAAATGCTCGCAAAATACATGTTAAAATGCCATTTTGACCTGGATATTGAGCCAGTAAAATTAAATGACATTAAATTATGTCAGGAAAGTATTAAACTTACTCTGACACCCACACACATTCTCAAATATTAGTGCGGAAAGTTACACAGATCTGCGCTGTTCAAGCTGCTGAGGCGTCCTGCTGCAGCTGTTCAACGCAGCTCCTAAAACCATTACAATACATTTATATATACGTATATTATATTTTTACACAATTATCCTTTATTGACCGAGTTTCATTCATGAAGTCAGTGGTGTGGGTACACATGTCTATGTGTGGGTGTGACTGTGAGCGGCACAGCGCGGGTCATTATAATCTCATTATTTTCAGGTGCAAATAAATAAAAAAAATCCCCAGTCTTGTCGAACAATTTTAATCACTAACGACAAGTATTTTTACTAGACATTGGTCTAGCAGTGGAAAATATCAACTAGACATAAGTGAAGAGTTAATGGTCAGTGTCATCGGGCGACACAGGTACGGCAGGAGACATACAGCTGTTTATCATCCAAATATCACGGACAAAGTGACAAGAAGAACCAAAACCACTTACTTATGGAAGGAAATATTGTCTCCCTTGTTCCTCCATTTGTGGCTTTGCCAACACGCGCAGCTTTCCGACATATTCCACCTGTTTCTTGAACTTCTATGCACACAAATTACTAAGGTAGTAGAGAAGCTTGAATCTTCGATTGGACTGTGTTGCTTGACGCCAGGACGTTTCGCTTCAAATCGCAGAAGCTTCCTCAGCTAATTCTTGCTCTGGTAGTCTGACTTCTGTCTTGACTCTTGTAGAGAGTCATTTCTTCTCTACAAGGGTAACAGATAAAGTAGGGGATTACATGTAGGGTGAATACGGTGGGGACCTTGTGTGCCCCATAGCCAAAGGCATAACAGGAACCCTGAACACATGATGGCTAATGGGGCCTTGGTGAAACAAGACATCCTCAGTGGCAGATCAGGTGGAGGAGGTGATGGCTTGAAACAACAGCTGTGAAGGTGGATGAAGGCTGCAGCAGGTCCTCAGACCCCTGATCATCTGGGATTTCCCAGCCATCGGACCAGCCTGAGGATCTGTCAAGGACTGTGTGTTTGTTGGAGCGTAATAACATTCCCATGTTAAACAAATCCACACAAAGGCGTCTCTAGATCCACCAGCCTGGATGTAGATTTTCCCCGTGTTCACCATCCTGTCTGGGAATCGATTCAGAGACGATCCTCCTCACCACACAGAGATTGCCACAATGACAACATTTTTACATAAGACTACCATATTTTCTGCACCATAAGGCGCACCGGATTATAAGGCGCGCCCTCAATTAGCGGGTACTTAACCCTTACAAAACGCATGGCCTCAATTAGTGGGTACTTAACCCTTACAAAAGGCGCACGCTAAAACATATAGTCTACACACACAAAAAAAAGTCACGGAAGCAAAACGGTGAGTTTATTTGAACTTTTTAACAACTTTGAACTACCAGTATTTAAAATATGGTACATTATTTTTTATTATGGTTCTGTCACAAATCCATCGAAGTCTTCATCTTCTGTGTCTGAATTGAACAGCTGGTCTTCTAGCTGTGGCCACCTCGCTTTGTTTCTGTGGAAACTCCGTTTGGTCTTTTTAACTAACGCAGTTCATTTTCTTGTTTCCTGTCGCAGCTGCTCTATTCCCATGAACAACCGCGTAACTGATAGCCTGCAGTTTGAATTGTGCCTCATACAAATATTGTTTTGCAGGATACCTGTAGTATACGGTAACTACCGGAGGAGTGGCGGAGGTAAGTGTATGTACTCTACACTACCAGCGTACGTACTTTACGTATTACGTAATGTTCTGCGATTGGTTTATCGCTGCCAGGGTACGTACTCTACGCTGCTAGCGTACGTACTTTACGTATTACTTCCTTGTGTCAGCGGGATATGGTCCGATATTCCGACGGTCAAAGACGTCGGTCGTTTTTACAGATTTTGGAAATCAGTGCGCACATAAGGCGCACCGGATTATAGGGCGCACGGCCGATTTTTGTGAAAATTTAAGGCTTTTAGGTGCGCCTTATGGTGTGGAAAATACGGTATCTGCCTTTGTTTTTGGTTAATATTACGACACCGTCCTCATCCATTATTATTGTTGTTGATTATCATGTACTTATTTGTATTTATTGTACTTATTTCCTCTCCTGTTTAATCTCCACATGGTTTGTTGTTTGTTTGTTCTGTTCTACTGATCCCTAAAATAAAATTGTTGATCACAAAAAAACGTACTTATTTCATAGGTGTCTACCTGACTGTAGAAGGGGCAGAGAGGGTGCGGGTTTCTCTGGACTGACCAAGTGAGTAACAGCAGAGTGGATGAGTTCATCCCGCCCCTTTCTGGAGTCAGGTTGACACCTACGTTATCTCCCGATCGAGTCAAACAAACACAGTGGTTCTGAATCAAACACTAAACTGGATTTTGAAAAGCTACATTTTGAAATAAACGGGTTGATTGGACAAAACATCTCTTCAAACTGTAAGATGGTTCATGACATTAGAAATAACTGACATTACTGACATTGTGGCTGTATCCTAATTTACGCTACTCTGTATTCGCAACTCTGTAGCCACGCAGAGCCCTCCACACTGTTGCAAACCTCCTCCGAACCCCTCTCCATAGCCTGACGCGCCCCTCCCAAAAATTAAAACTACACTGAGATGACGGAGACTGCATGGAGACCATGACTTGTCCGCCACCTATGTCATTTCTAGAATCTCGCTTTTCCAGTTTTCCAATCAGAGACATTCACAGCTGGTGTCATGAGATAGTAGACCAGTCTTTACAAAAATTGCTGCACTCCCTACTGTTCTGGCGGTGAACTGCATTGCGACACCCAGAGAACTTCGAAAGGTTCATGACTGCGTCAAAACAACTGCGTATCCACATAATTATGGAGTGGTAGATGCATTAAGACTTTTAATTGAGTTTAGATCTCCGGTGATGGCAGACTAACGAGATCATAATGAAAATAAGAGCCTGTAAGCGGTTTTGGTTTGATTCTGTATGTCGGAGCGCACTCACAGAGCTGGTCTTGTCCTGCAGAACCTTCAGGTTGCTCCGACACTGTTCCAGCTCCTGGTGGATGTTCAGTTTCTCCTGTTCCGTCCTCTCATATCGTTGACGGAGGTCCAACAACTGGGACTGAGTGTCTTCATACTGCACAGGGTTGAAAAAAAGTCTGACATGGCCATAAACAAAACATTTCAACATCTTCGCAATGTGAGATTTCTGTTTTCAAATTAGCAGGAGTACTTGGAGCTGGTTTGGACTGGACCAGGTGTCCACCTCAATAGGTTCTCTTTACTCATCGATATGCATTCTTGTAACCCGACAATGATGAGTTGGGTGGTGCAGGCAGGAAGCAGAACCTTGGGCCCTGCTGAGTACCGGGGTGAGTGTGGGAGTACCTCTCTCTGCAGTGTGTGGGTGCGGGCCTGGGCCTGGTCCAGCTGGCTCTTCAGCTTGCTCGCATCCTGCAGGTGCTGGTTCTCCAGAGAACCGAGCTTATCCTGCAGAACCTCCTCCCTCTTTTCTAGAAACTCCAGGCTGTTGCTGAGGACCAAACTCTGCTCCCTGGTGCTGAAAAGACCATCAAGGTCAACACGTCACTGACATGACGGGCGATCCAGCTGAAACAGCAATCAGGTGAAAACTGTACGACATCACGAACAACATTTTTTGGTTCGCTTCCATCCTTCTCAGGGGTCCTTTGACCAGTTTCTAGCAAACTCAGTATGATTCAAGGTTGACCCCAGACTGCACTGAAAGGGATTCTTTTGACAAAGGTCAAGGTTATTGGGGTCAAGAGTCAAAGTGTTATGTCCAGAATTGTACCACACTTGGCAGTTTTGGAATTGTCCAGATGTGGTCAAATGTGCTGGTCAATCATTGAGGTCAAGTTCATGTCTGCCTGACTTCAACCCAACAGTGTGTGGAGGAAGGTTGACCCCAGAGTGACCCTTAAAATGTTAATTTCTTCAAAAGTCAAGGTCAATGGGCTCGATTCTGAACCCGATTTGGACCAATCCAACACACATATGTAGGGCCATTGTCGGTCAAAGGTCAGATTTCCACCAGGCAATGAATGGTGTTGACCAGGAAACCCCATCCTAAACAAGTAACTACTGATTTCTGCACTGTGAGGTTTAGTCATTCTTCTCAGGTTAGTATTTCAAACACCAAACAGGTAACTGCTTATGAAACTCATCAGATAAATGGATAATGAGACTAAAGCCCCGTTTACACAGACAGTAAGAGCTCCCGGAAGCGTCCCAGAAGAGTTTTTGGCCGTCTTAAGGATCACACGCCATTGTTAACGCCGGCACTAGGGGGCGTGGCTTAGTTCCGGCTTTACCGGGAATCGTCGAAAAAATGTAGAATAATTCCGGGAGCACTCCCGGAGAATTCGCGTGACGACGGAGACAACGTGAACAACGGCGTTTGATATTTTTTAATCGCCGTTTCATCCTGCCCCTTCCTGTAGTGCCGCAGTTTACACCGCCGTAATTGGTGGCCGGCGTTGTATCCCTAATAAACGGCGTGTAAAACGGCGATAGAGCCCACATCGGCGTCCTCAAAGGCGTTTTAACCGGCGACAGGCAGACAAAACGGCGGCGCTAGCAGGCAGTACGCCGTTCTAACCTCCCGGTTAATGGCATTCCAAACGGCCGATAGGCGGTGGTCAGTATAAAAACGCTAGCGCGCTGCATGCAGGCCTCTCACTCGGGGCCAGCTCCAGATATTTTTGCAGAGAAGCTCCAGTATGCCTCCTAAAAGAAAATTGGCAGCGGCAAGGACTTACCAAGAGGTCTGGTTCAGAAGCAGAGGGTTAGCCCTGTGGTGGAGACGGAGCAACACGTTGAGGAGGGTAAAAGGAAGGAGAATAAAAGGCTGAGGATGATCTCCCTCCCCCTGCAGTGACAGAGGCATGTATTCCTGCTGCTTCAGCCTATTATACTCTGGGGGCGGTGCCTATATGCAAAAGTTCCTGGAGTAACGCAGGACTTGCCTGGATAAATCCAGCGGTACACAGGGCATTATCGGCAGCAGCAGAACACTGCCGTTCTCATGCGCGTCTTAACCTGCGATTGTAAAGGACAGAACTGGGTATTAACCCCAGTGGCCTTACGTGTGCCGGATACTACGGTGTCAAAACGCCGCTTTATTCGGCGGATTTAGCGGCGTTTTAGCCGTGTATTTGCGGATAGGACGGCGGCCAAAACGCCGGCGAAATGCTCTGCCCCTTTCCACCGCGAAAACAGCCGGAACTATCGCGAACTTTGGTCTATGTACTGCCCGCCGACAAAACCATCTATGTGTAAACTAGGCTTAATCGTTAGGTATACCCAGGTGGAGGGAGGGTGAGGGTTTACGCAGCATCTTCTTTCGGCTGCTCCCGTTAGGGGGCACCGCAGCAGATCAATGGTTTCCATCTCACCCTGTCCTCTGTATCTTCCTCTGTCACACCAACCACCTGCATGTCCTCCCTCAGCACATCCGTAAACCTCCTCTTTGGACTCCCTCTTCTCCTGCCTGGTGGCTCCATCCTCAGCATCTTTCTCCCTATATACCCTGGGTCCCTCCTCTGCACATATCCAAACTATCTCAGTCTCACCTCTCTGAACTGTCCCACCTGAGCTGTGCCTCTGATATGTTCATTCCTAATCCTGTCTATTCTTGTCACTCCCACAGAGAGTGCAACGTCTTTTTGTTAGTGTCACCATCTCTAAACCGTACAACATAGCTGGTCTCACTACTGTCTTGTAGACTTTCCCCTTCATCACTCTTGCAGATATTCTTCGGTTACAGATCACTCCTGCCACCTTTCTCCACCCACTCCACCCTGCCTGCACTCTCTCCTTCACCTCTCTACCGCTATTTAAACTCATCTACTTTCACCACCTCTACATGTACTCAGTCTTACTCTTAATGACTTTCATTCCCCTTCTCTCCAGAGCATATCTACACCTCTCCAGGCTCGGCTCAATCTGTTCTGCACTCTCAATACAGATCACAATATCATCTGCAAACATCACTGTCCATGCAGACTCCTGTCTGATCTCATCCGTCAACCTGTCCATCACCACTGCAAACAAGAAAGGACTCAGAGCTGATCCTTGGTGTAATCCCACCTAATCTTGAATGAATGTCATTCCTACTGCGCATCTCACCGTTTTCAGACTATCCTTGTACACGTCATGCACTACCCTTACAAACATCTCTGCCACTCCAGATTTTCTCATACAATACCACAACTCTTCTCTTGGCACCCTGTCATAAGCTTTCTCTAAATCCACAAACGCACAATGTAACTCTTTCTGGCCTTCTCTGTACTTCAACAGTGTTCTCAGAGCAAATATTGTATCTGTAGTGCTCTTTCTCAGCATGAAACCATATTGCTGCTCACAGCTCTTCACCTGTTTTCTAAGCCTAGCTTCTACTACTCTTTCCCAAAACTTCACGCTGTGACTGATCAACTTTATGCCTCTGTAAGTCACTGCAACTCTGCCCATCACCCTTGTTCTTAAAAATAGGAACGAGCACATTCTGTCGCCACTCCTCAGGCATCCTCTCACTTTTCAAGATTTTATTAAACAATCTGGTTAGAAACTCCACTGCCATTTCTCCTAAACATTTCTATGCCTCCATTGGAATGTCATCTGGATCAACTGCCTTTCCACTCTTCACCCACTTCATAGCTGCCCTCACTGCATCCTTACTTATCGTTACTTTACGCACATGGCAAACCAATTTCATGGCATATTTGTCTTTGCTTTGGTAAATGTTCAATAAATAACATGTTTTTTGTTAAAGTGTGTGTGTCTTATTGTGCACATAGCTGCAAGTGGCTGATAGAATTAAATTTTTCAATTTATTATTTATTTATCTTGCTGTTGAATGATGTTTGTTTACCTGCTCAGCTCAGCCTCTAAGCGGTGCAGTCTGTCCGTAAGAGCTTTTCGGTCAGCTCTCAGGCCGTCACAGTCCTGCTGCAAAGATGCACACCGCTGCTGCAACTCTGCACACTCCGCTGGGAGACACACGCACAAAACGGGACATTAAAATAAGACACGGTGGAATCATTTTGAAAGCGCCTCAGCGAGAGCGCGGCTCACCCTGCAGCTGGCTCGCTGTGTGCTGCTGCTGCTGCTGCTGCCGTGTGAAGGCCTCCTGCAGCCGCCCAATCTCCTCCTCGTATTTAGCGGCCGTGTTTTTCCAGTGTTCCAGCTCACAGCGAACGCTGCCCAGGTCGGCCTGTAGGGCGGCGATCTCACGCTCCCTCTCTGCTGTGGCTGCCTCCATAGCATGACGCAGGACGAGGACCTGAAGGCCAAAAGAAAATCAATGTCAGGTGAACTCCTGAGGGACCGGTGAGGAGACACGAGCTGCGAGAAATATGAGAATGTCTGGCAAATTTAGAGGAGATGGAGACAAATTAGTTATGAAAAGTGAGAGCTGGAATAATGTGAAAAGAAAATTTTGGGAATGAGGACAAACCACATGAACTCAGATGGAGCTGAAGAAGTCACAGTGTGCTGGGAGTGAATCAGGAGGAAAGAAAGTCAGTGGAGTGAGGAAAACCAGGTGGAGCTTAAAAGGTCAAAGTCAGACGGCAAATAGGAGGAGGGAGGAGTTAGAGTGAGCCGACAGGAGGAGGTCTTGTAAATTCAGAAAGATGGAAGGAGATACAGTCAGAGAGTATTACTGAGGCGACTCCTCAGGAGTCATAAGGCGTTAAAGGCGTGCTGAAATGAAAGCATGAGACAGGTGGGAGGACGCATGACATGATGATGGAGCAGCACCTCCTCCTGCGCGGAGTACAGCTCGTCTCTGGTGCTACAGATCGTGCTCTCCCTCTGCTCCCTCAGCGCTTCCATGTCGGCCTGCAGCTTCCCGAGCTGAGCTGAAGACAAGAAAAAAAAGAGGAGTCAGGAGAAGGTGCGATTCAAAGAGAAGAGTGAGGAGGAGAAGGAGGTGGGATTCAGAGAGAAGAGTGAGGAGGTGGGATTCAGAGAGAAGAGTGAGGAGGAGGAGGTGGGATTCTAAGAGAAGAGTGAGGAGGAGGAGGTGGGATTCAGAGAGAAGAGTGAGGAGGAGGAGGTGGGATTCTAAGAGAAGAATGAGGAGGAGGAGGTGGGATTCTAAGAGAAGAGTGAGGAGGAGGAGGGGGTGAGATTCAGAGGGAAGAGTGAGGAGGAGGAGGGGGTGAGATTCAGAGGGAAGAATGAGGAGGAGGAGGTGGGATTCTAAGAAAAGAGTGAGGAGGAGGAGGTGGGATTCAGAGAGAAGAGTGAGGAGGAGGAGGTGAGATTCAGAGAGAAGAGTGAGGAGGAAGAGGAGGAGGTGGGATTCAGAGAAAAGAGTGAGGAGGAGGAGGTGGGATTCAGAGAAAAGAGTGAGGAGGAGGAGGAGGTGGGATTCAGAGAAAAGAGTGAGGAGGAGGAGGTGGGATTCAGAGAAAAGAGTGAGGAGGAGGAGGTGGGATTCAGAGAAAAGAGTGAGGAGGAGGAGGTGGGATTCAGAGAGAAGAGTGAGGAGGTGGTGAGATTCTGAGAGAAGAGTGAGGAGGAGGAGGAGGAAGAGGTGAGATTCTGAGAGAAGAGTGAGGAGGAGGAAGAGGTGAGATTCTGAGAGAAGAGTGAGGAGGAGGAGGAGGAAGAGGTGAGATTCTGAGAGAAGAGTGAGGAGGAGGAGGTGGGATTCAAAGAGAAGAGTGAGGAGGAGGTAGTGGGATTTTAAAGCCCCTTTCCCACCGGCGCAAACAGAGTTGTGTTGTGTTACGTTTCGATTACGCCTGAAATAAGCACATACTCTGCGTAATCGCGCATATGTTTGCTTTTTGCTGCCATTTAAAACCAATTCAACTCTTTCAGTTCACTCCTGCTGGCTGTACAGAACACATCACTGCACTTGGAAAATACTGCTGTCTCGTCACAGCTCATAACATAAGATCACAAAGTTCAGAGTCTGTTGTGTGCTCCCACCAAAAAAGAAAAAAGGAAAATATTGCCATTTAAACTCATACTTAAACATTACGCTTCTTGTTTGACCACGAGAGAGAGACAGAGAGCTCGTGGTCTCTGTCTGCTCTTTTTTTCCGGAGACTTGCTGTTTGTGTCCTCTGGATTTTGAAAAAAATCCATTCTATGAATTGAAACAAACCATGTTTTCTGACGTGCATTTGCATTATGTTGCGTCTGCCCTCAGCAGCTCCACGTCAATGAGGCAGATCGCGCTCCTGCAAAGCCCCCCTGCTGTGAAGAAATACTCAACCATCAAGGATCACCTCAAAACATTTGAACTGCCAGATTGAAAGGGCCAGCAGGCTCATCTCTCTGCACAGGCTGGACGACAGCAAGCCCTTCAGAGTTCATGCACAGAATGCTGCAGGTTCTGAGAGGACACCAGCCGCAGTTTTTGTGAACCAAGTCCGTCAGATGTGCGCAGGGCTGGCCAACACCATGATCACAGACTGCTGGGCGTTGGCAGAGGAGGCCGACAAATTCTTCCTCACTGACCAGCACCATGGCATGACAGCAGCCGCACTTGCCCCATCACACGCAGCGGCAGAAGCCCCACACCACACACCAGCACCGCCCATGGAGGAGCTGCGTCTCTCCCTCCACAGCAGCGCTCACAAACCGGCTTCTGTTTCTACCACGCAATGTTTGGAGCCACGGACTCAGTTTCGACAGTGTACAGTTGTGTAGATTTGCATGCAGAAGTGCAAACTTGCTTAAAAAAAAAGTGCTTTCTGCGTCCACTGCTCTACGCAGAAAAAATTTAACATGTTTAAATTCTTGCATCCGCCTCACGTACCCCTCGGCTTACTGCTGCGTTGGGGAGCAAAAACGTGGCACTAAGCTGCGTAGAGCTGCATAACTCAGCGTAGTAGGTACGCCATAATGCACAACTCTACGTTTGCACCAGTGTGAAAGGGGCTTATGAGAAGAGTGAGGTGGTGGGATTCTAAGAGAAGAATGAGGAGGAGGAGGTGGGATTCTAAGAGAAGAGTGAGAAGGAGGTGGTGGGATTCTAAGAGAAGAGTGAGAAGGAGGTGGTGGGATTCTAAGAGAAGAGGAGGAGGGATTCTAAGAGAAGAGTGAAGAGGAGAAGAGAAGAGTGAGGAGGTGGGATTCTAAGAGAAGAGTGAGGAGGTGGGATTCTAAGAGAAGAGTGAGGAGGAGGGATTCTAAGAAGAGTGCGGAGGAGGAGGAGGTGGGATTCTAAGAAGAGTGCAGAGGACGAGGAGGTGGGATTCTAAGAAGAGTGCAGAGGAGGAGGAGGTGGGATTCTAAGAAGAGTGCAGAGGAGGAGGAGGTGGGATTCTAAGAAGAGTGCAGAGGAGGAGGAGGTGGGATTCTAAGAAGAGTGCGGAGGAGGAGGAGGAGGAGGGATTTTAAGAAGAGTGAGGAGGAAGAGGGATTCTAAGAAGAGTGCAGAGGAGGAGGAGGAGGTGGGATTCTAAGAAGAGTGCGGAGGAGGAGGAGGTGGGATTCTAAGAAGAGTGCGGAGGAGGAGGAGGAGGGATTTTAAGAAGAGTGAGGAGGAAGAGGGATTCTAAGAAGAGTGAGGAGGAGGAGGAGGGATTCTAAGAAGAGTGAGGAGGAGGAGGTGGGATTCTAAGAGAAGTGTGAGGAGGAGGTGGAAGGATTCTAAGAGAAGTGTGAGGGGGAGGTGGGATTCTAAGAGGACTGAGAAGGAGGTGGAAGGATTCTAAGAGAAGAGTGAGAAGGAGGCTGGATTCTCAAAAAAATGAGGAGGTGGGATTCAAAGAGCGAGCACTGAGGAGGAGGTAGAATTGAAAGAGAGGAGTCAGGAGGAGGTGGGATGTGAACATAAGGCAAACAGTGGCTGTGGTGGGTGTGATGAGGACTCACTCTGCAGATACTTGATCTGTTTGGTCGACTCCTCCGTCAGCTGGGAGTTGCTCCTCCTCTCCTCCTCGAGCAGAGCTGTAAACACACAGCGGGTCAGTCAGCCTCGGTCGGTGCACCTCCTTTTCTTTCACGGGGATCTGTGACTGACCTTGCAGCTCCAGACACTTCTGCTTGCCAGTGTTTGCGAGTTCCTGGGCTTCTAGCAGCTCTCGGTGGAGATGGTGGATCACCTGGTCTGTGTCTCCAGGCTCCAGACCAGCCCGGTGCAACTCCGCTACAGACACAACCAAAACCCGTGAGACCGGGCCTGAACCGTCAGACCAGACCTGAACCGTCTGAACACACAACATTTACTCAACTACTTTGGCCGTGTGGTCAGTTCATGAGCTGCAGTTTACTTTTTAACATTTAAATTTCTTCAAAATTAGACTTTAAAATCATTTTTAGCACATTATGGCTGCAGGAACCTGAGTGAAGGTTTGTATCAACTTAAAAACAACCCAACTTCAATTTGTGGGAGAAGTCTACTCATTAAAGAAGGAGCTCCAAAGGGCCCCCTGACAAACAGTGCCCATCTGTCGCATTCAGTGGATTTATCGTGCGTTTAACTCCTGCAGATAAACCCTCAATGGAGTGGCCGAGGTACCTTTGAGCAAAGCGACTCTGTTCTGTGGTTCATTCAGCTCCTGATCGTCCATGTTACCTTCTGAAAGAAATCCAGAACATTTGTCATCATTATGAGCATTTACGCACCATTTTTTTTAAAGAAACAACTTAAAAGAACAAAGAGCAACTTTTTTTTTTTTTTTTTTACATTTGAGACATGAAAGTTTTCCTCTAGTTTTATGAAGTTCAATAATTGTAAGATTATCACTGCTTTTTGCAGATGATGTGGTCCTGTTGGCTTCATCGGCCGGTGACCAACACTCACTGGATCGGTTCGCAGCAGAGTGTCAAGCAGCTGGGATGAGGATCAGCACCTCTAAATCTGAGGCCATGGTTCTCAGCAGGAAACCAATGGATTGCCTACTGTGGTCTTGCCCCAAGTGAAGGAGTTCTAGTACCTCTGGGTTTTGTTCACGAGTGAGGGGACGATGGAGCGTGAGATTGGCCTGAGAATCGGTGCAGCAAGGTCAGTGTTGCATTCGCTCTACTGTACTGTTGTGATGAAAAGGGAGCTGAGCCAAAAGGTCGATCTACTGGTCAAGCTTCATTCCTACTCTCACCTATGGTCATGAGGGTTGGGTCATGACCGAAAGAACTAGATCGCAGGTACAAGCGGCCGAAATGGGCTTCTTTAGGAGGGTGGCTGGTGTCTCCCTTAGAGATAGGGGGAGAAGTTCAGTCATCCATGGGGAGCTCGGAGTAGAGTCACTGCTCCTTTGCGTTGAAAAGAGCCAGCTGAGGTAGTTCGGGCATTTGGTAAGGATGCCTCCTAGGCGCCTCCCTAGAGAGGTGTTCCAGGCACGTCCATTTGAGAGGAGACCCCAGGTAGACCCAGGACTAGGTGAAGAGATTATATCTCCACACTGGCCTGGGAATGCCTTGGGATCCCCCAGTCAGAGGTGGCCAATGTGGAACGGGAAAGGGAGGTCTGGGGTGCCCTGCTGGAGCTGTTGCTCGTGTGACCTCTATCCCAGAAAAATGGTTGGAGAGTGAGTCAGCTAGTGAGTGAATTGTAACATTTAAAAGGTTAGGTTTTAACACCAAAAACCTCTTACAACAAGAGTAACACGTCCTTCCAGCAAAGGTTCATATCTTAAAACTGTAAAAACTCAATCTAGAGTTTTAAGCATTAATACAGGGAGATCAAAGTTCTGGGGGCAAAAGAAAAAAAAAAAAAATCAATTCATTTATTTATTTATTTTTTCATAAATTTTGGGTTTCAAGCTGGAAATGTACCAGAAATGCTCAAAAGCGTTTCAACTGTTTATTGATTTGTTAACTTTTGGTGAAAATAAGATGGACTGACAGACAAACTTATAGTTGTGTCCCTGATCTTATGGACAATGCACTTGTAGAATAGAATGGAGCCTTTATTGCCATTATACATACAATGAAATGTGTCCTCTACATTTAACCCATCCTAATTACAGTTAGACACAATCCAACCACTAGGAGCAGCAGGCTTGTAATAATAAAGTACTTACAATAACACCAACAATACTCTCAGATCCAGAGCTTCTCTGACAACTAATTACTTGTTTCCCAGCATGTGAACCAACTTTAAAACGAACGTGAAACTCATTTTAAAATGTTTGAAACAGAACCTCTTTGGAGAAGGTAAACATTGCACGTGCATCTTGTTCTCACCTGATGTGTCGTCACTGCTGCGGTCTTTGCTGGGACTCAGCGTGTCTGACATGTCGGACTCTTTGGCATCCATCGGATTCCCTGTTATGGAAACACAGAAACGTGTTACTGAGAACCTTTTGGGACAGACCATCAGGATGCGTATTCTTGGTGTTTGTACTCAAACTGTTTACGCCTTGTCTACCTTTAAGTCGATCAGGACTGGTCAGAATGTTGTCTTCTGCTGTCTGGTTGTTCTGTAGATGGGCATCCATCACTTCTACAAAGACACAAAGAGAGTGAGACATGTTCACACTTGGCAGACGTGCTGAAACAGACACATGAATACTGAGCAACATCTGTAAAGCCCCGGTCACACAGCACTAATGAAGGACACCAAAGCCAAAATGAAACAAGAAATCTGGACTTACGTTAACTTTCTGAGACACTGTTTAACCATCGTCCAGCTTCGTTCCTGTAGCTGGTGCTTCATCAGAATTTTCAAACTGTTGAAAAAAGTGAATGAATCCTGGCAACAACCTCAATTCGTCCGTATTCCGTTTTGGTTACTGTCCTGACAGTTCGTCATCATCTGCGTAGCGCCCCCCCCCCCATCACACACTGGCACTTAGTTTAGATTTTTTTAAAGTGTCAAGGTCACCGTTCTCTTCGTTTTTTTTTTTTGTTTTGTTTTTTTTTTAGTTTTGGTTTCATTTCGGTCTTTTACGTGCTCTGCACTCACAGGCTTTTCGGTGATGGGAGACGCCCAGGCTCATTCGTCCACTTTTTCTCAACGATTTGTGACTTTTTTCCCCATTTGTTCAGCTAACACTCTGTGCCATGTGACCGGGCCTTTTGCGTGTTTACATGGCTAACACCGAGGTTTACCTGCTTGGTTGTCTGAAAGAACCTGATCCATCTGGGACAAAATGTGGCCCCAGAAACATTCAACAGTGCTTCTTATATTTGGAAAATAAAGTCAGTGGTTCCAATCCCCTGTTCTGTGCAATAGGCAAAGGTGGCAACACCTGGAAGTGAACCCAGACCATACTGGAATTCCACAACCATGCCAAAGCTCTGGAAGTGCACAAAGCCATTGGTGATTTTTTGAAATATTGTTCCACTGTCCAGACATTTGGTGCACTAAACGCAATTCAAAGATACATCAAGTCCAACAACTTGCTGGTGATCCTGCCAATTCTCAGGATGTTCCTCAAAGCAAAGGGTCATACTAAACTTTATTGGTACTGGTAGCAAATTTGTTCTCCAACTTTAATTCAATCTAATTACAACTTCGACACAACCTAGCCATTAGGTGCAATGGCCACCATGAGGGACCAAATCCAGGTCCACAAACCCTACCCCAGACTGGATAGTGGCAGAAGCATGAATCTAGGAATACCACTCAGGCCTGGATTGAACAGAAGATAACTTCAGTGTGAAGTCATTCTGTGAAGTCACTCTGAAAGGTGAAACCTCTTTTTTGGAACCAACAAGCCAGTTGTCGTGTTACCTGCCAAAAAGCCCAATAGTGCAGCAGATAGCTGAAACAAACCTTCACTTGGTGGTACACGCATTAGATTTGGCATGAAAGTTCTTCATAAAACAGTGTTTGAGGGAAAAAAAAAGTGCTGGCCACTTGAAAATCCAATATGGCAGCCAGGTCAATGAAGAATTACACAGGGGTCAAAATTTAAAAATGCTCCCATCATATTGAAAGCTATACCACATTATGTGTCTGATCACAAAGATTCTAAAAAGGTATAGTTTGGACTATCTATGACTGAATGTTATGGAGTTATGGGGTAAAAACAGCAAGAATGGTAACAAAGGTCAATTTCAGTTTGTACAGGAGTCAAAAGTTAAAATTGCTCCAATTTTGGTAAAAGGTGGTGCAAATTATTTGTTGAACCAATAGGATTAATAAATGGAATAGTTTTGACTGTGTTGAATGCTTGGTTTGCAAAGTAAATGTCAATGTTGACACAGCCTAATTGGATTCTATGACGTGACATATGTTACCCTGTAACATGACAACTGAGCATGACACATGGTGCAAATTATTCCTTTTTAAAACCCTATTAACTCAACCAATAATTTGTGCCATATTTTAAAAAAAACTGGAGCAACTTTAACTTTTGACCACTGTACAAACTGAAACTAACCTTTGTCACCATTCTTGCCGGTTTTACCCCATAACTCTAACATTCAGTCACAGATAGTCCAAACTACACCTTTTTAGAATCTTTGTGAGCAGACACATAATGTGGTATAGCTTTCAATATGACTGGAGCATTTTTAAATTTAGACCCCTGTGTAATTCTGAAGAACATTCATGCCAAATCTTATGCTTGTACCACCAAGTGACCAATTCTGGCCAGAAATCAAACTCATCTGCTCCACTACAAACATCAGTAAAATAAGCAGTAGCTTACAGCAAAGGTGCCTTTCTAGGCAGACCGGTTGCTGTGCCAGCCAGTGTTCTGTTGACATAAAACTGATTTTTCCCCATTTTCAAGACACCAGATTCCTGCGGATACAAACAAAACACTGACATCGAGCTTTCAAACCCTGCACCAAACCTTCAGGTGGTTTCTGACTTGGCTTGACACCTTGCTGGATTCTTACCGTCAAAGTTGGTCAGTTTGTGGATTGAAGAGCTGACCGTCTCCTTCAGCTGTTTCACTGCTGCAGAGAAGAAAAGCACAGCACAGTCAGTGAGCAAAACCAGAACCACTTCCCAAAGCCAAATACACCAACTCCATCAGGAACTCGTCTCAAACACAAGGTACTTTAGCAGCTTAGCTGAGAGCTAAAAAAAAATGTAAATAAGAGATTTTTGACAGTCTTGGACATGAAGGTTTGGAGATCGCCAACAGTAAGCATAGCAACATTTATGACAGCGTGACAGCGAAACCAAACCAGAGATGGCGCTGCAAGCCAAGCACCAATTCTCCCGGCAGTTTGTTTTTTGACTCTCTCGCATCAATGGACGGAGTGGTCACATGACCCACACAGTGACATCACTGCGACGTCATTTCAGACCACAGGGACTGTGGTGTACCCTCTAAAACAAGAATTTAAAATAGGCATTGCTGACAGTTGGAGGACATACAAGAAGGTCTGCAGTTTGATTCCACCCATGCTCAGTTCCTTTCTGTTGTGGAGTCTGCATGTTCCCCCTCATGTCTGCAAAGGTTTTTTCCAACCATCAAAACATGCACATTAGGTCATACCCTTGACCAAGGCAGCATCTCTACATCTGGAGTTGGCCCCCAGGTGGTAGACTGTGGCTGGCCACCGTTGCGAACGGGTGGATTGTGTCCATGACTATCACTGGGGCAAACCCTCAGTGGCGCAGAAGATCTTCTCTTGGTCAATTCCCAGGCAGAATATCTACATCCAAGGTTGATCTAGAGACCCCTGTGCTTGTTGAACGTGGGAATGCCATTCCAAGGTGACAAACACATGGTCCTTGACAGATCCTTAGGCCTGGTCTGATGGCTGGGAAATCCCAGGCGATCAGGGTCTAAGGACCTACTGCAGCCATCATCTGCATTCACAGCCGCTGACTTACAAACCATCATCTCCTCCACCTGATCCGCTGTTGATGACTAGTTGTTTCACCAGAGCCCCGTTAATCATCTCATGTTCAAAGTTTCTCTTGGGCCTTCACAGCAGCTATGGGGCACACAGTCCACACCATAT
This sequence comes from Thalassophryne amazonica, assembly GCF_902500255.1. NCBI lineage: Eukaryota > Metazoa > Chordata > Actinopteri > Batrachoidiformes > Batrachoididae > Thalassophryne > Thalassophryne amazonica. Next base: position 6,639,974 of record NC_047105.1, on the reverse strand, counting down.
TTAACTCAACAGGCAATCCCGTACCTGATTTGTTAGCCAGATGTCACAATGCGGACCAGGGGTTGGATTTTGACATTGGTCCATCTGTATTATTACGGTGGATTAAAGGCAGAGGCTCAGTTTTGTTGTATGCATGTTCTTCTTAACTCTACTTTTAAGAAGTGAACAGGTGGGTAAGAAGAGAACAGGTGGGTCTTCATCATATAATATTGGCGAAGACAAGCCAAAAATTTTTAAGGTGGCCAGTCAGAGGACATAATGTGCCTGTGTGTGCAAACTGTTTGTTACTGTAAAGGACACATTTAATAGTTTCCAGCCTGTGTGAGCCGGTCAGTTTATCTTATTCACTGAGAAACAGCTGCCTGCTCCTCTGAGGATTTGTTGATGCACTGACAGGTGAACTCTGGCTGGAGATTAATGGAATTTAACCATCACAGTCTTATACTGGCATCTGTAAGATAAACCGGTTTTACTTTGTCTTGGATTAATGAGATGTTGCCAGGGAAAAATCTCAACACAACACAAAATATCTACCAACAACGCAGATAGATGGAAGAATTGTGTCACAGACGACGCAGATGGCAAAATATCAAATAACTATATCAATCAATCAATCAATTTTTTTATATAGCGCCAAATCACAACAAACAGTTGCCCCAAGGCGCTTTATATTGTAAGGCAAGGCCATACAATAATTATGTAAAACCCCAACGGTCAAAACGACCCCCTGTGAGCAAGCACTTGGCTACAGTGGGAAGGAAAAACTCCCTTTTAACAGGAAGAAACCTCCAGCAGAACCAGGCTCAGGGAGGGGCAGTCTTCTGCTGGGACTGGTTGGGGCTGAGGGAGAGAACCAGGAAAAAGACATGCTGTGGAGGGGAGCAGAGATCGATCACTAATGATTAAATGCAGAGTGGTGCATACAGAGCAAAAAGAGAAAGAAACAGTGCATCATGGGAACCCCCCAGCAGTCTACATCTATAGCAGCATAACTAAGGGATGGTTCAGGGTCACCTGATCCAGCCCTAACTATAAGCTTTAGCAAAAAGGAAAGTTTTAAGCCTAATCTTAAAAGTAGAGAGGGTGTCTGTCTCCCTGATCTGAACTGGGAGCTGGTTCCACAGGAGAGGAGCCTGAAAGCTGAAGGCTCTGCCTCCCATTCTACTCTTACAAACCCTAGGAACTACAAGTAAGCCTGCAGTCTGAGAGCGAAGCGCTCTATTAGGGTGATATGGTACTATGAGGTCCCTAAGATAAGATGGGACCTGATTATTCAAAACCTTATAAGTAAGAAGAAGAATTTTAAATTCTATTCTAGAATTAACAGGAAGCCAATGAAGAGAGGCCAATATGGGTGAGACATGCTCTCTCCTTCTAGTCCCCGTCAGTACTCTAGCTGCAGCATTTTGAATTAACTGAAGGCTTTTTAGGGAACTTTTAGGACAACCTGATAATAATGAATTACAATAGTCCAGCCTAGAGGAAATAAATGCATTAATTAGTTTTTCAGCATCACTCTGAGACAAGACCTTTCTGATTTTAGAGATATTGCGTAAATGCAAAAAAGCAGTCCTACATATTTGTTTAATATGCGCTTTGAATGACATATCCTGATCAAAAATGACTCCAAGATTTCTCACAGTATTACTAGAGGTCAGGGTAATGCCATCCAGAGTAAGGATCTGGTTAGACACCATGTTTCTAAGATTTGTGGGGCCAAGTACAATAACTTCAGTTTTATCTGAGTTTAAAAGCAGGAAATTAGAGGTCATCCATGTCTTTATGTCTGTAAGACAATCCTGCAGTTTAGCTAATTGGTGTGTGTCCTCTGGCTTCATGGATAGATAAAGCTGGGTATCATCTGCGTAACAATGAAAATTTAAGCAATACCGTCTAATAATACTACCTAAGGGAAGCATGTATAAAGTGAATAAAACTGGTCCTAGCACAGAACCTTGTGGAACTCCATAATTCCCCATTTACATGAACAAATTGTAATCTATTAGACAAATATGATTCAAATCACCGCAGCGCAGTGCCTTTAATACCTATGGCATGCTCTAATCTCTGTAATAAAATTTTATGGTCAACAGTATCAAAAGCAGCACTGAGGTCTAACAGAACAAGCACAGAGATGAGTCCACTGTCCGAGGCCATAAGAAGATCATTTGTAACCTTCACTAATGCTGTTTCTGTACTATGATGAATTCTAAAACCTGACTGAAACTCTTCAAATAGACCATTCCTCTGCAGATGATCAGTTAGCTGTTTTACAACTACCCTTTCAAGAATTTTTGAGAGAAAAGGAAGGTTGGAGATTGGCCTATAATTAGCTAAGATAGCTGGGTCAAGTGATGGCTTTTTAAGTAATGGTTTAATTACTGCCACCTTAAAAGCCTGTGGTACATAGCCAACTAACAAAGATAGATTGATCATATTTAAGATCGAAGCATTAAATAATGGTAGGGCTTCCTTGAGCAGCCTGGTAGGAATGGGGTCTAATAAACATGTTGATGGTTTGGATGAAGTAACTAATGGAAATAACTCAGACAGAACAATCAGAGAGAAAGAGTCTAACCAAATACCGGCATCACTGAAAGCAGCCAAAGATAGGAGTTTAGGTAGCTACTCTGCACTGTGTTGGTATATGGCATTAGAGAACATAAAGAAGGAATCATATCCTTAAACCTAGTTACAGCGCTTTCTGAAAGACTTCTAGTCTAATGAAACTTATTCCCCACTGCTGGGTAGTCCATCAGAGTAAATGTAAATGTTATTAAGAAATGATCAGACAGAAGGGAGTTTTCAGGGAATACTGTTAAGTCTTCTATTTCCATACCATAAGTCAGAACAAGATCTAAGATATGATTAAAGTGGTGGGTGGACTCATTTACTTTTTGAGCAAAGCCAATAGAGTCTAATAATAGATTAAATGCAGTGTTGAGGCTGTCATTCTCAGCATCTGTGTGGATGTTAAAATCGCCCACTATAATTATCTTATCTGAGCTAAGCACTAAGTCAGACAAAAGGTCTGAAAATTCACAGAGAAACTCACAGTAACGACCAGGTGGACGATAGATAATAACAAATAAAACTGTTTTTTGGGACTTCCAATTTGGATGGACAAGACTAAGAGTCAAGCTTTCAAATGAATTAAAGCTCTGTCTGGGTTTTTGATTAATTAATAAGCTGGAATGGAAGATTGCTGCTAATCCTCCGCCTTGGCCCGTGCTACGAGCATTCTGACAGTTAGTGTGACTCGGGGGTGTTGACTCATTTAAACTAACATATTCATCCTGCTGTAACCAGGTTTCTGTAAGGCAGAATAAATCAATATGTTGATCAATTATTATATCATTTACCAACAGGGACTTAGAAGAGAGAGACCTAATGTTAGACCTAATATATATATAGTACAGTTGCCTCACAGCAAGAAAGAAGGACATGGGTTTGATTCTTTCTGTGTGGAGTTTGCATGTTCTCCCCGTTTTTGTGCAGGTTTCTTCTGGGTGCTCCAGTTTCCTCCCACATCCAAAGACATGCAGGACTTATGTTGTGATTTGGCACTATATAAATAAATTTAAATTATTTAGTAAGCCATACTGTCAAATAACTTCAATTAAAACCAGATAATGCTGGCACCACAAACTGTCAACACACAGGGGCATTACGTCCTCTGATTGGTCACCTTAAAGTTTCTTTGGATTTCTACTCCATCGTTATGTGACTGAGCAGAGTCTTTGTTCAAAAAGCAGAAGTAACAAGAGGGGAACACGGTGTGATTCTGCTGCTCTCTTCATTAAGATAGAATCCCTCCTGATGCAGTTTATGGATCAAAAATAACATGAGTCTGTTGGCATCATGTACTGCTCCACATGTATACAACATTCATCAACTGAACCAGTGAAGACCTACAACGCAACACATGACAACAACATCTACGTGAATACCCTCTAAAGCAGAACAAAGGGAGCAGAGGTGTGGTTCCCATCACAGCAGCTCGCACCATACAAGTGCATTTCTACCAGTTAAACCACGGAGAATTACTGAGGTAGCAGGGACTTTATTAGAACCTACTGTGCGTGCAGTACCTACAGTGGTCCAGGATTACTGGAACTGGCCTGATCAACTTGGTGGAAATGGCAAGAACTAAACCTACACCAAGGGGCTAGTACCTATAACCTGAGTAAGCAGGAGGCAGTCCTTTTGAGCACTTTATGTCATCTTCAAGACTGGAAAAGAGCCAAACCCTCAGCCAGTAAGGTGATCATGACAATCTAACCAAAACACACAGGCACCAGTTCCTCTTAAGACTAGACAGGAACTTCAACAATCTGATGTGGTCCACTAATATTTAGTAATCACTCAGTCATCAGTGAAGATGTGCCAATGGAAATACTCATCCTTCAAGTTGCAACTGGTCATAAGACTGCAAGTAAGACAAACCCTCTTTTTCAAAAGATGCTTCTGGAAAAATACATTCTAAAAACATTCAGGGTTTTTTGTTTTTTTTGTTTTTTTAAGAAAACCCATTTATTGCAAGGTAGAGTTTAAAAAAAAAAAAAAATCTACTTTCATGGCCAGAAAGGAACAGAGTGAGGAACTGTTCCATAATGTGCATGAACACCCTTCATTTGTGCCGTTGCTTAGCCTCAGCTTCTCAGGGAGAGAAAGGTGGAAGCAAAAAGCACGCAACATGGTGTGATTCTGCTGCTCTCTTTATTGAGATGAAATCTCTCATCACGGAGTATATGCAGCCAAAATCACATGGGTCCAGAGGTGCCCCCTACTGCTGCAAATGTATATGACATGTAAAAGTTAAGTGTGTTTAAAAGACAGATTTTTCACATGCATTTCCAGGGGGCTTTTAAGAAGCACAAAGACTGAAAGTTGTTTTAAAATGCCTCAAAAGGCTCTTTTACATGCTTAACAATAACCTACTTGCTCAGTGAAGGCCGCTCTGATTCAGCAGATCGTAGCTAAATAAATATGTAAATCATGCATGTCTGTACGCACAGCAGCATACATCAAACACGAATGTACTCACGTGGACATTCAATCAACTGTTGGATTCTAGTAGACTCTCCTCCGCTGTTAACATGACAGTTGTCTAATAAAAACACAGAAACCTGATATTACTGAGATTATTTCCAGAATAAAGCTGGATATTTTTTGTTTGTTTTTCTTTAGTCTGATTATGCCTCTTCTGATCACACTGGACACCAAGTTTTTTGCTTCCTTTAAGAAATACACGAGATTATACTAGAGAATATCAACATGAATGCAAACTTAATTTCATAGTTTTGCCCTATCATACTCGTATAGGAGTCTGGGGAAATATTAAGACAAATGTATTGGATTTAATCAAATTAAGTTTAACCAGAACTGTTATGCGAACCAACATGAGTCCAAAGAGTGTCTGTGAATGTGAACAGTTTTTATAGCCCGTCTGCCAGCAGTGAACCTGACTCATGCTCAGACATGTCTAAAGCTCAGTTTATGCTACTCTGTATCTGCAACTCAACAGCCATGCAGAGCCATCTGCATTGTTGTGAACCCGCCTCAGAGCCGCTCTCCATAGCCTGACGTGCACCGCCCAAAAATTCTTACTACAAGTCGAGCCAATAGGGAGCGCACACGCCCTCACTGGTCCGCTAACTACATCATTTCCAGAATCTCACTTTTCAGGTTTCACAATCAACAACTTTTATGGGATAGTAGGGCAGTCTTTACAAAAAAAAAACCATTGTGCCCCCTACTGTTCTGGCTGTGAAATGCATTTTGACGCTTCAAAAGTTTCACGACTGTGTCGAAGCGATTGTGTGGCGGCGGAGTTACAGAGTAGCAGAAGCATAAAAGGGCCTTTAGACAACACGTGCAGAGCACCTCAACTGCAAAACCAAATACCAAGATGAATAAATAAACAGAATAGGTTATATCTGCAACACCGTGCAAAATGAAATAAAATAGGTTATTAAAAAACAATCATGATCTGCAACGAACAATTCTTAAAATAGACTCGCGTATTGAGGAAGCAAAATCTTAATTGCTCTGGGTTATTAAAAAAACAAAGCCAATAACACTTGGAACATTTCTCACAAGATTACTGTACTTTGTTAGAACACCATTTGTTTGTTTTTTCTTCCAATATGCCATTTAAAAATTACGGTTTTCCTCAAGTTAGAAACCTTAAATCAGTTCATTTAATATGCTTTTTTTTTTTTTTTTTTTTAAATCTCATTCTTCGGCAGGTAATTGTTTTTTTTTATAAATATATGAACCTCCTGCCGAATTTACATATTTTGTCCAAACTTTTTCCACCACTTCTGATTTTGTCTCTAGATTTGAAGAGGCCATTTTGTAAATATGTGCTGTAAATGTATAATGAAGTTAGTAGTTTGGAAGTCACGTGTTTCAATCTTAAAAGTTAAAATGAAATAAAAAAATAATTATCTGGTCCAAAGAGTTTAAAATTTCACAAAATATCAGCATGGAGACACTGTCCTTTCAGAGGCTGAACAATCAATCAGATAATTAACAGAATAATCAACTATTTGTATAATTTATTAACCATATCATTAATTTATTTTAAGAAGCCAATTTTAGATTTTTTTTCCCCCCTCACTTTCAGTTTCATTTAGAGCAATGAAACTTCATTTGTTTGTTTTTGTTTTGTATTTTTTAATCCATTTTAATTTATATTTTACTTTCCTGTAAACTGTTACAGAGGTTTCTGCTTTTCCTTTTGATCTTACAAACAAATACCATTAGATGGACTCAAACTGGTTACCACTTTTATTTATTTATTTAATTTTATTGCTTGTCCTTTTGGAGTCTGTTTTCAGAGTAGTGGATTTTTATAAGTATTAAATTTAATTAAATCACTGCCAATGTATGAAAAACAGACATTATTATTTGACTCACTCAAATAAATTGCATTTTAAACTGGAACAAACTTTCTTAATCCCTGTTTGTATAACGGTAGAAGTCATTCAAATGAGAATTTTCCAACAAATAATCCAGTGGAAGTGAGAACAAGACTGAAAGACAGGTGAAGATTAAGAGACAGACTCGTTGAGGCAGACGGGAAATTGGACTAACGAGTTACAGGCTGATAATGAGTCAGACAATGAAGACATGAACAGAGTCCAAGTGACATCAAACACATGGCAACACAGATGGCGGGACAGGAGGACAGTTCAATGCTATTCAGAACTGTCTGAGAAACCAAAAGTGTGGGACTTTATATCTTAACTACAAAACGTCTTCATGAAAAACTCCGACCCACTGTCTGTCCAACACAAGACGTCCAGAACAACTTCATCTCTGCAGCACTCTGCTCCACACAGAAAAAGTCCAAAGTGAAGCCCATCAGAGAGGAAAAACCCAGACTCACTTTTCACAAAGTCCACAGTGTTCACAGAAGACATGGAGATGACTTCACCTCAGATCAAAACAGAGAAAAAGATTCCAGTCCAAGTGTGGACAAACAATCTGGCCAAAGAAAGGTCCACACATAGACGAGTTACTGCTTTGGACATCCATCATCATGACTCTAAAGTCAAGAGGCGCTCATGTTGTGTCATATACACTCAAATCGACGAATCAGCTGTCAGTACTTTCACCAAGAACTCTTTACCCAGACTGGTTTTAAAATCTACCTTTCAGAGTCCTGCTGTGCTTTGATCAGTCTGTTAGAGCAGTTAGGCTGCTGACAGATCACAGAATAATCAACGATTTCTAGAATTTAATAACTATGTCACTAAATCACAGATTTATTTTAATTAGCATAAGAATCCCCATGTTATTGCAGAAACTTAATGGTGTGGTTTATTTTTTATAGATAAAGTGAAAATACATCAAGAAGTGGCAGTGAGCTCTCAATGAAACTTGAAAATTAAAATTAAAATCTAGCAGCCAAAAAGAGTGTTTTTCATTACTGATAAAATACCTGATTTCCTTGAGCATAAGTTGCATTGTTCACTCACTCATCTTCAACCGTTGAGCCGGGATAGACAGTTCCAGCAGGACACTCCAGACTTCCCTTTCCCGTGCCACACTGACCACCTTTGACTGGGGGATCCAGAGGCGTTCCCAGGCCAGTGTGGAGATATAATCTCTCCACCTAGTCCTGGGTCTTCCCCAGGGTCTCCTCCCAGATGGACGTGCCTGGAACACCTCCCTAGGGAGGCACCCAGGGGGCATCCTTACCAGATGCCTGAATCACCTCAGCTGGCTCCTTTCAACCTGAAGGAGCAGCAACTCTACTCCGAGCTCTCCATGGATGACTGAACTTCTCACCCTATCTCTAAGGGAGACACCAGCCACCCTCTTGAGGAAGCCCACTTCGGCCGCTTGTACCTGCAATCTAGTTCTTTCGGTCATGACTCAACCCTCATGACCATAGGTGAGAGTAGGAACGAAGACTGACCAGCAGATCGAGAGCTTCGCCTTTTGGCTCAGCTCCCTTTTCGTCACAACAGTACAGTAGAGCGAATGCAACACCGCGACTGCTGCGCCGATTCTCCGACCAATCTCACGCTCCATCGTCCCCTCACTCATGAACAAAACCCGAGGTACTTGAACTCCTTCACTCGGGCAAGACCTCATTCCCTACACAGAGTAGGCAAACCATTGGTTTCCTGCTGAGAAGCATGGCCTCAGATTTCTGATCCTCATCCCAGCAGCTTCACACTCGGCTGTGAACTGATCCAGTGAGTGTTGGAGGTCACCGGCCGATGAAGCCAACAGGACCACATCATCTGCAAAAAGCAATGATGAGACCCTGAGCCCACCAAACTGGAAACCATCCTCCACCCGACTACGCCTCGATATCCTGTCCATGAATATTACAAACAGGATTGGTGACAAGGCGCAGCCCTGGCAGAGGCCAACCTCCACCGGAAATGAGTCCAACTTGCTGCCGAGCACCGAACACAGCTCTCGCTTTGTCAGTGCAGAGATTGGATGGCCCTGAGAAGAGACCCCCCTCACTCCCACAGTATCTCCCGGGGTACCCGATCATATGCCTTCTCCAAGTCCAAAAAACACATGTAGACTGGATGGGCATACACCCAGGCCCCCTCCAGGATCCTTGTGAGAGTGAAGAACTGGTCAATGGTCCACGACCCAGATCAGGCTTTCCTATATAAGGTAATAATAATAAATTACATTTATATAACACCTTTCAAGATAAAAATCTCAAGGTGCCTCAAAAAAAAAAACAAAAAAAAAAAAAACAAAATCAAATAAAATAAACACCAATAATAATAATAATAATAATAATAATAAAATTACACTTCAGCAACACACAAAAATCCCGAATTAAAGAGCTGATAATACAGAAAAGGTGCAACTTATACTCCAGAAAATACAGTATTCACCAAAGAAGCTAACTGCTCATGCCACCAGGTAACTAAACAAATGAGCTTGAAGACGGGTCACAAATTGACAGGGTAGTAAATACAAACTTCTGGGGCAGGATGGGGGGTGCATATGTTCTAACACTTTGTCAAATCTCTGGCACATCTGTTTGACTGTCACCCTGTTTCTGAGTTTGTTTTTTTTTGTGCTCTCCAGTATTATTTGTAAAAGTTTCAAGGGGCAAAAGTGTCATAACAGAACCAATCTACCATCAGCAGCTTCATCTGCAACATCATCAGTATCTGTATCCTCCTCATCTTCCTCCTCCTCCTGGTTTTCAGGTCTCTGTAGGCTCTGCTCCTCCTCCAAAGGCTCCTTTACCGCTCCGTGGGAGAGCACAGCAACATCTGTCACGTGACCTGATCACATACATAACATTTTTTCCAAGAACAGGGCAGCGGCCCAGAGACAAAGAAGGACAGAGAGAGAAACAGATCGTTCTATTCTGTCAGAAAACCACGCCGTGGAGCACAAACGTCAAGCATTTGATTTTCAGGAGTCCATCAGTGACTCAGGACTCATCTTCTCAAGAAGAAAAAAATTTAAAACAAACACAGCAAAGCAGCAGCCTTTAATAACCATGGAAACACCAAATCCAGAAAACCGAAACCAAGACCCATTTGCATCCCCCGGAAGGATCCAACAGTGAAGAGGAACAGGCCATCAGAGAAACGAAGATCAGAGACACTCCATACAAAGACTGCCACGTGCTTCGTGTGCCATCACACAGAACCTTCCTCAAAGCAGCCCAGAACAGTCTGCGTGTGGTGCAAAACTCAGACACCTTCACCAGAGGAAGAGCCATCAGACCGCTCATACCACAATGAACCAACATCCATGGAGGTCCAGGTTGATGGGGCGACCCCCACAGGAAGGGGGTGCAGGCAGAACCTGAACCTTCACAGACCAACAGCGCACCATTAACGGGAGTAAAACAACAAGCATTCCCTTTGGAGACCGGATGTCTCTGCTGTTCCGTCCACTTTCACCACCCACATTTACACGCCTCATCGAGGAATCTAACCCATAACCTTCTGCTCAGTTCTGGAATCTCTGGTGATATTTGCCTGCAGGACTGAGCCAGATTCATGCAGAATGTTTGGTGTTGGGAATAGTAGAGAAGCTTGAATCTTCGACTGGACTGGGTTGCTTGACGTGAGGACGTTTTGCTTCAAATCACAGAAGCTTCCTCAGCTAAAATTCTTGCTCTGGTAGTCTGACTTCTGTCTTGACTCTTGTAGAAGAATAAACCAGAAGCCAACAAAAGCTGGAGTTTTTAACCTAACCAGACCCCTCCTACCGAGAGGCCGATTGCTATAGGCTAGTGACTAAACAATAGCTCTAATTAGCACCTATTATGCGCACTCCTAATGATGGGATGGAAGCATGCCCTGATGGCTCCCTTGACGCCTCTCCTGATGACGTGAATGACTCATTACCATGAACAAAAGACTGAAACTGCTTAGACCTGAGTACCCCATTGTAAACAGGGGACAAAGCGTGTCTGAGACCCGCCCCCCCGGTTAAGGCTGGGTTTCAACTGTTTTACAAAGAATACCTCCTTGACCCCTCTCTCAAACCATTTCTTCTCTCTGGCTAAGATTTTAACTTCCTTGTCATCAAACGGGTGGTTAGTGTCTTTCAGGTGGAGATGAACTGCAGACTGAGGTCCACTGGCAACCTCTCTGCGGTGCTGGTATAGCCTCTTGTTTAAAGGTTGCTTAGTCTCACCTATGTAGTGTTCATTACAGTTTTCCTGACATCTGACAGGAATACACTACATTGCTCTGTTTGTAACTAGGGATCCTGTCCTTAGGGTGAACTAATTTCTGTCTCAAGGTGTTAACCAGTTTAAAGTAAACTGGGATTTTGTGCTGTCTGAAGATCCTCTGTAGTTTTTCCCCTACTCCTACTAAATAAGGGAGAGACACTCTTCTTCTTGTCTCCGTCTCCTGTCTATCTGGGACTTCTGCACTTTGTCCAGGGACCATCGTGGGTACCCACATACTGTGAGGGCTTTCCGTACAAGTTGTTGTTCTTTAGCCCTTCCCTCTGCAGTTGTGGGCACCTGTAAGGGCTCTATGTTGAAGAGTCAAAGAGCAGATATTGGTCAGTGTGAGTGGGTTTTCTGTAAACCTCTGTCTGGAGCTGCCTGTTCTCTCCAATCGAAACATCACAGTCCAAGAAGGCTAAATGGTTGTTTCTGGCATCCTCACGTGTGAACTTGATATTGGAATCCACCGAATTGATGTGTTCTGTAAAGTCCTCGACCTCCTGTTGGTTGATTTTAACCCATGTGTCATCTGAGCAGCTTTTGTTGGCTTCTGGTTTATCTTCTCTACAAGAGTCAAGACGAAGTCAGACTACCAGAGCAAGAATTTTAGCTGAGGAAGCTTCTGTGATTTGAAGCAAAACGTCCTCACGTCAAGCAACCCAGTCCAGTCGAAGATTCAAGCTTCTCTACTATGGAAACCACCTGGACAACTGAGAGCCTACACAGAAACTTTGGTGTTGGGAATGCTTTTCTGCTACTTTTCAAAACCAAGTAGAACATCTGAGGACCAACAGTCACATCCAGACGTATGCCGTGAGGCAGGCAGACAGACAGAAAGAGAGGTGGACACAGAGGAAGAGGTCAGCCGTCAACATGCAGGAAAGTGACATGCATCATTTGTGCAGGAAAATGAAGAGACGCAAGCAGCCAGAGACGGACGGAGAGCGGCGGGATGGACCACAGCGTGCCGACTCACCCAGACTGTTGTTCTCTTAATACTTTTCTCTTGGAGCTGTTCTAACCGTACTGTAAACAACAATAACAGAGAGAGGCGATGACTGACAGAGTGCAGAGAGGCCCTAGACTTGTTCTGATCCTCATCTCCAATTAAAAAAAAAAAAAAGTGAACATTAAAAACTGAAACCTTTTTTCAGGTTTCAGGTTATTGTGACATCTTTATAAACATCTGTTCACCGATTCTTCTTTTATCGTGAGCATATTTCTGACCAGCAGTGGTTGCTGACAAATGTGTCTCGTGATTGTGACCATCAGAGGGCGCCACAGTGTCTCATTCGAGTTGTTCCGGTTTCAATCTCCTGATGTTTTGTGATAGAATTCTTGTTTTTTCTGTGACCAAACAGAGTCCGCCATGCTTGTGTGAGAACTTGGTCATCATGGTTACATAGGCGCTCTCACCCAACAGCTTCCTCTTGGTGGATAAACATGTAATGAGCGCGTGGGCTGGATGGAAGCTGGAGGACAGTCAAGTAAATGCCCGTAAAAACCCCACATTAAGTTGACTTCACAGCACTCTTGGTAATTCACAATAAAAACATGAAGGAAGTGTAGCTTTGGACCAAGAGATTCTCAGCACCACCTAAGGCACATCAGGATCCAGACGCATAAATCTGATGATCTACAGAGACCTGCTCTATAAAAAAACAGGAACATACATTCAACAAAAACATATCAGCCATTCACAGAATAATCTGTGATTAAGGTGACCAGTGCCTCCCCGCGCTCTCTCATACTACACCAAACAAAAATATGAAAGCGACACTTGTGTTTTTGCTCCCACTTTTCATGAGCTGGACTCAAAGATCTAAAACATTTTCTATTTACACAAAAGGATTTTTGACCATTTGAGAGAAATAGGTCTTTTGAGTGTATAGAAAATATTTTAGATGTTTGAGTTCAGTTCATGAAAAATGGGAGCAAAAACAAAAGTGTTGCATTTACATTTTTGTTCAGTGTAGTTAGCCATCTGTATTTAAATATCTTTATCAGCCCTAAGGCCTATCGGCGTTTATCTCGGAATTCCTGGATGAAATGGCTACAACTCCCCCTGTACAGAACGTCAATCTGACACAGATTATTTCCACAGCCGGGGCCAGTAGTTATTTACAGCTGGGTGGACAGGAGCCTATCCCAGCAGTCATAGGGTGAGAGGTGGGGTTCACAACGAGCAGGACACCAGTCTATCACAGGAATGACTATAATACTATAGTACTGACAGTATTGGTAAAAACTTAATTTGTCCAGCAATGACTGCCTACATCCCGTCATTCTTAAGGAGGTAGTTACAACAGCGACCACGGAGCCTGCAGGGTTCCATGGGGACTGTCAGTAGTTACCCTGCAGGGCAGTAAGCCTCTCGCTGGTGAAATCGTTGTCGGCCTGCAGAGCCTCGATCCGAGCCTGGAGAACCTGCTCCTTCTCCTCCATCTCCTCAAGCCGCAGCTCCAACTCCCTCTTCTCAGATGCTCCCCGCTGTGTCAGCTCCTCCTGCCGGCCCTCCGCAACCTGGACAAGGAGAAAGAGAAAAGGGGTGTTGCCAGAGGTTTCAAGTTTAAATGAATCCCACAGGTCAGCGTTTGTTTGCCGCTTGTCCTACATCTGTGCAGGTACCTTAATTTTGTCTGTGAGCTCTTTGATCTCATTGACAGCAGCGTTATACTTGTTAGCCAGCTCCTTCAGGCTTCCTCCCGGACTCCTCTCAGACATCTCCTCAGGTGAGTACACTCGTCCTCCGTGGTACTGAGAGACCGCTAGAATGCAGGAGGTGGGGACCAAAAAAAAGTCAGAACTTTCTCGGAGAATTGGAGAATGCTGCATAAACGTTACGGCAAGCAAGTCCCACCTCCACCTCTGACAGCTTCCTGACCACTCGATCTTCTCCTGCAGGAATCTCCTCAGAGATTCTTTTCGCCGTAGTCTCGTAGTTATGTTTGTCCTCCTGAAGAGCCACGAGCTCCTTCCTCATCCCCTCCTCGGTCCTGGGACTGCAGGAGAAGAGGAGACGGGAGGGATGATTCATTTGGACCGGGTCCTCCAGAAGAAATGTGTTCAGATCTGACAGCAGTGTGTGTGTAGTACCTTGAGTAGGCCTGCAGCTGACCGCCCATCACCTCAGTCTGGAGAGCAGACGGTCCTCGTCGATCAGAGCCTGTCACAAACACCAGCTCTATATAGCACAACAGATCTGTCGATCATTGCACTTTGATAGTTGTGCAGCGTTCATTACCTGCCAGCTGCTCTCTGAGGCTTCCTGAGTGGTGGCTAACAGACGCTGCAGAGTGGCCAGCTTCTGCTCCAACATCTGCTCTCTATGTAAGGCCTCCTGCACGAAAAAGCCAGAAAATATTTACACTCCATTTAGAACGTGTGTTTAATATTTATAATTTAACATTGAATGCCTGCAGAAATTCACTGAGCTTGATTTTTTTTTAGGTGTAGTACCAGGGTGAGACCAGGAGGGTGTCAGTGTATTACCTGTAGGTACTGGGAGAGCTGGAACAGTCCTGAGAATACATAGGGGGAGTGTTGGATGCAACCTGGGGGGAAAAAGCACATCACAGCAACATCAGGACAGTTGGACAACCAGTTCATCTAGCTTCATGTTTGAAAATAAACAGAAAAAACAAAAATGAAAATCAGGAGCAGCACCACAAATCATTTGGAAGCAACATTCTGCACATTTTCGTCTGCAGAGCACCTCAGCACAGTGATGTCAACATTTCTTTGTTTTGTTTGTTTGCTATTTTGGAGCTTCTCATTTTGAAATTCCATTTCTTTTCATATATTAAATCTATGACCTAAAAGGCATTCTGTGCAGATAAAAATGACTGAGGTGCTTCAGAGAGATGCAGAAACACATGTCCTGAACGGTTCACTAATTTCCACCTAGAACCATGTGATGATACACAGAGCAGAGACTATTTGTGCATGTCTGACGGCGTGATGACAACACGCCACATGCTCTTACCTTGTCTACAGGTAGCGGTAAAGGAGCCTGGATGACACTGAAAGAGAAAGAAGAGCAGAAACAGTTTGTCACCATGGAAACAGCAGGCGTAACCACAGCAGAGGACTCACTTCATGAAGGTCTCATGGTCATGTTCTCACCACCTTGTAAACTGAAACCTGTCACAGAAATTCAACATTTGACATTCGTCTGACTGCTAATATAAACAGGCTCATTCAAAAACAGAGACAGACGCACGGAGGAGGGGCTGTTGAATAAACGACTGAAAACAGCAACACCACCACCAACAAACTCACAAACATGACTCCAGTGAGACATTTCAACTCCAGCTGAAGAAAAATCGCGAGTCTGGAAGCTAACAGGTGGCACACCGGATGCCTCCGTTTCAATGGGAGGAACACAGAAAAATTCCAACACCTCCAGCTGTGAGCGCAGCAACTGTGCACCACAACGGCACTTAGTTTTCACTTTTACCACCTGCCGCCGAGATAACTACAAACTGGACGTTGCTTTATCTTTACCAAGGGAGAAGACGGACAGACAGATGGATTATTTAAGTGCAGAGAGTCACCTGGATTTAATCAGGTAAAAGTGGGTAACAAACGCAGCTCTGGAGCAACAGGTGTTTGAGTGTGAAAACTGATGGATGAAATATTGTCATTTTGGTCAAATGACCAGAACATCACCCAGGTCTTTTCAAGAAGCTGGAATTCCCAACACTGCTCTGAGCTCGACCATTCCAGAGGCAACATCACACTCTCAGAAGAATAGAAGCTCTGGAGCTGAAAAACTATAACCGAACGGAAAAAGTTTGAATGCAATAATAACGTTATTAACAATGACAATAGTTTAATTGAAAAACCAAAAAACATTCCAAAATTAAGAACTGAATTTGTTTTACTGAAAAAAAAAAAGTTATTGGTAATAATAACAGTAATCAGAAAACATTTCAACCATTACCAGGATTGAGTCAACGCAATATTCAAACTGAAAAAAATTATTATGAATCATAATTATCACAACAAAGTTTAAATGAAAAACCAGAAAATATTTAAAAATTACGAGGACTGAGTCAATGCAATATTCAAACTGAAATTACAAATAATGATAATGAAGACAAAAATGATGCAGACAAAGAAGAAGAAGATGAAGTATTATATCTACACTTTTTTGCTAGACTATACTGTTGCATTTTTAAACATGAAAAATGTTTCTGTGTAGGTTCTCAGTTGTCCAGGTGGTTTCCATAGTAGAGAAGCTTGAATCTTCTACTATCCAAACATGAAAAATCAAAAGTTGGGCCTTCAGGTTGTAAGGTTTCTCCCCTTTCCTCCATATGAACAGATTTAACTCCACAATGTCTGGGATGAGCGATACACTTTCATCCTGTTGACTGGTCGTTATGTTAGTTTCACATTAGGTTCCTCTGTCATTTTGTTGTCAGCGTATAAGACACTAAATATCCTGAAACCCAAGTCAGAGGGGAAACGGGATGTTTTCAAGTTTCTGCCACCTGATGGAGATGTTTGACCAAAAATCATCACAGAGGTTCTTCTCAGCTGGAAATCCAAGGGTTAATGCAGCTAGAAAGAGTCAGAGCTGAGGAATGAAGGCAAACTCTACTCTGTCTAGATAATCTTTAACCTCAGTCTGTTACTTATAAGCAACTAGCTGATCCCACACACAGAAGTGCACACACACATAAATGTCAAACTCTGGATCTTAAAGCTTTAAACATTTGTTGTCTCAGCAAATGGTAAATGGACTGCATTTATATAGCACTTTTCCATCTGAATCAGATGCTCAAAGTGCTTTACAATAGTGATTTACATTCCCCTGATGTCAGGGTGCTGCCATACAAGGTACTCACTACACATCGGGAGCAACTGGGGGATTAAGGACCTTGCCCAAGGGCCCTTACTGATTTTCCAGTCAGGCTGGGATTTGAACCGAAGATCCTCTGGTCTCAAGCCCAACACTTATCCACTAGACCATCACCTCCCCAAACATCAGTGATGAAGCCAACACCTTGCTGCTCCGCCCACTTTTCCAGGAGCGTTTAGATCAGGCGTGCCCAAGTTCGGTCCTTGAGATCTACCTTCCTGACACACTTAGTTCTCTCTCTGTTCCAACACACCTGAATCCAATGAAAGACTCATTACCAGGCTTTTAATGAGCCTTCATTGGATTCAGGTGTGATGGAACAGAGAGAGAATTAAGAGTGTCAGGAAGGTAGACCTCGACGAACGAACTTGGGCACCCCTGGTTTAGATGCTTGATGTGAAGGTGGTTAGTTGACCCAGGTCAGAGTTTCCACTCTTTTTCAGACATCACTTTCCAAACGTTCTTCCTGACATTTCAGGACAAAGGGTGACATGATTCTATGGTGGTGCTGACTCATATAAAGACAATGAAATATTTCAGGTTAATTACAGGTGACAGCTCTGCTAACCAATACATCACAAAAATAACAAAGGGGGTTAAAACTTTGTGTAATCAGAGGTCTTAAGACTTTTGAATTAACTTTGCAATCTTCTTGTTGCAAGAACTTGTGCAGCCACAACCAGTGAGCTGTGTGTTCTAGTTAAACATTAACCCGCTCCAACGTGCGACATAAACGACAGCTTGATATGAAGAGACCAAACCCATTGATCTTCACATGACGTCACATCCTGCACAGATATTTAATCAGCTACAATCTTGGTCTATGAACACGTCATGTGATCTGATAAAACTTTATCATTCAGTGACAGGAACTTTTCCAGCTGCCAGAGTTGAATGAATGACTTTATTCATCCACAGGTTCATAATAGGTATGTGCCAATGAGGGTTCTTGATTTTGACATTTAATATCGCGTATGCACTAATACCAAGCCCCAATACAATAAATAATATGCCAATTTTCCAAATTTGTAATAAGTTTTGTTCCGATACCTTTTAGATCGCTAACATATTTTTGTGGACAAGTTATTGAAATTAACGTCCCGACTGTCATTTTACAAAGTAATATCAGCTATATGTTTTAGTTTTAAAGTAATGCACTAATTTTGGAACATGCCGCAATGCATTATGGGAACATTAGTTTCCTGACTTCACTCACGTCAGTGGTTGGTTGGTTGGTATAACCAAACTGAAACGTGTGGTGGGTTTTACAAATAAATCTGTATTTGTAAAAGTCTTTTTTTTTCATTTGTAAAAAAAAAAAAAAAAAAAAAAAAAAGCCGATTTGAAAACTGAAAATTCTGTTTGCTAAGTGATTCACCACTTTTAACGAATGTGTGGCAAACGCTGTTCACACTGCCATGGCAGTGTTCAGTGTTCATGACATGAAAACTAATATTCCTACAATGCATTGCGCCATGTGTGTCTTAACGTTAAAACCTTCCAAATTTAAGGCTGGGTACCGAACTTTGGTTCTTTTGTGGCACCGACCAAAATGCTTTGGTGGCACTGAGTATCGAAACATGCCTCGTGTTTCCGTGCCAAGTTTCAGTACCCAGAGGTTAATAATGTGCAAGAAGAGCGGTCTGCAGCCATCCTCCTCTCAGCATTCAAGTCGGCCTGTGGACGTTACAGAGCATGAGCAGCCTGAGTCAACATCTCCACCACCAGACTCCGCTTCAACTGCAAATTAATACGTGCATCGTTTTGAAGCTTGAAGCAATGAAGCACTATTCCGACCCGCTGCTTCGGTTCTTTGCTTCGCTGCCTTTCAGAAGTGGCAAATCGGCTTCTTAACTCCTCTCAGAGCCATTAAAATATCAATCAATCAATCAACTTTTTTTTATATAGCGCCAAATCACAACAAACAGTTGCCCCAAGGCGCTTTATATTGTAAGGCAAGGCCATACAATAATTACGTAAAAACCCCAACGGTCAAAACGACCCCCTGTGAGCAAGCACTTGACTACAGTGGGAAGGAAAAACTCCCTTTTAACAGGAAGAAACCTCCAGCAGAACCAGGCTCAGGGAGGGGCAGTCTTCTGCTGAGACTGGTTGGGGCTGAGGGAAAGAACCAGGAAAAAGACATGCTGTGGAGGGGAGCAGAGATCGATCACTAATTGCGGAGTGATGCATACAGAGCAAAAAGAGAAAGAAACAGTGCATCATGGGAACCCCCCCCACAGTCTACGTCTAAAGCAGCATAACCAAGGGATAGTCCAGGGTCACCTGATCCAGCCCTAACTATAAGCCTTAGCGAAAAGGAAAGTTTTAAGCCTAATCTTAAAAGTAGAGAGGGTATCTGTCTCCCTGATCTGAATTGGGAGCTGGTTCCACAGGAGAGGAGCCTGAAAGCTGAAGGCTCTGCCTCCCATTCTACTCTTACAAACCCTAGGAACTACAAGTAAGCCTGCAGTCTGAGAGCGAAGCGCTCTAATGGGGTAATATGGTACTACGAGGTCCCTAAGATAAGATGGGACCTGATTATTCAAACCTTATAAGTAAGAAGAAGAATTTTAAATTCTATTCTAGAATTAACAGGAAGCCAATGAAGAGAGGCCAACACGGGTGAGATATGCTCTCTCCTGCTAGTCCCCGTCAGTACTCTAGCTGCAGCATTTTGAATTAACTGAAGGCTTTTTAGGGAACTTTTAGGACAACCTGATAATAATGAATTACAATAGTCCAGCCTAGAGGAAATAAATGCATGAATTAGTTTTTCAGCATCACTCTGAGACAAGACCTTTCTGATTTTAGAGATATTGCGTAAATGCAAAAAGGCAGTCCTACATATTTGTTTAATATGCGCTTTGAATGACATATCCTGATCAAAAATGACTCCAAGATTTCTCACAGTATTACTAGAGGTCAGGGAAATGCCATCCAGAGTAAAGATCTGGTTAGACACCATGCTTCTAAGATTTGTGGGGCCAAGTACAATAACTTCAGTTTTATCTGAGTTTAAAAGCAGGAAATTAGAGGTCATCCATGTCTTTATGTCTGTAAGACAATCCTGCAGTTTAGCTAATTGGTGTGTGTCCTCTGGTTTCATGGATAGATAAAGCTGGGTATCATCTGCGTAACAATGAAAATTTAAGCAATACCGTCTAATAATACTGCCTAAGGGAAGCATGTATAAAGTGAATAAAATTGGTCCTAGCACAGAACCTTGTGGAACTCCATAATTAACTTTAGTCTGTGAAGAAGATTCCCCATTTACATGAACAAACTGTAATCTATTAGACAAATATGATTCAAACCACCGCAGCGCAGTGCCTTTAATACCTATGACATGCTCTAATCTCTGTAATAAAATTTTATGGTCAACAGTATCAAAAGCAGCACTGAGGTCCAACAGAACAAGCACAGAGATAAGTCCACTGTCCGAAGCCATAAGAAGATCATTTGTAACCTTCACTAATGCTGTTTCTGTACTATGATGAATTCTAAAACCTGACTGAACCTCTTCAAATAGACCATTCCTCTGCAGGTGATCAGTTAGCTGTTTTACAACTACCCTCTCAAGAATCTTTGAGAGAAAAGGAAGGTTGGAGATTGGCCTATAATTAGCTAAGATAGCTGGGTCAAGAGATGGCTTTTTAAGTAATGGTTTAATTACTGCCACCTTAAAAGCCTGTGGTACATAGCCAACTAACAAAGATAAGTTGATCATATTTAAGATTGAAGCATTAAATAATGGTAGGACTTCCTTGAGCAGCCTGGCAGGAATGGGGTCTAATAAACATGTTGATGGTTTGGATGAAGTAACTAATGAAAATAACTCAGACAGAACAATCGGAGAGAAAGAGTCTAACCAAATACCGGCATCACTGAAAGCAGCCAAAGATAGCGATACATCTTTGGGATGGTTATGAGTAATTTTTTCTCTAATAGTCAAAATTTTGTTAGCAAAGAAAATCATGAAGTCATTACTAGTTAAAGTTAATGGAATACTCAGCTCAATAGAGCTCTGACTCTTTGTCAGCCTGGCTACAGTGCTGAAAAGAAACCTGGGGTTTTCTTTTTCCAGGCTAAGTGAAGATCTTCTAAATTAGTGAGACGCCATTTCCTCTCCAACTTACGGGTTATCTGCTTTAAGCTACGAGTTTGTGAGTTATACCACGGAGTCAGACACTTCTGATTTAAAGCTCTCTTTTTCAGAGGAGCTACAGCATCCAAAGTTGTCTTCAATGAGGATGTAAAACTATTGACGAGATACTCTAACTCCCTTACAGAGTTTAGGTAGCTACTCTGCTCTGTGTTGGTATATGACATTAGAGAACATAAAGAAGGAATCATATCCTTAAACCTAGTTACAGCGCTTTCTGAAAGACTTCTAGTGTAATGAAACTTATTCCCCACTGCAGGGTAGTCCATCAGGGTAAATGTAAATGTTATTAAAAAATGATCAGACAGAAGGGAGTTTTCAGGGAATACTGTTAAGTCTTCTATTTCCATACCATAAGTCAAAACAAGATCTAAGATATGATTAAAGTGGTGGGTGGACTCATTTACTTTTTGAGCAAAGCCAATAGAGTCTAATAATAGATTAAATGCAGTGTTGAGGCTGTCATTCTCAGCATCTGTGTGGATGTTAAAATTGCCCACTATAAGTATCTTATCTGAGCTAAGCACTAAGTCAGACAGAAGGTCTGAAAATTCACAGAGAAACTCACAGTAACGACCAGGTGGACGATAGATAATAACAAATAAAACTGGTTTTTGGGACTTCCAATTTGGATGGAAAAGACTAAGAGACAAGCTTTCAAATGAATTAAAGCTCTGTCTAGGTTTTTGATTAATTAATAAGCTGGAATGGAAGATTGCTGCTAATCCTCCGCCCCGGCCCGTACTACGAGCATTCTGACAGTTAGTGTGACTCGGGGGTGTTGACTCATTTAAACTAACATATTCATCCTGCTGTAACCAGGTTTCTGTAAGGCAGAATAAATCAATACGTTGATCAATTATTATATCATTTACTAACAGGGACTTAGAAGAGAGAGACCTAATGTTTAATAGACCACATTTAACTGTTTTAGTCTGTGGTGCAGTTGAAGGTGGTATATTATTTTTTCTTTTTGAATTTTTTTGTTTAAATAGATTTTTGCTGGTTATTGGTGGTCTGGGAGCAGGCACCGTCTCTACGGGGATGGGGTAATGAGGGGATGGCAGGGGGAGAGAAGCTGCAGAGAGGTGTATAAGACCACAGCTCTGCCTCCTGGTCCCAACGCTAGACAGTCACAGTTTGGAGGATCCAAGAGAATTGGCCAGATTTCTAGAAATGAGAGCTGCTCCATCTAAAGTGGGATGGATGCCGTCTCTCCTAACAAGACCAGGTTTTCCCCAGAAGCTTTGCCAATTATCTATGAAGCCCACCTCATTTTTTGGACACCACTCAGACAGCCAGCAATTCAAGGAGAACATGTGGCTAAACATGTCACTCCCGGTCTGATTGGGGAGGGGCCCAGAGAAAACAACAGAGTCTGACATTGTTTTTGCAAAGTTACACACCGATTTAATGTTAATTTTAGTGACCTCCGATTGGCGTAACCGAGTGTCATTACTGCTGACGTGAATTACAATCTTACCAAATTTACGCTTAGCCTTAGCCAGCAATTTCAAATTTCCTTCAATGTCGCCTGCTCTGGCCCCCGGAAGACAATTGACAATGGTTGCTGGTGTCGCTAACTTCACATTTCTCAAAACAGAGTCGCCAATAACCAGAGTTTGATCCTCGGCGAGTATATCGTCGAGTGGGGAAAAACGGTTAGAGATGTGAACGGGTTGACGGTGTACACGGGGCTTCTGTTTAGGGCTACGCTTCCTCCTCACAGTCACCCAGTCAGCCTGCTTTCCCGACTGCCCGGGATCTGCCAGGGGGGAACTAACGGCGGCTAAGCTACCTTGGTCCGCACCGACTACAGGGGCCTGGCTAGCTGTAGAATTAAAATATGTTAATCATGAGTCACTTTTGTGCAGATTAAAGTCACTAACTGGGACTCCTGTCTTGTTACAAGAAAGAAACGTTGCATTCAAACAGCTCCAAACGCTGCACGGCTCTATGCCAAGTGAGTCACATTAGAAAGATAGAATCTAGTCAGAACGAATAACTTCAAAGCGAATCGCTCAGTAAGGTGGTCCATGAGCTGCAGTGAAACCACTTTTTCCAGAATTTTAGACCAAAATGATAGATTTGAGAAGAGATGAGATAAGACTTATATGCTGCTATAGACTTAGACTGCTGGGGGGTTCCCATGATGCACTGAGTGTTTCTTTCTCTTTTTGCTCTGTATGCACCACTCTGCATTTAATCATTAGTGATTGATCTCTGCTCTCCTCCACAGCATGTCTTTTTCCTGGTTCTCTCCCTCAGCCCCAACCAGTCCCAGCAGAAGACTGCCCCTCCCTGAGCCTGGTTCTGCTGGAGATTTCTTCCTGTTAAAATGGAGCTTTTCCTTCCCACTGTTGCCAAGTGCTTGCTCACAGGGGGTCGTTTTGACCGTTGGGGTTTTTCCGTAATTATTGTATGGCCTTGCCTTACAATATAAGGCACCTTGGGGCAACTGTTTGTTGTGATTTGGCGTTATATAAATAAAATTGATTTGATTTGATAAGATGATCATTTATTGTCATTACACTTAGAAGTGCAACGAAATTATCTTCACACCCAATTACCTCAGACAAAATACAACAATTAATACCCGTTGAACGTAATAATGGCACACATCAGAATTAAAACAACCGCACATATACATTTGGTATTGTTTATATGCGCTAAACTTTGGAGCAGTCCATCATCCAAATTGAGGAAAAGTGAGTGTAGACCACAGCCGAGTCCCGCGCAGCTGGGCTGGGGGCGCTGCAGCTTGCGTCGTGCTGCCTCCCTGGAATGGAAGAGCGGAGGCCAGGGTGGGGGGGTGGATGGGTAAGGTCAGAAACACAAGAGGGGGTGGTAGGGGTGAGGTGTGCGTCATTCTCTGTCTGTGTGTGCATAAAGTCTGGAGTTGCCTTGACAACAGCAGGCTGTAAGGGAGAGCAGATAAGATAAGAGGGAAACTGAATGCTTCACCAAAGCCGTTGAAATCCTTCTGCAGGGAAAACAAGGAGCGTTTTGACCTTCAATAGCTGATAATGTTTTTCCGTAATTATTGTATGGCCTTGCCTTACAATATAAGGCGCCTTGGGGCAACTGTTTGTTGTGATTTGGCGCTATATAAATAAAATTGATTTGATTTGATAAGGCTGCCATGTTTTGAGTTAGGCAGAGAGACACAGAAATTCCATTTGCGGCTCCTCTGACCGTCGAAATCCAATTTATGAATATTCCCTGGTCTCCAACATCTTCCTTTGCAAGGCAGATATTTGCTCAGATGTTTTCCAACTTGCATTTGAGTTCAAAGGTTAATGCAGTCTGAGAATGTACCGCCTTGCCCACTTCATTAATCATGACAGATAGATGTGGGGTTGTGGCTCTGGTAGCAGCCGTCTTGCCAATTTTACGGTAGGTCAAGGCAGCGCATGATCCAATCAGCACCAGCCCTCCTGCCATAAAGCAAATAAGAATAAATCTTCGACATCTTCCACAGAGAGTGGTGCCAAGCATGCACGCGCCACTTCTCCCAGGCACCAAGAACATAGCCTACAAGATAGGTTCCATCTGGGCACGCAGGGTCTCCGGCCCTAATTTCCTTGTTGAAAAAATGGTGTCAATAGCGTTGCGAGACCAGCTGATCAATTCCATGGTTATTCTAAATATAGCTTGAAGAATTCACAGTCTGGTAAAGTTGGGACTTTTGAAGGTTGGAGCAGAGATAAAAAGATAGAGAAAAACACAGAAGGAGAGGAAAGAGAAGGAGATGTGACCACCTTTGCCAGAGTCCCAAGCGATTATACATTTGATATAGTTTTTCAATACGCTAGGGTCAAGATTAGATTTCTTAAGTAATGGTTTAATCACTGCATATTTGAAACATTTATGAACAAATCCAGAGGTTAATGAGAGATTAATCATTTCCAGCACAGTTGGCCCGAGAAAGTTCCACAGGTCCTTAAACAATTTTGTTGGTATAGGATCAAATAAGCAGGTTGTGCTTTTTGTAGACATTACGAGTTTTGTCAGCATGCCTTGAGTGATACTATGAAATTCTGTAAATCTAGGTAATACCTCAGTAATGGGCCCCACCTAAATAGCACGGTGTGGTGGCTGGGTTAAGGCATGCTGGGATATGTTTAACCTAATGTTGTCTATTTTCTTCTTGAAGTAATCCTGTATTGTAAAAGGAGAGCGAACTACAGGTGGTTGTCCATGAATAAGTGTTGCCACCGTGTCGAACAAGAACTTTGAGTTATGATTGTTTTATTTGATCAAATCAGAAAAACAGGCCACTTTGTAGCCAGTAGTGCATGCTTATAATCCAAGAGAGCATCATACCATGCGAGGTGGAATACTTCTCATTTTGAACCTCATTCAAAAGGCCCATTCTAGACCTCTAGCCGTAAGCTTGAGGTCACACAGGTAATCACTGAACCAAGGTGACTGTTTTGGGAGTCATGTCGAGTGTAGTCTTAAGTGCCGAGTTTAAACTATCCACAAGACTGTCTACTGATTGGACATTTTCCAAATGTGAAGCTAAGACATCAGGCAGTCTAGCATTGAGTTCAGTCTTAGTTGAGGAGTTGATGCATCACCGCAGTGACAAATAAGGTTGTTGTTCCACCAAACATGGCAGCGAAACTGTAAATCTAATAAGTGAGTGGTGGACCAAGATGGTTCTTGGTCCAGTGAGACATCGGCATCAATTTGACCATTTAACGCTCAGCCTCGGCTCGTGTGTCATACATCACACTGACAAAGTGAGGAACCTTGGGGTAATTTTTGATCCTTCGTTGTCCTTTGATCTCCACATTAGAAATATTACTAGGCCTGCTTTCTTCCACTTGTGAAATATAGCGAAGATTCGTCCCATCCTGTCTATGGCTGATGCTAAGACCCTGATCCATGCATTTATCTCTTCTAGATTGGACTACTGCAATGTTCTATTTTCTGGTTTACCGCAGTCCAGCATTAGGGCACTCCAACTGGTTCAAAATGCTGCAGCCAGACTTCTGACAAGAAGCAGAAAGTTCGAGCACATTACACCCATTTTGGCGTCTCTTCACTGGCTTCCTGTCCCAGTGAGATCAGATTTTAAGGTTCTGCTACTAACCTATAAAATTATTCATGGACTGGCACCTCCCTACCTAGCTGACCTAATTAAACCTTACGTACCGGCCTGGGCTTTACGTTCTCAGGGTGCAGGACTACTTTGTGTCCCTAAGGTGAATAAGAAGTCTGCGGGTCACAGAGCTTTCTCTTATCGTGCCCCTGTTCTGTGGAATGATCTCCCTGCGTCAATAAAACAGTCAGATTCTGTGGAGACTTTCAAGTTATTTTTTCAACTTATTTCCCTTTCATATGGCTAGCATACTGGTACAGTTTTGTTTTACGCTTTTTAATCTTTTAAAGTGGATATGACACTTAAAGACAACATAGTCTTATTACATGTAACAAAGGTTATATAATTCGGTCAACCTAAACATTTTAGGAAAGTGTACGCGGTACTCCCGTTATATATAACATTTGAACGTCCCACCACTGAAAAATGTGCATGCCCCGTGATCAGCTTCCAGCTGAGCACCAAGCCTAAAATACGTCACTACGTGTAGACCGTATCGGCTTGTGCGCCTGGCGGCCGTTGTTTACACTTTGTTTAGTGGCAGAAACTTTGATTAAACACAGCTCTCAGGGACTTGTTTGTCGATATGCCTGACCAGTGTGTCGCAGCATATTGCACAGACACAAGGGCAAAAGGTTTTAGCCTTTTCAAGTCCAGGCAGATTGATATAAAGCCACGCTGTTGTGCGATGCACGAAATGTCAGGCTGCCACTCCCTCCGCTCGCACACACGCATTTGCTCCCGACAGCAGACACTTTCCTCTACCGTCTCCATGTTCACACCGCTCACAGGAACACATAAAATGTCAACCCCAAATAATATGTTCACAATAATCTTGAAGTGGTCAAAGAACTTATGTAGTAAACACAGCGCCGGCATGTTCACTGTTTTTGGCGATCTTTTTCGAAACTTTCGCCGTTTATTTCCTATTCTTTCGTGAAAATAACATAACTAAACACGGATGAATGCAATGCCAGGCACTCGAAAACGGCAAAAACCCGAAGGTAATGACGGTGGTCCACAAGTAATAGCTACACTGTCGCGGCTCTGGAACAATAACAAAGGCGGTAAACAGACGCTTGAATCGAAAATGCTATACAGTAATTAGAGTGTTATAAACAGCAGCAACAAAAATCAAAGCCTCCCTTACCATTCCGTATTCTGCAGCCTTTCAAAATCCATCAGAATTGGCACGTCTCTTGCCTCTGCTTTGGCTCTGCCATAAACACCGTCAGCATTATTTTTGCTGCCAGAATGCTCCTGGTTTGAATGTTCGTCCGAAAAATACAGCTCCAATCTGCAGGGTCTAATCACTGCTGCGACAATCTCAGAAAAGTTCTTGATCTCGTCACTGTCCATGCTGAGGTCCATCTGTTCCTGTTGGCGATCGAACAGACAAAGACAGGACTTTCCATTCTGTGATGTCACGGCATCACATGACCGCCGAAGGAGCGCTGCAAGCGCGCTTTCCAATAAACACACTTTTGAGAAACTGTACAAACTATTTTTCAGTGATAATGAATAAAAACACTTTCAACTTACTATACTGTATGTATATTTTGCTATTTATAACAGTTTTTCCCTAATTTTTGAAGTGTCATCTCCACTTTAATTCATTTATTAGCTATTGGAGCGGGCCGTGGCCTCAACTTTACCTAAATTCTGGGTCTTTTAGTGAAGTGTAGGGCTAGTGGCCGGCGATCACATTAGTATTTCTCTGTTTTTCTTGTTGTTTAATGCTGGCAAATTATATTTTTTTGTCTTTCTAATGCCTGATTCTGTTTTTCTCTCTGTTTAAGGTGCAGCTCCATCCAGAGATGGGAGTTGTATTCATGTTAGTGATCCTCCTGTCCTGTGAGCCAACAGCATTTTTTGTATATTCATCCGTGAATTTTTCTGTGAATTGTTCCGTAATTTATGTTTGTAGCATGGCCCAAGCAGAGGGTCACCCCTTTGAGTCTGGTCTGCTTGAGGTTTCTTCCTCAGAGGGAGTTTTTCCTTACCACTGTTGCTCTGGTGGTTGGTAAGGTTAGACCTTACCTGTGTGAAGCGCTTTGAGGCAACTCTGTTGTGATTTGGCGCTATATAAAAGAAAATAAATTGAAAAAAAAAATTGAAGTGAGTGATCAGAGACCACTGATGCAAGAGGCATGATGTCAATATTTTTGACAGCAATACCATGTGTGAAAACTAAATCCAGGGTATTTCCACTAATGTCCTTTGAGTCGTGAATGCATTGCTGAAATCCTAATGCATCTACCAATTTCCATAAATGATTTGCAGAGGGGACCAGAAGGCATATTATATGAATGTTAAAGTCACCAATAATCAGAATGTTATCTGCATAGTTGACAAGTTAGAGATGAAACACACCAAATTCACCTGAAAATTCAGAGTATGGGCCAGGGGGCCTATATACAGTGACAAAGTAATATGGATGATTTTTATTCTTCTGACCTTGGCAATACATAGCATCGTGGGCAGAGCGGAGTCTCAGATGTTCAAACGAATTATATTTGTGACCAACAACAGCTAATAAACTAACTAGATTTATAAATAAGAGCAACACCCCGCCTTACTTTGCATCACGAGGGATGTGACTAAATGTATATGCCGGTGGGCAGGCCTCATTTCAGGGGAGAACAGCTGTAGGTTTAAGCCAGGTTTCACATAACCCAAACATATCTAAATGATGATCCATAATTAGATAATTAAACAACAGTTATTTTGAGGATAGTGAGCTTATGTCATGGGTTAAAGCAATAAATTTTCATCTGACTGAACTTTTTTCCTGGCAAAAATCAATGCCAGCAATTCCCTAAAATGTGGCATAGTGGGGGCACACACTTTTTCCTCAATAATACAACAAATACATAAATACAATAAACACATTATACAGCATACAAATCTATTCTAAATAGCCTCTAAGGAGAGACAGACAAAGCATAAAAAGAATGCAAAACATCAACATAAGGCTACATAAAAGGGTGGTGGGGGGCGGGGTGTAGTCTTGATTCTGGGGGGTCTGGGGGTGCTCCCCCAGAACATTTTTTAAAGACCAAGTCAAATTTTGTGTATTCTGGTGAATTTTAATGGGTATGAAGCCCTCTGAAACAAATAAAACTCACTTCAATCTGTGAAGTAAAAACACAGTATTGATTATGGGGGGTCTGGGGGTTCGCTCCACAACTTTTTTAAAAGAGCAAGTTAAATTTTGTATATTCTTGTGAATCTTAATGGGTATGAAGTCCTCTGAAACAATTTGTCAGTCTCAACTTGACAATTTCCCTCCCTGCCACATAAACTGCACATCACCATAGTGGATTTTCTGCACTAATTCCCCCACTGAGCTAATGGTTTGCACAGCCACATTTGTCATAAGCCTGCAGGGTCTCTAATCACTTACTCTGTAGCCTGCTGTAAAATCCTAATGTTACCCTCCCTGTAGAGCTCTGTCTATGTTCACAGACAAGATGGTGACGCCTTCCCCAGTAGGGTGGAGGCTGTTCAGCATCAGCAAGACATGGCAGCCCCAGAACAAAGGCCAGTTATCAATGAAACTAAAGCCTTGCTATATACAAATGCAAGCTAACCACTAGCGAAACACTAACCACTGTTAAGATTCACAACAGGAGAAATTTAGTTAAATAAGATTCACAATAGATGCACTTAAAAACTAAAGTCATTTCTCTAATCCATAAAGCTGGCAAGGATCCACTAAATGCGGTTAGAAACATTTGTTAAAGACAGAGTTATTTTTCAACATCAGGCGACTGTTTAACATTATCTACACTCAAAGTTCATATAAAAAAAAGTGTCAAATACTGCTGTCCTTGGATGCCAAGAAGGCCTTCAACAGGGTCAAGTGGGATTTTCGCTCTCGGCCCTGTCAAGGTTTGGACTTGGCTTCAACTTCATCTCTCTGATCAAACTACTTTATGTGCAACCCAAGGCAACTGAACACACCAATAATATAGACTCAAGCTCCTTCCCTCTCCATCGTTCAACACGTCAGGGGTGCCCGCTATCTCCCCTATTATTTGCGCTGACCATAGAACCTCCTGCTATTTTATTGCGCTCTGCAGAAGAATATGAAGGAATCATAAGAGGAGGCGCAGAACAAAAAGTGTCTCTGTACACAGACAACTTATTACTATACATCTCAGATCCATCTCAATCTCTACCAAAGGTTATGACCATGCTGTCTGACTTTGGAAAAGTGTCTGGATATAAAATCAATCTATCAAAAAGTATACTGTTTCCTATCAGTGTAGAAGAAAAAAAAAAGCAAATCAGTACATTGATTTCCTATCCCTTCACAGTTTCACATTGTTTTAAGTATCTTGGTGTAAATGTCAGACAAGAAATCTCTGGCCTCTTCAGTAAAAACTTTATGAACCTGTATCAACAGACTCAACAGCAGATTAAGAAGTGGTCTAATCTTCCCATATCTCTTGCTGGTCAAATTAATATAATCAGGATGAACATCCTGCCTAAATATTTATTTTTATATATTTATTTTTTGTTCCAGTTCTAATTAATAAGAATTTTTTTGCTAAAATGGATTCTCTATTTACATCCTTTATTTGGAATAAAAAGACCCCAAGAATTAAGAAATCCTTTTGACAAAGACCCAATTCTATGGGAGGGATGGGACTACCCAGTCTCCGCCTTTATTACTGATCTTGCAACATTCGGTGTATATCATTCTGGAATGGAAGACACAAACCTGATTGGGAACAGATGGAAAATCAAGCCTTTTCCCCTTAACACTTTGAAATCACTGTTATATTATACTTCTGATCTTTCCAAATTCAAATGCCACAACCCAGTGGTGTCCCACTCACTGAAGATTTGGTCACAGATAAGCAGACATTTTCAGTGGCACCAATGTTCAGTTCAAACACCACTGATTGATAACCATGCACATATGCTTCTCTTGGGTAAAATGTTTCAGCAATGGGACCTCAAAGGTGTGAGAATCCTCCTACCCATCAAAATCTTTTAAGTAATGCAATATTTACAATTAGAAAAAAAATCAAATATTCTTTGAGACAGAAAGAACAAATGTTTTATTCCATCTGGCAATCCTTTATTAATTATTATGAGAAAAATTAAAAATTTAAAGTTATATTTGGACATGCCTCTTGTTCTACTCATGCTGTTTACATCTTTATATTACCGTTGTGCAGGTTTTTATTTGTTATTACTTTGTCTTTTATATATACATAAGTGAATATATATTTATACATATATATGCACATATATGCTCAGTCTGTCACTGAAGGAGCTGCTCAGCTCCACTACAGTCCGGTGCAGAGGGTGAGAGGAGTTGTTCATGATGGATTTGAACTTGGTTATCACCCTCCTCTCAGCCACCTCCTCCAGAGAGTCCAGAGGACAGCCCAGGACAGAGCTGGACTTCCTGACCAGCTTATTCAGTCTCTTTCTCTCCCGCTCTGTGCTGCCTGGTGCCCAACAGACGACAGCATAGAGGAGAGCAGAGGCTACAACAGAGTTATAGAATGTCTTAAGCAGAGACCTGCTCACTCCAAAGGATCTCAGTCTCCTCAGGAGGTGGAGGCGACTCTGTCCTTTCTTGTAAAGGGTGTCAGTGTTGTGAGTCCAGTCCAGTTTGTTGTTGAGGTGAACACCCAGGTATTTGAAACTGTCCAAAGTCTCTGTGTCTCCCGCCTGGATGTTCACCAGTGAGTGAGGTGGTGGTTCCTCCTGAAGTCGATCACCATCTCCTTCGTGTTACTGGTGTTGAGACAAGTGGTTGCGCTCCACACCGTCCACAAAGTCTGTGATGACCGACCAGTACTCCATCTCGTTCTCCTCAGACACACGACCCACAATGGCGGACACACGACCCACAATGGCAGAGTCATCAGAGAACTTCTGGAGATGACAGCTGTCCGTGTTGTAGGTGAAGTCCGAGGTGTAGAGGGTGAAGAGGAAAGGCGAGAGGACGGTGCCCTGGGGGGCCTCGGTGCTGCACCTTAGCACCTCAGATTGACAGCCGCGCAGCCGCATGTACTGCGGGCGGTCAGTGAGGTAGTCGATGGTCCAGGCGGCGAGATGTCCATCCACACCTGCGTCCTCCAGCTTCTCCCGCAGCAGCACCGGTCTGATGGTGTTGAAAGCGCTGGAGAAATTAAAGAACATGACTCTCAGTGCTCCCGCTGGTCTCCAGGTGGGTGAGCACTCGCTGCAGCAGGTAGATCAATCAATCAATCAAATTTTTTTTTATATAGCGCCAAATCACAACAAACAGTTGCCCCAAGGCGCTTTATATTGTAAGGCAAGGCCATACAATAATGATGTAAAACCCCAACGGTCAAAACGACCCCCTGTGAGCAAGCACTTGGCTACAGTGGAAGAAAAAAACTCCCTTTTAACAGGAAGAAACCTCCAGCAGAACCAGGCTCAGGGAGGGGCAGTCTTCTGCTGGGACTGGTTGGGGCTGAGGGAGAGAACCAGGAAAAAGACATGCTGTGGAGGGGAGCAGAGATCGATCACTAATGATTAAATGCAGAGTGGTGCATACAGAGCAAAAGAGGAAAGAAACAGTGCATCATGGGAACCCCCCAGCAGTCTACGTCTATAGCAGCATAACTAAGGGATGGTTCGGGTCACCTGATCCAGCCCTAACTATAAGCTTTAGCAAAAAGGAAAGTTTTAAGCCTAATCTTAAAAGTAGAGAGGGTGTCTGTCTCCCTGATCTGAATTGGGAGCTGGTTCCACAGGAGAGGAGCCTGAAAGCTGAAGGCTCTGCCTCCCATTCTACTCTTACAAACCCTAGAACTACAAGTAAGCCTGCAGTCTGAGAGCGAAGCGCTCTATTGGGGTGATATGGTACTACGAGGTCCCTAAGATAAGATGGGACCTGATTATTCAAAACCTTATAAGTAAGAAGAAGATTTTAAATTCTATTCTAGAATTAACAGGAAGCCAATGAAGAGAGCCAATATGGGTGAGATATGCTCTCTCCTTCTAGTCCCGTCAGCACTCTAGCTGCAGCATTTTGAATTAACTGAAGGCTTTTTAGGGAACTTTTAGGACAACCTGATAATAATGAATTACAATAGTCCAGCCTAGAGGAAATAAATGCATGAATTAGTTTTTTCAGCATCACTCATACAAGACCTTCTGATTTTAGAGATATTGCGTAAATGCAAAAAAAGCAGTCCTACATATTTGTTTAATATGCGCTTTGAATGACATATCCTGATCAAAAATGACTCCAAGATTTCTCACAGTATTACTAGAGGTCAGGGTAATGCCATCCAGAGTAAGGATCTGGTTAGACACCATGTTTCTAAGATTTGTGGGGCCAAGTACAATAACTTCAGTTTTATCTGAGTTTAAAAGCAGGAAATTAGAGGTCATCCATGTCTTTATGTCTGTAAGACAATCCTGCAGTTTAGCTAATTGGTGTGTGTCCTCTGGCTTCATGGATAGATAAAGCTGGGTATCATCTGCGTAACAATGAAAATTTAAGCAATACCGTCTAATAATACTGCCTAAGGGAAGCATATATAAAATGAATAAAATTGGTCCTAGCACAGAACCTTGTGGAACTCCATAATTAACTTAGTCTGTGAAGAAGATTCCCCATTTACATGAACAATTGTAATCTATTAGACAAATATGATTCAAAACCACCGCAGCGCAGTGCCTTAATACCTATGACATGCTCTAATCTCTGTAATAAAATTTTATGGTCAACAGTATCAAAAGCAGCACTGAGGTCTAACAGAACAAGCACAGAGATGAGTCCACTGTCCAAGGCCATAAGAAGATCATTTGTAACCTTCACTAATGCTGTTTCTGTACTATGATGAATTCTAAAACCTGACTGAAACTCTTCAAATAGACCATTCCTCTGCAGATGATCAGTTAGCTGTTTTACAACTACCCTTTCAAGAATTTTTGAGAGAAAAGGAAGGTTGGAGATTGGCCTATAATTAGCTAAGATAGCTGGGTCAAGTGATGGCTTAAGTAATGTTTAATTACTGCCACCTTAAAGCCTGTGGTACATAGCCAACTAACAAGATAGATTGATCATATTTAAGATCGAAGCATTAAATAATGGTAGGGCTTCCTGAGCAGCCTGGTAGGAATGGGGTCTAATAAACATGTTGATGGTTTGGATGAAGTAACTAATGAAAATAACTCAGACAGAACAATCGAGAGAAAGAGTCTAACCAAATACCGGCATCACTGAAAGCAGCCAAAGATAACGATACGTCTTTGGGATGGTTATGAGTAATTTTTTCCTCTAATAGTTAAAATTTTGTTAGCAAAGAAAGTCATGAACTCATTACTAGTTAAAGTTAATGGAATACTCAGCTCAATAGAGCTCTGACTCTTTGTCAGCCTGGCTACAGTGCTGAAAAGAAACCTGGGGTTGTTCTTATTTTCTTCAATTAGTGATGAGTAGAAAGATGTCCTAGCTTTACGGAGGGCTTTTTTATAGAGCAACAGACTCTTTTTCCAGGCTAAGTGAAGATCTTCTAAATTAGTGAGACGCCATTTCCTCTCCAACTTACGGGTTATCTGCTTTAAGCTACGAGTTTGAGAGTTATACCATGGAGTCAGACACTTCTGATTTAAAGCTCTCTTTTTCAGAGGAGCTACAGCATCCAAAGTTGTCTTCAATGAGGATGTAAAACTATTGACGAGATACTCTATCTCCCTTACAGAGTTTAGGTAGCTACTCTGCACTGTGTTGTTATATGGCATTAGAGAACATAAAGAAGGAATCATATCCTTAAACCTAGTTACAGCGCTTTCTGAAAGACTTCTAGTGTAATGAAACTTATTCCCTACTGCTGGGTAGTCCATCAGAGTAAATGTAAATGTTATAAAAATGATCAGACAGAAGGAGTTTTCAGGGAATACTGTTAAGTCTTCTATTCCATACCATAGTCAGAACAAGATCTAAGATATGATTAAAGTGGTGGGTGGACTCATTTACTTTTTGAGCAAAGCCAATAGAGTCTAATAATAGATTAAATGCAGTGTTGAGGCTGTCATTCTCAGCATCTGTGTGGATGTTAAAATCGCCCACTATAATTATCTTATCTGAGCTAAGCACTAAGTCAGACAAAAGGTCTGAAAATTCACAGAGAAACTCACAGTAACGACCAGGTGGACGATAGATAATAACAAATAAAACTGGTTTTTGGGACTTCCAATTTGGATGGACAAGACTAAGAGACAAGCTTTCAAATGAATTAAAGCTCTGTCTGGGTTTTTGATTAATTAATAAGCTGGAATGGAAGATTGCTGCTAATCCACCGCCCCGGCCCGTGCTACGAGCATTCTGACAGTTAGTGTGACTCGGGGGTGTTGACTCATTTAAACTAACATATTCATCCTGCTGTAACCAGGTTTCTGTTAGGCAGAATAAATCAATATGTTGATCAATTATTATATCATTTACCAACAGGGACTTAGAAGAGAGAGACCTAATGTTTAATAGACCACATTTAACTGTTTTAGTCTGTGGTGCAGTTGAAGGTGCTATATTATTTTTTCTTTTTGAATTTTTATGCTTAAATAGATTTTTGCTGGTTATTGGTAGTCTGGGAGCAGGCACCGTCTCTACGGGGATGGGGTAATGAGGGGATGGCAGGGGGAGAGAAGCTGCAGAGAGGTGTGTAAGACTACAACTCTGCTTCCTGGTCCCAACCCTGGATAGTCACGGTTTGGAGGATTTAAGAAAATTAGCCAGATTTCTAGAAATGAGAGCTGCTCCATCCAAAGTGGGATGGATGCCGTCTCTCCTAACAAGACCAGGTTTTCCCCAGAAGCTTTGCCAATTATCTATGAAGCCCACCTCATTTTTTGGACACCACTCAGACAGCCAGCAATTCAAGGAGAACATGCGGCTAAACATATCACTCCCGGTCTGATTGGGGAGGGGCCCAGAGAAAACTACAGAGTCCGACATTGTTTTTGCAAAGTTACACACCGATTTAATGTTAATTTTAGTGACCTCCGATTGGCGTAACCGGGTGTCATTACTGCCGACGTGAATTACAATCTTACCAAATTTACGCTTAGCCTTAACCAGCAGTTTCAAATTTCCTTCAATGTCACCTGCTCTGGCCCCCGGAAGACAATTGACTATGGTTGCTGGTGTCGCTAACTTCACATTTCTCAAAACAGAGTCACCAATAACCAGAGTTTGATCCTCGGCGGGTGTGTCGTCGAGCGGGGAAAAACGGTTAGAGATGTGAACGGGTTGGCGGTGTACACGGGGCTTCTGTTTAGGGCTACGCTTCCTCCTCACAGTCACCCAGTCAGCCTGCTTTCCCGGCTGCTCGGGATCTGCCAGGGGGGAACTAACGGCGGCTAAGCTACCTTGGTCCGCACCGACTACAGGGGCCTGGCTAGCTGTAGAATTTTCCACGGTGCGGAGCCGAGTCTCCAATTCGCCCAGCCTGGCCTCCAAAGCTACGAATAAGCTACACTTATTACAAGTACCATTACTGCTAAAGGAGGCCGAGGAATAACTAAACATTTCACACCCAGAGCAGAAAAGTGCGGAAGAGACAGGAGAAGCCGCCATGCTAAATCGGCTAAGAGCTAGTAGCTACGCTAAGCTAGCGGATTCCTAAAAACACGCAAAGTGAATAATGTGTAAATAATTTAGAGGTGATTCAGCAGAAGGAGTGCTTTAGTTAAGGCACGTAAAGATTACACTGGGAAACAAATCGTAATCTAGATAACTAGATCAATCTAACTGCGCAGATTAAACAGCTAACAGATACAGAAAAACACCGCTGTGCTCCGGAACAGGAAGTGATACAATACCGCAGTGAGAGCCAACCACCAGTGACAGCATCATCTACCCCGATGTTGGGCCTGTAGGCGAACTGCAGTAGGTCCAGGATGTCGCTCACCACAGTGTGGAGGTGAGACAGGATGAGCCGCTCCATGGTCTTTATGAGGTGAGCGGTCAGGGCAACTGGTCTGTAGTGGGCTGGTTCCTTGGCGTGCAGTGTTTTGGGAACCAGGACCACACAGGAGGTCTTCCACAGGGTGGGGACCACCCCCAGGCTGAGGCTCTTGTTGAAGATGTGGCTGAGGACCTCACAGAGCTCATCTGCACAGGTCCTCAGCAGCCTCGGGGAGATTCCATCAGGTCCTGCAGTGTTCCTCTGCTTCAGCCGCAGGAGCTGGCCTCTCACCTCAGTCGGAGTTACAGTGGGGGGAGAGCTGGGATGTGAGCTTAGGTGGGCTGGTGCTGAATACAGTCTGGGGGGAGGAGGGACAAGCTCCGGGGTGCAGTGGAGGTGACCAGGGGGAAGTCAGAGGGGTTTAGCTCCTCTGCAAACTGAAAATCTCCATCTGCAGTCCTGCTGGCACCCTGCCCAAATCTGGAGGTCTTGAGGCCTCGCCACATGTCCCTGATGTTGTTCCAGGCCAGCTGCTCCTACATCTTCCTTCCATACTCCATATTGGCTCCACGGCCCTTCCACTGGAGCTCCTGTTGGACTCTACGCTGCTCCTCTCCATCTTCTGAGTTGAAAGCCCTCTTCTTCTGGTTCATCAGGGCCTTCAGCTTGGAGTCACCCATGGGTGGTTGTTGGGATAGCACCATACCCTCCAGGTGGGCACGGTGCTCTCCACACAGAAGTTCATGTAGTCAGTAACACAATGGGTCAGGCCGTTGATGTCTTCACCATAAGAGTTTTAAAACATGCTCCAGTCTGTGGTTCTGAAACAGTCCCTCAGCCTCTCAGTGGCCTCTTCAGTCCAGAGTTTCACTGACCTTTTCTGCACTGGCTCTCTTCTCACCTTGGGTGTGTACTGGGGGAGCAGATAGACCAGATTGTGATCCTAGCGTCCGAGCAGGGAGAGGGGGGTGGAGGTGTAAGCATCCTCCACATTAGCATAAAAAAGGTCCAGTATTCTCTTGTCCCTGATTTTACGCGTGAAATACTGGGTGAACGTGGGGAGGGTGGCAGAGAGGGAGGCGTGGTTAAGGTCCCCAGTGATGAGAAGGAGGGCGCGGGGGTGTTGTGTCTGCAGCCGCATGACTGTACTGTGGATCCACTCACAGGCAGCGGTGGCGTCTGCAGAGGGAGGAATGTACGTGCAGTGCGTAATCACACTTCCAAACTCCTGTGGGAGATAGTACGGCCTCATGCTCACCCAAAGTAGCTCCACGTCCAAGGAGCAGATCTGATCTTTCACGTGAACATGAGTTGCGCTGCACCATCTCTCACTCACATAAATGGTGAGCCCCCCCTCCTCTTTTCTACCTGCTCTCCATCAACGTCCTGTCCGCGCGGATGAGTGTGAAGCCTTCCATGTTGCTAACAGTCCGGTACATGTTCATCCAACCACGTCTCCATGAAGCACATGAGACTGCAGCCCTTATACAGCCTCTGGAAACGGGTTAGCGCTGCTAGCTCCTCGGTTTTGTTACGAAGACACCTTACATTCCCCATGACCACAGATGGAATATAAGTCCTTCTCCGCTTCATCTGTCCACCCCTGGAGCCTCTCCGTCTCCTCTGTATGTCTACAGGTATGTCCAGGTGCTCAGCGTAGTGGGGACCTGGCCCACCATACAAAGAGTCTCTTAGCCCAAGCAGCTGATCCCGGCTGTAAACAATGGGATGTCCAGTCAAGGATGAATGTTGCGAAAATGAAAAGTTGATATGACAAATATTTTTTGGAGAAATCAGCAATT
This sequence comes from Thalassophryne amazonica, assembly GCF_902500255.1. Lineage (NCBI taxonomy): Eukaryota > Metazoa > Chordata > Actinopteri > Batrachoidiformes > Batrachoididae > Thalassophryne > Thalassophryne amazonica. Next base: position 6,600,918 of record NC_047105.1, on the reverse strand, counting down.
TTAGCTAACCAATAAACAATGGATGCTGTGTTACAATGCACCATGGGAGTCTGGGGCTTTGAGGCTTTAAATGTTATTGTGGTTCATGTTAGTTTAACAGTGTTAGTGTTAATGATAAATTGTGATTGTGTAGTTCAACTGGTGTAGTCAGTTTAGATAAGTCTCATGTTGCTCTTACCATGAATGACTTAAATTTCACGTTGGAACTATAGTGAAATGTTTTGTGGTTTTAATGTCTTCAACCACTGTCTTGCAATGCACCATGGGAGTTTTAAAGTTGTTTTTGTGGTTCATGTTAGTTTAACAGTGTTGTTAGTAATATTGAGTTACTGTGATTTTGTAGTTTGTAGGTTTAGTCACTTTAGTTATGTTGCCGTTACCATGAGTGAGTTCAATCTCATGTTGCTGACACCATGAATGAAAAGTGTATTGTGTCTGATCTCCACCCTATTTATGTGTCAAATTAGAAGCACCTGCATGCAGTAAAGACAAACAGTTGCACATGCGTGCAACTTTGATCAGGGACAAACAGAGCACATCTGACATTTGCTTTTTGGCATGATTATGTATTTTAGGTCAAGGATGAACGGCACCAAAACGGAACACTGACAGGACTAATAGTTTTAGAGAAGCTACGAATATTAACTAGCATTGCTAATTACATTTTGGACTCACACGCCTTTCCAGCAGGGGGCAGTAAATCATCTTTATATTAAAAGCATGTGTTAGTGCACATAATTGTAAATACATAAAAAAATACATGGATGACACAAGAAAGTGAAAACACTTATTGTCATTGTGGTCCATTTAAAATTCAAATGACAAAACAGAAGTAATAATAAAATAATAATAATAATATAATAATAGTGTGTATATGATAACAAGGACCTAAACAATTTCTAAATACATTGTCGGAATGTTTCATAATGCACACTCAAACGTCCTCAGACCACTTAATGTTACAAACTGGATTTGACCTGACTGCTTTGCGCACAGTCATGACACACACGCAAATGTCATCAGATCACTTCCAAACTGGAAGTAACTTAGCTGCTTATGTGCAGTCTAAACTGATAAAACCAAGTGCTTCATATCTTTCTGGGACAAAAATGAAGGCACCCGATGGAATGTTCTGTTATTGCTTATCACGCTGACACAAATACGTTTGTCACAAAGTTTTGATATGACACATGCTGCTTGAACAATCAACGTGATCACATCACCTGCTTACCACTTCAACGCACCAGGATTGCAGTCAATCACATAGTTTGACTGATACACAATGACAGGGAAAAAAAACGCCCACCTTGGGGCAAGTCAACTGCAGGAATTAGAACAGCTTATGTGATGGCTCTTGGTTTGCAGCGGTGCATGTGACATCTGTTTCAAGTCCCCAGCACTTAGTGACTCTTCTCAGTGTAGCCATCTCTTAACACAACATCTGTTTTTTTTTTGTTTGTTTTTTTTAGGTCAGTCTCCTGTCAGTTATCAAGTTTGTTCACCACAATAAACTACCAGGTGGGGCTCAGGCAGACAGAAAAACCCCAACAACATTAAGACAGTAAATTAAAATTTGAGGCTTGAGGTTTCTTCCTCAATACATCAGAAGGAGTTTTTCCCTTACCACTGTCGCCTGTGTGCTTGCTCTGGGGGTTGGTAATGAGTATATATGTATGTATGGGGTGGGCGTTTATGGGCATTTTCACGGTATCGTAGAGCACTGGGGTTGCATCGAAATTGGCCTTATATTGCCAGTATCTAAACATATTAGGTAAAATGTCATATATGGATAAATACATGATAGAATGAAGTACCTGTAAATAAAAAAATAAAAAAACAAAAACTACTTGTTTATCTTAAATATATCAAGCAGTTGAATTTTGGACAGAAATGACTTTCCCATTTGAAAAATTCAGTTTTCCAAGTTGAATAATTTCCAAGGCAGAATATTCACCACAAAAATATTCGCTTGGTAAAATACATTAGAACACGTACTTTTACTAAATGATGCAATAGTGGCTATATCCAGGATTTTTTCCGTACAGGGTAGAATTGAATCCGCATGAGTAAGTTTCCGTCCAAAACGTCCACTCCGACTTTTCCATCTGTTGCTCTAACAAGAAATACATCTTTGTGAATCAGATACACTTTTAATAAAGTGCATCTATGTTTGTCACCTTAGGGCAAAATACGAGGTCTGTGAGAAAAGTATCGGACCTTTTTATTTTATGCAAAAAATATAGATTTGATTCATATGTTTTTACGTCAGCCAAGCTTGAACCTTCGTGCGCATGCGTGAGTTTTTTCATGCCTGTCGGTTGCATCATTTGCCTGTGGGCAGGCTTTGAGTGAGCACTGGTCCACCCCTCTCGTTGTTTTTTCATTGCGAGGAAATGGCGGAATGATTTGGGCTTTGTTCCATCAGAATTTTTTCAGAAACTGTTAGAGACAGGCAGCTGGAAACCATTCGAAAAATTTATCTGGCTTTCGGTGAAAACTTTATGGGCTTCACAGAGATTAAGGAGTGTTACTACAGCTTTAAGGACGGCCCACAATGGCGCACGGCGCTCAATGCTCCGAGCCGCGATCAACAGGCAGAAACCACCAGATCATTTCTAAATGGATGGCTGTATGGATCCTGGAACGTCGTGTGCAATTTCTCTGGTTATCACAAGAGCTGGACATCAGCCATTTTCCAGCAGATTTCACTTAACAAGAGATTTGTCATGGAAAGCCGCGCGGAGGCTTCGCGCGTCACAACGAATTCGCTGATGGAGCGAGACAAAGAACACCTCCGTTTTGGAGTGTCAGAGGACAAGTTGGGGCATTGGGACATGCCTATCTCAGCTTTCAGTGGCTTACCAGTCGAGTGAGTATAAGAGAAATTGTGGAGAGCTGGGGTGGACCAGTGCTCACTCAAAGCCTGCCCACAGGTGAATGACGCAACCGACAGGCGTGAAAAAACTCACGCATGCGCATGAAGGTTTAAGCTTGGCTGACGTAAAAACATATGAATCAAATCCATATATTTTTTACATAAAATAAAAAGGTCGGATACATTTTTCACAGACCTCGTATATCTGAACTATCTTCTGAAACTTGGTATTGAAAAGCATGTGAACATCATTCCATCCAAAAGTGTCCACTCCGAAATACAGGTTTAAGTCCTCGGTATGTTAACACTGTAAATATTGCTGCTAAGGCAAGGTAATAAAAAAAATATCCACTCACTTCATAATATACATATTATGCACTTGGAAAATTATTGGCTGTTAATTTTGAATAAGACCCACAAGGAATGTGTCTAAAATATTTTGTCAACTCCGAAACCATTTGTTACAAATCTTAAAGTATCCTGTATCAATCTTTCCTGATATTTATATTTAGTTATCACTTTGGGCCATGTATTATTTTCTTCAAACTATGGATTCATACTTATAATAAAAACATAATTTGTTGTTATTCATACAAAAGAATAACTATCTCTCATATTTGTCCCTTATGGGTAGAAAATTTTGGCACCAGAGGAGAATATTTCACTAAGACTCAAATTTTTAGTGAAAATTTCAGCTTCTACATCAACATTAGTCATCCAGTAAATGATATAAATCATCTAGGTAAGTTTTACTAAGAAACTTGAACTTATTTTAACTTGGAAATATGGCTATTACTGACAGTGGTAATTTTCTTGTATTTTTTAACCTTTTGGACATGTATAATTTGAAAGACCAGAACTTGAGAGAAAATAAAGTTACAGCCAAAATTTAAAAAGTTTCTGCAACCACAAAGGTTAGAAATATAAACTAATTACTAAAAACAGCAAATTGAAGACATCAATATTTGACCTCTTTGGGACTGAATGCTCTACGATATTGTGAAAATGCCTTTATAAGCTTTGCTTCTGCTCACCCCCTTTTTGGTCACACATGTCACTGTGGAACTGTCTTGTGTATCAGTTTTTTTTGTTATTGTTGAGTTTGTGCGCCAAAATAAATAAATTCATTCATTCACATAATTAACAGGAAATAAAAAGGTTACTCTTCTAAAAATTGTTGAGGTCTAAGGTTCTAAAAACATTCCAACTCTTTGCTTAATTTATTACCACCCTCGAAAAATATCAGATGTATATTTTATATTCTATATTCTATTTTAAACACTACCCAATTTAGAGTCCGTGGATGCCCATGGGCAACACACTAGTCAATCAATAATCCATCAATATGTCTTGATACATTTTAGGATTCATTTTCAAATTCTTTTATTTGTTTTATATCCCTGAATGCTCTTGCCTCACCCAACCTCTCTGAGCTCCTGCGCCCTTATAAACCCACCCGCTCTCTCAGATCACCTGATCAGCTGCTCCTGAGTATGTCGAAAACTAAGCGGAAGCTCAGATGGGACTGAACATTCGCTGTGGTGGCTCCAAAATTATAGAATGGCCTGCCTCAGCAGATGAGACAGACCTCATCTCTGTCTGCTTTGAAATCTCTTCTGAAAACCCAGCTCTTATCCTTGACCTTTGATACCAAGTGAGACACTGACATCATTCATTTGATTTTCTTATTGTTTTTAAATCGTATGGTTGTTATTTTTACTCATGTTTTATGACTTTTAATTGTACTGGGGTGGTGGCCAAGTGGTTAATGCGCTTGGGTTCAGTTCAGAAGGCTCCGGGTTCAAATCTCACCCCTGCCACATTTCTCCATGTAATGTGGAGTTGCGTCAGGAAGGGCATCCGGCGTAAAACCTGTGCCAATTCAACATGCAGATCCACCTTGGATTTGCTGTGGCGACCCTGAGTGCAAACAAGGGAGCAGCCGAAGGGACTTACTTTTACTTTATGACTTAATTGTTTTAGTTGTATTTTGTTTACAGTCGTATGTGAATTATGTCTTTTATGGTGATTTTTATGTATTCTTCTGTGCAGCACTTTGGTCCACTGTGGTTGTTTTAAAGTGCCTTATAAATAAAAGTTGGTTGGTTTGTGCTCACATCTCATCCCTTCATCTCCATGTTATGAACCAGCCTCTTGTAAAATTTGAAATTTCTACGTATATTTGTTTGAGAGTTGCTGTGTTAAATTCCCAGACAGACTGTAATTTGAAGTGGTAATTAGCGCAGGAAAACATGTTGGACTTTCTCCACCAGCAGGTTTGTTCTGTGACTGCATGCATTAGAAATTAGCAAACAGTCCTTTCTCAAATAAAGTCTTGAACTTCAGGCACACACTGTACTTCTCAAGTGTAGTTACCTATGCAGTAGACTAAGCGACCAGCAACCGGTCCCTGGGTGATCAGAACCATCTGAGGTGGTGGATCAGACTGTGAAGCGCAGACGCCGGCTCTCAGGTCTGGTTTCTGTGTGCTGTCAGCTGACTGAGGACAAAGATCACCTGTGACTCAGCGGCTCTCAGGAGAAAACACAGGTGGCTCTGCTGCTTCACCTTCTGCTCCAGTTCCACTCAAAGCAGCTGATTTCTGTCCTGCGTTTCACAGCCAGTGAAGCCATCACACAACAAAAACAACTCCTCCACTCGTCCTCTTCTCAAAGACAAACTTATGATTTTTCATCCTTCAACTTCTGCAAATTACATGGCCCCAAGCTCCACCCCTCCCTCCCTGCCGACTCAGAAGGGAAACTGGCCTCTTCACTCTGTGGGAGAGTGAAGGTGTGCTGGGTATCCAACCCGGTGCTGCACAGGTGGGTGGAGCTTCAGCATGTGAAGCAGACATTAAAAGGCTCCACCCACCTCCATGAGTAACAGCAACAGAATGAAGCATCCTTAACCACATGATGTGTGTCCACAGTGAGGACAAACAGCTGTTTACTACAAACCCAATTCCAGTGAAGTTGGGACGTTGTGTAAAATGTAAATAAAAACAGAATACAATGATTTGCAAATCCTCTTCAACCTATATTCAGTTGAATACACCACAAAGACAAGATATTTAATGTTCAAACTGAAACTTTGTTTTGTGCAAATATTTGCTCATTTTGAAATGGATGCCTGCAACACGTTTCAAAAAAGCTGGGACAGTGGTATGTTTACCACTGTGTTACATCACCTTTCCTTCTAACAACACTCAATAAGCGTTTGGGAACTGGGGACACTAATTGTTGAAGCTTTGCAGGTGGAATTCTTTCCCATTCTTGCTTGATGTACGACTTGTACAACTACGAAGCCACGCTGTTGTAACACGTGCAGAATGTGTCTTGTGAGACATGATGACTGGAGGGTGGACTTTTTTCTGGTTCCGGAGCACAGCGGTGTTCTGCTGTATCTGTTAGCTGTTTGAACTGAGCTGTTTGAGTTCTTTGAATTAACAGTCTTTTTCAAGACTTTTTTACTTTTTTTTTTTTTTTACTTTTTCACCGTGCTCCAACGCCTAAAGAAGACCTCTAACGGTCGAAGCATCGCGACGGAGCTCTTTTATCAGCTAACCTTCGTCAGCGTTGGCAAGCTAACTAGCTTGCTAACGCTTTCGTTTTTATTTTTATTTTATTTTTTAGCACTGTTGTCGTGCTGCTCCACAGCCTGTCCAGTGGATTTTTATTTTATTTTAGCACTGTTGTCGTGTGTTACCTGTGCTGCTCCACAGCCTGTCCAGTGGATTTTTATTTTATTTTTTAGCACTGTTGTCGTACCTGTGCTGCTCCACAGCCTGTTCAGTGGATTTTTATTTTATTTTTTGGCGCTGTTGTCGTGCGTTACCTGTGCTGCTCCACAGCCTGTCCAGTGGATTTTTATTTTATTTTTTACCACTGTTGTGTTGTGTGTTACCTGTGCTGCTCCACAGCCTGTTCAGTGGATTTTTATTTTATTTTTTAGCACTGTTGTCGTGCGTTACCTGTGCTGTTCCACAGCCTGTCCAGTGAATTTTTATTTTATTTTTTACCACTGTTGTCGTGTGTTACCTGTGCTGCTCCACAGCCTGTTCAGTGGATTTTTGTTTTGTTTTTTGGCACTGTTGTCGTGTGTTACCTGTGCTGCTCCACAGCCTGTCCAGTGGATTTTTATTTTATTTTTTACCACTGTTGTCGTGTGTTACCTGTGCTGCTCCGCAGCCTGTCCAGTGGATTTTTATTTTATTATTTTATTTTATTTATTTATTTATTTTTTTTTATTATTTTTTTTTTATTATTTATTTATTTATTTTTAGCACTGTTGTCGTGTGTTACCTGTGCTGCTCCACAGCCTGTCCAGTGGATTTTTATTTTATTTTTTAGCACTGTTGTCGTGCGTTACCTGTGCTGCTCCACAGCCTGTCCAGTGGATTTTTATTTTATTTTTTTGGGCGCTGTTGTCGTGCGTTACCTGTGCTGCTCCACAGCCTGTCCAGTGGATTTTTATTTAGCGCTGTTGTCGTGCGTTACCTGTGCTGCTCCACAGCCTGTCTAGTGGATTTTTATTTTGTTTTAGCACTGTTGTCGTGCGTTGCCTGTGCTGCTCCACAGCCTGTCCAGTGGATTTTTATTTTTATTTTATTTTTTAGCACTGTTGTTGTGCGTTACCTGTGCTGCTCCACAGCCTGTCCAGTGGATTTTTATTTTTATTTTATTTTATTTTTTAGCACTGTTGTTGTGCGTTACCTGTGCTGCTCCACAGCCTGTCCAGTGGATTTTTATTTTTATTTTATTTTATTTTTTAGCACTGTTGTTGTGAGTTACCTGTGCTGCTCCACAGCCTGTCCAGTGGATTTTTATTTTTATTTTATTTTATTTTTTAGCACTGTTGTTGTGCGTTACCTGTGCTGCTCCACAGCCTGTCTAGTGGATTTTTATTTTATTTTAGCACTGTTGTCGTGCGTTACCTGTGCTGCTCCACAGCCTGTCTAGTGGATTTTTATTTTGTTTTAGCACTGTTGTCGTGCGTTGCCTGTGCTGCTCCACAGCCTGTCCAGTGGATTTTGATTTTGATTTTATTTTTTTTGGCACTGTTGTCGTGTGTTACCTGTGCTGCTCCGCAGCCTGTCTAGTGGATTTTTATTTTATTTTTTACCACTGTTGTCGTGTGTTACCTGTGCTGCTCCGCAGCCTGTCCAGTGGATTTTTATTTAGCGCTGTTGTCGTGCGTTACCTGTGCTGCTCCGCAGCCTGTCCAGTGGATTTTTATTTTGTTTTAGCACTGTTGTCGTGCGTTACCTGTGCTGCTCCGCAGCCTGTCTAGTGGATTTTTATTTTGTTTTAGCACTGTTGTCGTGCGTTACCTGTGCTGCTCCACAGCCTGTCTAGTGGATTTTTATTTTGTTTTAGCACTGTTGTCGTGCGTTACCTGTGCTGCTCCACAGCCTGTCTAGTGGATTTTTATTTTGTTTTAGCACTGTTGTCGTGCGTTACCTGTGCTGCTCCACAGCCTGTCTAGTGGATTTTTATTTTGTTTTAGCACTGTTGTCGTGCGTTACCTGTGCTGCTCCACAGCCTGTCTAGTGGATTTTTATTTTGTTTTAGCACTGTTGTCGTGCGTTACCTGTGCTGCTCCACAGCCTGTCTAGTGGATTTTTATTTTGTTTTAGCACTGTTGTCGTGCGTTACCTGTGCTGCTTCACAGCCTGTCTAGTGGATTTTTATTTTGTTTTAGCACTGTTGTCGTGCGTTACCTGTGCTGCTCCACAGCCTGTCTAGTGGATTTTTATTTTGTTTTAGCACTGTTGTCGTGCGTTACCTGTGCTGCTCCACAGCCTGTCTAGTGGATTTTTATTTTGTTTTAGCACTGTTGTCGTGCGTTACCTGTGCTGCTCCACAGCCTGTCTAGTGGATTTTTATTTTGTTTTAGCACTGTTGTCGTGCGTTACCTGTGCTGCTCCACAGCCTGTCTAGTGGATTTTTATTTTGTTTTAGCACTGTTGTCGTGCGTTACCTGTGCTGCTCCACAGCCTGTCTAGTGGATTTTTATTTTGTTTTAGCACTGTTGTCGTGCGTTACCTGTGCTGCTCCACAGCCTGTCTAGTGGATTTTTATTTTGTTTTAGCACTGTTGTCGTGCGTTACCTGTGCTGCTCCACAGCCTGTCTAGTGGATTTTTATTTTGTTTTAGCACTGTTGTCGTGCGTTACCTGTGCTGCTCCACAGCCTGTCTAGTGGATTTCTATTTTGTTTTAGCACTGTTGTCGTGCGTTACCTGTGCTGCTCCACAGCATGTCTAGTGGATTTTTATTTTGTTTTAGCACTGTTGTCGTGCGTTGCCTGTGCTGCTCCACAGCCTGTCCAGTGGATTTTTATTTTTATTTTATTTTATTTTTTAGCACTGTTGTTGTGCGTTACCTGTGCTGCTCCACAGCCTGTCCAGTGGATTTTTATTTTGTTTTAGCACTGTTGTCGTGCGTTACCTGTGCTGCTCCACAGCCTGTCTAGTGGATTTTTATTTTGTTTTAGCACTGTTGTCGTGCGTTACCTGTGCTGCTCCACAGCCTGTCTAGTGGATTTTTATTTTGTTTTAGCACTGTTGTCGTGCGTTACCTGTGCTGCTCCACAGCCTGTCTAGTGGATTTTTATTTTGTTTTAGCACTGTTGTCGTGCGTTACCTGTGCTGCTCCACAGCCTGTCTAGTGGATTTTTATTTTGTTTTAGCACTGTTGTTGTGCGTTACCTGTGCTGCTCCACAGCCTGTCTAGTGGATTTTTATTTTGTTTTAGCACTGTTGTTGTGCGTTACCTGTGCTGCTCCACAGCCTGTCTAGTGGATTTTTATTTTGTTTTAGCACTGTTGTTGTGCGTTACCTGTGCTGCTCCACAGCCTGTCTAGTGGATTTCTATTTTGTTTTAGCACTGTTGTCGTGCGTTACCTGTGCTGCTCCACAGCCTGTCTAGTGGATTTTTATTTTGTTTTAGCACTGTTGTCGTGCGTTGCCTGTGCTGCTCCACAGCCTGTCCAGTGGATTTTTATTTTTATTTTATTTTATTTTTTAGCACTGTTGTTGTGCGTTACCTGTGCTGCTCCACAGCCTGTCCAGTGGATTTTTATTTTTATTTTATTTTATTTTTTAGCACTGTTGTTGTGCGTTACCTGTGCTGCTCCACAGCCTGTCTAGTGGATTTTTATTTTATTTTAGCACTGTTGTCGTGCGTTACCTGTGCTGCTCCACAGCCTGTCTAGTGGATTTTTATTTTGTTTTAGCACTGTTGTCGTGCATTGCCTGTGCTGCTCCACAGCCTGTCCAGTGGATTTTGATTTTTATTTTATTTTATTTTTTAGCACTGTTGTTGTGCGTTACCTGTGCTGCTCCACAGCCTGTCTAGTGGATTTTTATTTTATTTTAGCACTGTTGTCGTGCGTTACCTGTGCTGCTCCACAGCCTGTCTAGTGTCGGATTCCCTGTTTGGGAATCCGCTAGCTTAGCGTAGCTACTAGCTCTTAGCCGTTTTAGCATGGCGGCTTCTCCTGTCTCTCCCGTACTTTTCTGCTCTGGGTGTGAAATGTTTAGTTATTCCTCGGCCTCTTTTAGCAGTAACGGTACATGTAATAAGTGCAGCTTATTCGTAGCTTTGGAGGCCAGGCTGGGCGAATTGGAGGCTCGGCTCCGCACCGTGGAAAATTCTACAGCTAGCCAGGCCCCTGTAGTCGGTGCGGACCAAGGTAGCTTAGCCGCCGTTAGTTCCCCCCTGGCAGACCCCGTGCAGTCGGGAAGGCAGGCTGACTGGGTGACTGTGAGGAGGAAGCGTAGCCCTAAACAGAAGCCCCGTGTACACCGTCAACCCGTTCACATCTCTAACCGTTTTTCCCCACTCGACGATACACTCGCCGAGGATCAAACTCTGGTTATTGGCGACTCTGTTTTGAGAAATGTGAAGTTAGCGACACCAGCAACCATTGTCAATTGTCTTCCGGGGGCCAGAGCAGGCGACATCGAAGGACATTTGAAATTGCTGGCTAAGGCTAAGCGTAAATTTGGTAAGATTGTAATTCACGTCGGCAGTAATGACACTCGGTTACGCCAATCGGAGGTCACTAAAATTAACATTGAATCGGTGTGTAACTTTGCAAAAACAATGTCGGACTCTGTTGTTTTCTCTGGGCCCCTCCCCAATCAGACCGGGAGTGACATGTTTAGCCGCATGTTCTCCTTGAATTGCTGGCTGTCTGAGTGGTGTCCAAAAATGAGGTGGGCTTCATTGATAATTGGCAAAGCTTCTGGGGAAAACCTGGTCTTGTTAGGAGAGACGGCATCCATCCCACTTTAGAGGGAGCAGCTCTCATTTCTAGAAATCTGGCCAATTTTTTGGGATCCTCCAAACTGTGACTGTCTAGCGTTGGGACCAGGAGGCAGAGCTGTGGTCTTATACACCTCTCTGCAGCTTCTCTCCCCCTGCCATCCCCCTATTACCCCATCCTCGTAGAGACGGTGCCTGCTCCCAGACCACCAATAACTAGCAAAAATCTATTTAAGCATAAAAATTCAAAAAGAAAAAAATAATATAGCACCTTCAATTGCACCACAGACTAAAACAGTTAAATGTGGTCTATTAAACATTAGGTCTCTTTCTTCTAAGTCCCTGTTGGTAAATGATATAATAATTGATCAACGTATTGATTTATTCTGCCTAACAGAAACTTGGTTACAGCAGGATGAATATGTTAGTTTAAATGAGTCAACACCCCCGAGTCACACTAACTGTCAGAATGCTCGTAGCACGGGCCGGGGCGGAGGATTAGCAGCAATCTTCCATTCCAGCTTATTAATTAATCAAAAACCTAGACAGAGCTTTAATTCATTTGAAAGCTTGTCTCTTAGTCTTGTCCATCCAAATTGGAAGTCCCAAAAACCAGTTTTATTTGTTATTATCTATCGTCCACCTGGTCGTTACTGTGAGTTTCTCTGTGAATTTTCAGACCTTTTGTCTGACTTAGTGCTTAGCTCAGATAAGATAATTATAGTGGGCGATTTTAACATCCACACAGATGCTGAAAATGACAGCCTCAACACTGCATTTAATCTATTATTAGACTCTATCGGCTTTGCTCAAAAAGTAAATGAGTCCACCCACCACTTTAATCATATTTTAGATCTTGTTCTGACTTATGGTATGGAAATAGAAGACTTAACAGTATTCCCTGAAAACTCCCTTTTGTCTGATCATTTTTTAATAACATTTACATTTACCCTGATGGACTACCCTGCAGTGGGGAATAAGTTTCATTACACTAGAAGTCTTTCAGAAAGCGCTGTAACTAGGTTTAAGGATATGATTCCTTCTTTATGTTCTCTAATGTCATATACCAACACAGAGCAGAGTAGCTACCTAAACTCTGTAAGGGAGTTAGAGTATCTTGTCAATAGTTTTACATCCTCATTGAAGACAACTTTGGATGCTGTAGCTCCTCTGAAAAAGAGAGCTTTAAATCAGAAGTGTCTGACTCCGTGGTATAACTCACAAACTCGTAGCTTAAAGCAGATAACTCGTAAGTTGGAGAGGAAATGGCGTCTCACTAATTTAGAAGATCTTCACTTAGCCTGGAAAAAGAGTTTGTTGCTCTATAAGAAAGCCCTTCGTGAAGCTAGGACATCTTTCTACTCATCACTAATTGAAGAAAATAAGAACAACCCCAGGTTTCTTTTCAGCACTGTAGCCAGGCTGACAGAGTCAGAGCTCTATTGAGCTGAGTATTCCATTAACTTTAACTAGTAATGACTTCATGACTTTCTTTGCTAACAAAATTTTGACTATTAGAGAAAAAATTACTCATAACCATCCCAAAGATGTATCGTTATCTTTGGCTGCTTTCAGTGATGCCGGTATTTGGTTAGACTCTTTCTCTCCGATTGTTCTGTCTGAGTTATTTTCATTAGTTACTTCATCCAAACCATCAATATGCTTATTAGACCCCATTCCTGCCAGGCTGCTCAAGGAAGTCCTACCATTATTTAATGCTTCAATCTTAAATATGATCAATCTATCTTTGTTAGTTGGTTATGTACCACAGGCCTTTAAGGTGGCAGTAATTAAACCATTACTTAAAAAGCCATCACTTGACCCAGCTATCTTAGCTAATTATAGGCCAATCTCCAACCTTCCTTTTCTCTCAAAGATTCTTGAGAGGGTAGTTGTAAAACAGCTAACTGATCACCTGCAGAGGAATGGTCTATTTGAAGAGTTTCAGTCAGGTTTTAGAATTCATCATAGTACAGAAACAGCATTAGTGAAGGTTACAAATGATCTTCTTATGGCTTCGGACAGTGGACTTATCTCTGTGCTTGTTCTGTTGGACCTCAGTGCTGCTTTTGATACTGTTGACCATAAAATTTTATTACAGAGATTAGAGCATGTTATAGGTATTAAAGGCATTGCGCTGCGGTGGTTTGAATCATATTTGTCTAATAGATTACAGTTTGTTCATGTAAATGGGGAATCTTCTTCACAGACTAAAGTTAATTATGGAGTTCCACAAGGTTCTGTGCTAGGACCAATTTTATTCACTTTATACATGCTTCCCTTGGGCAGTATTATTAGACGGTATTGCTTAAATTTTCATTGTTACGCAGATGATACCCAGCTTTATCTATCCATGAAGCCAGAGGATACGCACCAATTAGCTAAACTGCAGGATTGTCTTACAGACATAAAGACATGGATGACCTCTAATTTCCTGCTTTTAAACTCAGATAAAACTGAAGTTATTGTACTTGGCCCCACAAATCTTAGAAGCATGGTGTCTAACCAGATTGTTACTCTGGATGGCATTTCCCTGATCTCTAGTAATACTGTGAGAAATCTTGGAGTTATTTTTGATCAGGATATGTCATTCAAAGCGCATATTAAACAAATATGTAGGACTGCCTTTTTGCATTTACGCAATATCTCTAAAATCAGAAAGGTCTTGTCTCAGAGTGATGCTGAAAAACTAATTCATGCATTTGTTTCCTCTAGGCTGGACTATTGTAATTCATTATTATCAGGTTGTCCTAAAAGTTCCCTAAAAAGCCTTCAGTTGGTTCAGAATGCTGCAGCTAGAGTACTGACGGGGACTAGCAGGAGAGAGCATATCTCACCCGTGTTGGCCTCCCTTCATTGGCTTCCTGTTAATGCTAGAATAGAATTTAAAATTCTTCTTCTTACTTATAAGGTTTTGAATAATCAGGTCCCATCTTATCTTAGGGACCTCATAGTACCATATTACCCCATTAGAGCGCTTCGCTCTCAGACTGCGGGCTTACTTGTAGTTCCTAGGGTTTGTAAGAGTAGAATGGGAGGCAGAGCCTTCAGCTTTCAGGCTCCTCTCCTGTGGAACCAGCTCCCAATTCAGATCAGGGAGACAGATACCCTCTCTACTTTTAAGATTAGGCTTAAAACTTTCCTTTTCGCTAAGGCTTATAGTTAGGGCTGGATCGGGTGACCCTGGACCATCCCTTGGTTATGTTGCTTTAGACGTAGACTGTGTTTCATAATTATTGTATGGCCTTGCCTTGCAATGTGGAGCGCCTTGGGGCAACTGTTTGTTGTGATTTGGCGCTATACAAGAAAAAAGTTGATTGATTGATTGATTGGTATTGTCTTGCTGAAATAAGCGGGGACATTCCTGAAAAATACGTTGCTTGGATGGCAGCATGTGTTGCTCCAAAACCTGGATGGACCTTTCAGCATTGATGGTGCTATCACAGATGTGTAAGCTGCCAGTGGGCACTAACACACCCCCATACCATCACACCGGCAGCCCTGAAGACAGGTGTAGGAAGTGCCGGTCTGTGCGCCTGTCTGACTGTGTGGACGATGTGTACACAATAGAGGAAAACTTTGTGTATCAAAGTGAAACTTGGTACACGAGGTCACCTCAGGAAGACGTCAGTCCAGTTCAATGTTGGGTACATTTTGATTATAAATGTACCCACCAGGAAGCCAAGTCTAAGCAATAACACCACAAGGGCTTAAGAGATTGTGGTGACTAAGTCCACCCCCATGACCATTGTCCATGCGATGTAGAGGTGTGTCAGGAAGGACATCCAGCGTAAAATGTGCATCAAACAAACATGCAGATCCATACCAGATCTCCTGTGATGACCAAAAGCAAAAAGAGAAAAAAGGATGGAGTTAGCTCTGCCTGCCCCTGGGTAATAACTCTGTCAGAGCTAGCATATACATCCAGTTAGAGATTATATATGACAGACGCCACCATATGGTTGGATGAAGTTAGCTTAATCGGAAAATCACAATGTCCACTCAGGTTGGACAAGTCAATCGTTTACTGCAGATGGCTGTCAAACACCATGATATGGAGCAACTGTTCTTGGTGTAATGCAGATATGCAATTGTTTGTTCACTGATAATATTTACTTTAAGGAGCATCAGACAGAGAATCCACATATGAAGAATAGTAGCTCGTCTGTTTCTCTGCGAAATGGCCAAAACACGCTGCCCGACACTGTGGGACCAAATGCACCGCCCGACACTGTGCACGAGCGGGGCTGAGCGCACTGCCCGACACTGTGAGACCAAATGCACCGCCCGACACTGTGCACGAGCGGGGCTAAGCGCACTGCCCGACACTGTGAGACCAAATGCACCGCCTGACACTGTGTGTGAGTGGGACCAAGTGTGCTGCCCAACCTGTGCCAGAGCAGTGACGAGCACGCCGCCTGACCCTGTGCCCAGGTGGGGCTAAACGCACCAGCAGCCAGTGTGCAAGAGGGCCGAGACGCACCATCTAGCCAGTGTGTGAGGAAGTGTGTGCTGTTCAATTTTCACACGACACAGAGAGAATTAATACAACTTATCCAAAAGAGATCACCTGCCTGGACAGAGACACGGTCATCAGGACTTTGTTTCCCTCCAACACCGTGTCTCTCTCACTACATTATAAGATTAATTCCAATAAAGTGGAGCACACACTCTGACCACATGATCTGATGTGGATCTGAGGCAATTCAGATTAAAGGGCCTTTCACATTGAATGCTTCATAACGCCTACCAACGCATGACGTCAGACGCTTCGCTTCGGAAGCAGCAAGGGGCAGAGATGGCTACGTCACACTCTGGCTGTTTCCACAATCTGAAAAAAGTTCAGCGATCGCCATCCTGAATTTGTGTCGCCTGAACCACAAAACAGCTTTAAAAAAACAGCAGAACGATTCTCCCATCACCCTGCTGGGAGAAGCTTTTTTCAGCTACTTTTCAGTGGGACGCCAACCGAGGGAGGACTGACGACTTGGTGGGATATCGATCGAACTGCAACAGCGTTTTTTCAGGGTTTTTTTTTATTTATTTATTTTTTTATTTTATTTTATTTTATTTTTTTATATATATGAACTGTTTAGTGTTTCTTTATATTTTAAGAAATAGTTTTATTTGTCCCAATCAGGAACATTTGCTGTGCAAACAACCAAAATACAGATGCACTTCAAAAACTTCCATTGATGAGCTGAACACCATGAAGTCCAGTTGGAAAGAAAACATCTCTGCTCTTCAGCAACACCACCAGAGTTCAAAGCTGCAGAAGAGACATTCATCTGGTCCTGAGAATCCAGCATAACATCACCTGCTTCTAAATAAAAGGGTCTTTCAACAGCAACTATTTTATATTTTTTAAAAAGCTGTTTCATTTTATACTCAACAAAAATATGAATGCAACACTTTTGGTTTTGCTCTCATTTTTTATGAGATGAACTCAAAGATCTAAAACTTTTTCCACATACACAATATCACCATTTCCCTCAAATATTGTTCACAAACCAGTCGAAATCTGTGATAGTGAGCACTTCTTTGCTGAGATAATCCATCCCACCTCACAGGTGTGCCATATCAAGATGCTGATTAGACACCATGATTAGTGCACAGGTGTGCCTTAGACTGCCCACAATAAAAGGCCACTCTGAAAGGTGCAGTTTTATCACACAGCACAATGCCACAGATGTCGCAAGATTTGAGGGAGCGTGCAATTGGCATGCTGACAGCAGGACTGTCAACCAGAGCTGTTGCTCGTGTATTGAATGTTCATTTCTCTACCATAAGCCGTCTCCAAAGGCGTTTCAGAGAATTTGGCAGTACATCCAACCAGCCTCACAACTGCAGACCACGTGTAACCACACCAGCCCAGGACCTCCACATCCAGCATGTTCACCTCCAAGATTGTCTGAGACCAGCCACTCAGACAGCTGCTGAAACAATCGGTTTGCATAACCAAAGAATTTCTGCACAAACTGTCAGAAACCGTCTCAGGGAAGCTCATCTGCATACTCGTCGTCCTCATCGGGGTCTCGACCTGATTCCAGTTCGTCGTTGTAACCGGCTTGAGTGGGCAAATGCTCACATTCGCTGGCATTTGGCACGTTAGAGAGGTGTTCTCTTCACGGATGAATCCCAGTTCACACTGTCCAGGGCAGATGGCAGACAGCGTGTGTGGCGTCGTGTGGGTGAGCGGTTTTCTGATGTCAGTGTTGTGGATCGAGTGGCCCATGGTGGCGGTGGGGTTATGGTATGGGCAGGCGTCTGTTATGGACGAAGAACACAGGTGCATTTTATTGATGGCATTTTGAATGCACAGAGATACCATGATGAGATCCTGAGGCCCATTGTTGTGCCATACATCCAAGAACATCACCTCATGTTGCAGCAGGATAATGCACGGCCCCATGTTGCAAGGATCTGTACACAATTCCTGGAAGCTGAAAATGTCCCAGTTCTTGCATGGCCGGCAAACTCACCGGACATGTCACCCATTAAGCATGTTTGGGATGCTCTGGACCGACGTATACGACAGCGTGTACCAGTTCCTGCCAATATCCAGCAACTTCGCACAGCCATTGAAGAGGAGTGGACCAACATTCCACAGGCCACAATTGACAACCTGATCAACTCTATGCGAAGGAGATGTGTTGCACTGCATGAGGCAAATGGTGGTCACACCAGATACTGACTGGTATTTTTCCCCCCCCCCAATAAAACAAAACTGCACCTTTCAGAGTGGCCTTTTATTGTGGGCAGTCTAAGGCACACCTGTGCACTTATCATGGTGTCTAATCAGCATCTTGATATGGCACACCTGTGAGGTGGGATGGATTATCTCAGCAAAGGAGAAGTGCTCACTATCACAGATTTAGACTGGTTTGTGAACAATATTTGAGGGAAATGCTGATATTGCGTATGTGGAAAAGTTTTAGATCTTTGAGTTCATCTCATACAAAATGGGAGCAAAACCAAAAGTGTTGCGTTTATATTTTTGTTGAGTGTATGTTTTAACAATAAATGAACGGATCATTAAAAATGTCCATGAAATCAAAGTCAAAAGACATCTGCACAGGTAAAAGCTCTCCACTTATTGTGCTCAAATTCATATTTTAGAAATGACTCTGTCCTGATAACAACATTAACCTCTTAACGCCTGAATTTATATAGCTGTATATAAAAAAATGTTTTGTGTGTGTGTTTGCCTTTAAGTATATAAATAATGTTGAGATTATTAATTACACTTTTGCACAAAAAATAAATAGTAATTTTGGTATTTTGGTAATAATTTATGTTATAATGTTATAATAATAATAATGGTATGTTGCAAATTTGTGACAACAGGCATACTGGTCAATTTGGTATGTTGCATATTTGAGTCAAATATTGTAGCATATATGTGACAACAGGCGTTAAGGGGTTAAAGGCAATTACATATTTTGACATAATTACAAGGTGAAATGTCTATATTAAAAAAAAATCACGAGGTTTATATCACAGAAATCCTACTTTACAATCACCCTGCAGTCATTTTTAAATTATTTCCTGTTGCATTTATAATAAACATTTGTATTTATTTACAGTGTCTGTTTTTCTGGCTGAAATGAGATATAAATAATCTACCAGACTTACAAATGTACAATTTTCCATGTTATTTTATTTGTCTAAAAATAAATGTCCAAGGTTCCTTATGTAAACAAGAAATTATCTAATCTGAAATAACATGTGGTTTTAATTTACAGATGAAAGGTTTCTAAAGAACCATTTATTGATTTATTTAGCCATTTTAATTACAAGTGTTCTAAACTTTTTTTTTAACAGTAATCAGAAATTATGAGGTAAACAACAACAACAAAAACATTTCCAAGGATTTTTCTTCAGAAAACTGCTCTATAAGTGAACAGTCCTGTCACACATTTCTGTTTTGTAGAGATCAGTGGTTTCTGCCACTAGTTTTCCGTGTTTTGGCCTGACGCATCGTTCCTATTGGACAGCACAAAGCTACGTCACAGCTCAGAGCGTCGAACGTTGGATTGGGTTGAACTTTGACTGCGTCAGCCTGCCGACAAGCGGCAAGGCGCACTCCCGTCAGAAGCGTCGCTTTAGCTTGGCTTTTGATGCGACACTTCTGACGCATCTAAAAAGCAAGGCATCTCATTGAAAATAATGCTTTTTAGACCGATTCCTGATGCCTCTGACGCTTCCGACGCGTTCAATGTGAAAGGCCCATTAGAGTCTTGTCTGAGGATACAGACAGGAAGCATGAAGCAAATTCCTACAATCAAACCGTGGTCTACAGGTTGGTAGTCCAACTGTTTTTTTTAAGCAATCAAGGTCACTAGCGATAAATAACTGAACTCATTTTCACTAAATTGGCCATTTTTCCAAATATTGATTAATGACCAATCATAATCCAAATGAAGCAGATACACCCATTAATAGGCCCAAAGTACGTGCCAAGTTTGATCAGATTTGATTAAGCATTCTTAAGACAGCTTGCTAACATAACACATACACAGATAGAGACCGCGGGAAATGTACAAAAACACGCCTTCAGTGGCCTCAGAGTTAAGCTTTATAGGTTTTCCTTTCATTAAACTGACGAGGGTCCAGTTTTTAAAACATGGCCTTCTCAGATCCACAGAGAAACACAGACTTTGTTATGGATAACAACACACTTTAAACACGCACAACGACAGCATGAAAGTCTGCTTGGCCGGCGTCCACATGGATAATGCTAACAGCAGGGAGCACAAGCATTCTTCAGCTATTAATAAAACCTGTGGCACTCCAGCGCACACTCAGGCTCGCCTCGCCACAAACACAATCAACAGCTATGTAGCAGCACGGCGGTGACTAACGTGTGACCTGGGAGAGTCCAGATAATTCTACCCTCAGTGGACACAATGTGCACACAGCTCCTCTCAACATGCACACAGACTCAAACTCCAACACACACGCACACAATGACCTGCCATCCATACGCGCAGCGTTTTCTTTGCTCTATTCCAACAGTGAGCACAACTGGTTTCACTGTGCACAGTTTCTACACTCACAGCCACAAAAGCCTGTATCTCCTTCAGAGTAGTCTGGATGTCTTGGTGGCTTCCCTTACCTGACAGCATTTTTGCGGTTTTCACTCCATAAGATTTAGTCACAGATAGTCCAAACCATACCTTTTGGAATCTTTATGATCTGACAAATAATGGGGTATACTTTTCAATATGATTGGGGCATTTTTAAATTTTGTCCCGTGTGTAATTCGTCATTCATGCCGGGACGGCCACCATACATTATTGTGTAAGTTACAGTGCTACACTAGGCCGGATTGTGTCGTTAAGTCCCCTTAAGTGGTTCTGACTAGATCAAAATTGGCTCATGGATTGTATTCCTCTTCCATCACAATGACAATGTTAGTATCATTAGCAACATAACAGGTCTAAAAGCTGGCTGTCTACTTCTACCCACACACCAACAACAGTATTTTTTTTTTTTTGTTAAGTCATGGATCAGTATGACGCGATGAGGATGCTTACTCGCTTCGCCGGCGTGCCTCCATCCCATCAGGCAGGAAGAGTTTGATTGTTGACACGATGCAGCCATGGGTGACTGGAGACACAAACACACAAGAATGTCAAAAATGTGACACTTCAGTACTTGGGTGCAGTATTTGCTCTGTTCCTGAGGTAAGAGTATTAGAATTATTATTTATTACTGCAGCCAGGTGACGCTGCGTGAAGACGCCAGTTCTGGTGGCCACTACGGTCGTCTATGTGGTAACTCTGGGGCTAATTGTGAGTGTTTTTAAGGCGGTGTTAAATATGCTAGGCTTTATGTTTCCCTCCAATACCATGTCTCTCTCACTACATTATAAGATTAACTCCAATAAACCACCTAACAGACTGAACCTTAAAGTGCCAGTTCACCCAGCTTATAAACATCATTCAGCACCAACTGCACCAACCGCTCACTTTTTATGAACACATTAATAATCAAGCCTCCAAAGACTGTGTCATGAGAGACATTCTGCTTTCCACTAATTCCCTCCTTACCTTGTGCTCCTTAATTAAAAACAGCAGTCGCAGAAGGAGGACAGGTTTTCTATTGTGCTTTTCAAATCCAGCAGATGCTCAAAGTGCTTTATAACGACGCCTCACATTTGCTTCCCAGGCTAAGGCCGGTGCCCATTTTTACAGGTGGGTGGACTGAGAAGATGCAGATTAAGTGCCTTGTCCAAGGACTTGGATGGGTAGCATGAGCAGGATTCAAACCCAGGTCTACACACTTGCACCCACAGAACTACCTGCTCCAGCAGCCTCAGATGGCCACAAAATACTAACACCAAGCAGGGATGTTTTAAGACCTCAAAGAGCCCAGGTTCTACAACAGTGATTCCCAACCCTGAGGGCCAGGAATGGGAATCGTTGTTCCAGAGTATATTCTATAAAATATTAGATACCCTGAGACTAGCAAGACAGCATACGATTAATGGAGTCAGTCAGTGAGCAAGTCTGTAAAATGTAAAGGCCCATAACCCTCTGCTCCATCAAGACACCCCCCCCCCCCCCCCCCCCCACACACACACACAGATTTCAATGTTAACAAATATAGGCCCTACTCTATCAAATGCAACTAAAAAACATTGGGGTCTTGATGGCGCTGGCCACCAGGAGGCGCCAAAGTACTCAACTTGCCTAATTTTGAGGAAGTTTAGCACCACCTGGTGGCCCCCGCCATCAGTCTTTTTTAGCGAAATTTGCAGGAGTAGACAAACTAACATCTCTACTTTATATAACACTTTCCAGAATTTTTGGGACACCTCTGATACTGGTTTGATAACCTTTTTTAATCAGGTCATTGAACACATGCTCGCTAACCCAACTGCATGAATTACCACATGAATGCATGTATGATCTGATGATATTTTCTTGTGATTCTCCTTCCCTTATGTACAGTCAATCAATACATGTGTATTGGTATCAGTTGCTATGGCAACAAGCTTGTGAACATGTCCTGTTCAATAGAACGTAAGAATTTTCCTGAAGTTATTTTTCCCATACCTAAATCCTCAAGTCTGCCAAGGGAAAAGGCAATTTGAGGCACATCCAATTAAATCATGCATGAACTCTTGTACTGTAGATGATGCAGAGACGTAGAGAGACAAATGTCTGACCAGTGACCTGATTTTAAAGGGGTCCAATCAATATAAGAGGAGTCCCCAAAATTTTGCCAACTGTTATATAAAGGAGAGATGTTAGTTTATCCACTCCTGCAAATTTCGTTAGTCTTTGTGAAGCCTTGTTGCTAATCGTTGGGTCCTGGTGATCACTAGAGGCCACTGCTGCTGGTTTAGAAATATTTAAGAGCAGCTCGTGTTTCTGGAAAAGTAAAACAATCAGTCCAGTAAAGACCAAAATAATTAATATCGACTCATCTGTGGCGAATGTGAAAAGGAAGAACTGACAGACTGTCTCGAGTGTCTGGTGGACTGGACAGCCTGCTGTTTTCTTTGGACCAAAGTCTTCAGTGAAAACCTTAACCACAAAATGTACCAGCAAAACAGAGATCTGGACCAGTCCCATCTGGACTGACTGTTATTGAGACTCGATTTGTCCGTGTTCATCAATTTCTTTTTTTTCTTTTTTTTTTTACTTTTTTCCCCTGAGATGGACTTTTTGAAGTTTCCGTTTTATTCTGATCACATCATCTTACAAGTTTCCCAAAATGTCACACTGTGCGAGTTTACATTCTGCCACAAACCTTTGCGGGTGTTCTCCGTGACGTCGACACCGAACTGTATGACATCACCGGAGAGAACCTCACAGGGCGGACTCTCCTCCGAGCCGCGACTCAACCTCTGGCTGTTGATGAAGGTGCCGTTGCTGCTCTTCGTGTCCTGCAGGTAGAACTGAAACAACGCAGAACACGTCAGATACACGCCAAGAACAGCAGCACAAAAGAAACCATTACAACCCAACAACAGCATTTGTAAACAGTGAAATCAGCTAATACACAGATCATTACTAGCTGTAGCTTCTAAAATACTATGATTTACAGTTTTATGTCATTTTCAACGAGGAATTGTGGACTGTTGGCTGGATAAAACAAGACACCTGAAGAGATCAGTTTAGACTGTAGTAAATATCGCATTTACTGGAGTATAAGACATGTTTGTTTTAATAGTTTGGGAGATCCTATGACTTACATGTTGGGGGATCCTTTCCTTACAACAACAACTCAAACATAAATTAAAGAGCTAAAAATACAGGTGAAAAAGGTGCTAGTTATACTCCAGTGCAACTTACATATGGTTTTTTTAACAGGTGGGATTTATACTCTGAAAAATATAGTACTTAAAAATTCTTAGTTTCACAAAACAAAAACAAAACCAATTAACAGTTTGATAGTTTTAACACTATGTCACAAGACACAAATGAAGCTAAATAGACTGCATTACAAGTCATATGGCAGCTATTCTCATTATGCTTCAACCACGTTGGGAGATTGAACAAAATATAATAATACGAGAAGCAAGTGCATGAAAAGTCCATTAAAACCATTTTTAAACACTCATGAATGCTAATCCATGGACTCACACCGGCACCAGCAGGCCTCACAGTTTATGTCTTCATGCAATATCAACAGTTTATCTGTTGATTTACAGGAACGTTTAGCATTTTCTAAAAGACTTATTTTCACTTAAATGTAGCTAAGTTAACACTTGCATTAAAACAGGGATAACATCAATTGCTAGCTAGTTGAAAACAAGAGAAATGTGTTCATATAAATTTGTTGATATCTGTTGACCATTATAGGTCACACAAAGGTTTCAACACTTGTATTTATTGATTTATTCTCCTTTCTGGTGCCGTGACAAGAAAAAAAAAAAAAAAATACAGCTAAAATAGACTCCTGATCAACAGCGTCATCTTTCACTCGCACTGATTAAATTTGCGTTCATTGTCAGTAAACCACACAGCGATACAGATAACCTGATTAATCTTCAAACTAAGACATGATTATCAAAGTCAACAGTTGCAGACAGACTGTTTTTAGTCATAATTCAGCACAATGAGGTGAAAACAGGAAGACCTCAGAGAGACAGTAAAATGAATAAAGCTGTCAAAAAATGAGTCTCTAAAATCTGTCAGCTGCAGCAGGAGCTCACAACATTTAAACGAGCTGAATGAACTTCAAACCATTTGTGCACATCAAAACACATTCACACACAGAAATAAATGTAGAAAATAATTCATAAGGCAACATTACACACGGTCTGCAATCTGATCCAGATCCCCGAGATCTGAGTGTCTGCTTCATTCATCAGGTGTCCCACTCAGAATCACTGTCCGCCCACCGAGAGAGAGCAGGAGAGACTGAACACCTCACACAGACAACCACGGGTTTAATTCACCACATGACTGCAGACCGATTCACAGCCCTGTCCCCATGGTAACCCAGAGAGAGGGAGGGAGGAGACTGAGGGGACGCTATTCCATCCAGCAACACACACACACACACACACGGGTCTCTCATGTTTACATCTCAGAAATCATCAATGACCTGTGGACAGACAGCTGTGACTCATGAAAAACACACACACACACACACACACACACACACAACTGCTTTTCTGTAGTAGGTGTAATAACGGATCTACACTGAAGGATACTCGTGAAAACAGTTGAACAGATGAAGTGGTTGGCAATCATTAGCTGGTTTCCATGACAGGTTTACAGAGTTACAGAAAAAAAAAAAAACTGTTGAGTGGTGGAATGCAACTGCAGGATTTTCTCGTGATGACCGTCATTCCAGTGAAACTCTCCAGAGAACAGTAATTCCAGTCATCATGGCAGTGGATGGCTGAGTCCCGCTAAAAGGTGACATTTTCTTGTTTTTTCAAATTCATTTTTGCCATAATATCATCTATGAAAACACTGAACAAGCTCGCAGTCTCCAGTGTGCCACATATTTCAGAATGTCACGCGACACTTTCTGTACAGTATGTGATCAAGAAAAGCAGTTTTGCTAAATATGGCCTTTCCAAATAACCCCCCCACCCAAAAAATACCTTGTGTGATGCAAGCATAAAGACTTCAACATTTGATTTGTTGTTGTTTAAATATGTATTTCCATGAAGCCTATTTTTCACCTTGCCTCTGTCTCTTGTATCTCTTGTAGCTAATGTGAACAAGGGGTGACATGGGTCCCAGCCATGTTTGACAGCATTGTAAACAATACAATCAGAACACCCCCTGCTGGACAAACTACATAATGTAAACACCATTTACAACAGCCAAAGTGTGTTTATGCAACAGTTTGTATCATTTTCTGCTGCTTTTACAGGTCAGGATTGCAGTGTAAGTCGCAGTGGAAACCAAACAGATCAGCACACATTTCCCTATCCTCAGCATTCCCAAAGTGTATCTGCGGTTTTCCCAAGCCAGCTGGGTCTTCCACAGGGCCTTCTCCCAGTTGGACATACCTGAAAGACCTCCCTCACCAGATACCCAAACCACCTCAGCTGGCAGTTTTTGATGTGAAGAAGCGGCGGCTCCACTCAAAGTCCTTCCTGGATGGTCCAGCTTTTCACCCTGTCCAGGAGCATAAGCCCAGATATCCAAGGAAGGAATCTCATTTCTGCTGCTTGTATCCACAAATTTATTCCTTCAGTCATTACCAAACATCCTTGACCATACGTGAGGACAGGAGTGTAAAGCTACTAGTCAATCGATAGCTACACTTTCCGGCTCAACTTTTTTTTTGCACAGTTTGGCTGCAGACAGACTGGGCACTCTGACTTCTCTTCTACTTGTTGTTGTGCTGAGCTGAAGGGCTGTGCTCTGAGTTCTGTTATAGTTTATCTTTCCTCCCTTGACCGCAAGATGCGTGCACACACCGTCCTTGAGCAAATGTGGAGATGTCTGGAGTTCTACTTGATGTTGACATGTCCTGGACTTATGTCCTTTTTTAACTGTGATGAGAGAGTCTGAGGAGAGAAAGGAACTAACTGCCTGCAGACAATTTTTTTCTTTTCTTTCCTCCTTTGACTACAAGATGCATGTGCGCGCGTGAACGAACGTCCATGAGTGGACTAGAGATGTCCGGACTTTTTACTGGATATTTCTGGCAATCAGTCTGCATTTTTTTTTCTGTGGTCTTTTTTTTTTTTTTTTCAGTGTGTAGTTTTTACTGCATTAAGTACACGGTATGAAAACAATCCTGTGTGATTTATACTGCGGGAACAATGGAACACAGCAGGAATCATAAATTGGCTTCGAGTCACACCAGGTAACGCCTCTTTGCCCCAACTTGCGCTGGAACCACTTCCTTTCTGCGTCGAGCACAGGACGCCAAAAAAATTAAACATGTTTAATTTTTCGGCGCCCGACTTGCTTCCTCCTTTGTGCCCCTCGCGCTGTTGTGGCACCGAGCTGCATCGTCTCGGCTCTGACTTGCTTCCGCACGGCGTCATCATAATGACACAGGGCGCAACTGGGAGCAACCGGGAGCACCCCCGGTGTGAAAGGGGCTTAATCAACTGTTTCTGCATCGCTGCTTTGCTTTGAAACTTGGTTCATTGTTTCGCTCCTCAGGAGCGGCAACTCCGCTTCTTAACCCCTCTCAAAGCCATTAAAATATGTTAATCAGGGGTCACTTTTGTGCAGATTAAAAGTGACTAAGTGGGACTCCTGAATTGTTGCAAGAAAGAAACAATTGTCCTCCGTTCCATTGCTCCAAACGCTGCACCGCTCTCTGCTAAGTCGAGTCCGCTCGGATTTTATAACGTCAAAGCGAATTGCTGTTTAAATCAAATTACACCTCTTTCCAAATGCTGTAACACAAACAAACTGCAATTGAACAAAATGTTTTTTTCTTCCTCCCAAAATGAGACGTCCTATGCTGACGCACAGCAGCCAGCTGAGCTCAGCTCAGAGGTGTGGAGAGACATTCATGCCAAAATGTCTGAAAGGAAATGCTTTTGACAAAAACTACAGATTGTATTTTTATTTATGTCCAGAATTTAAGGATCCAGTGACCAATTTCATATTTATTTACTTTCAGACTCAAAATGTTGTTGACATAGAAAACCTGTAAAGCCTACTTTTAGTACAAAGAAAATTCACAGGAGGTATTGATAAGCAGAATCGATAAGGAATCGGATCGATAAGTGGAATCGATAGATAAAATCTTATCAATACACTGAGCAACGATAGCTACAGTTGAAGCCTTCAAACATTTTGTGAATTCTGAAGAGAGCTCTCTCTCGCTGTGTGTGTGTGTGTGTGTGTGTGTGTGTGTGTGTGTGTGTGTGTGTGTGTGTGTGTGTGTGTGTGTGTGTGTGTGTGTGTGTGTGTGTGTGTGATAAAATCTTGATGGCAGACTGTGTTGACAGCTTCCCTCTTCCTGCCTGAGGAAGTGTTGACAAGACTCTGGGTTAGTTACATCACCAAATGGTCAAAGGAGCTTCTTCACCTGTCGGCTGAAGATCCTCTGTTCAACTCTTAAGTCAAAACTCTTCTTAAAAAGTGCATCTTCATTCTCAGAAGTAAATATTTCACCAACATTAAAGATTCCTAGAGATCACTCCACAACTTGACCAAAAGGGAGTTATAATAGTGACTAACATAACCAGAACTACAAACCAAATTTCAATTCCTTAAAAAAAAAAAAAAAAAAAAAAAAAAAAAAAGATTTAAAATGTCCCAATATTTACACAAAATGTGTGAATGGACATGCTGGACTCCGAAAAATGATGCCCACCTCTTCCACCATTCGGTGGCTTTTCAGTCGTGTGACTATCCGAGAAATTGGGTGGGGCATGTCACAACATGTCCTGTGAGACTTCAACACGAAGGCGCTTTTGCTGCGCCATCAGCTTCGTGCCGATGAATTTCGCTGCAACTCTTCATGGCAAAATCTTCTTTCACAGTGGAATGTGCCGAAAAAGTGCTGATCTCCACCTCTTCTGCAATTTTTCGGACAGTCACACGATGGTCCCACATCACCACAGCGTTCACTTTGGAAATGATCTGGTCATTTCGGCATGTTGATGGCCGCCCAGAGTGCAGCTCGCTCTCCACCGCTGTGCGGACATCTTTAAACCGGTTGTACCGCTCCTTAATCTGTGTGATACCCATAGCATCGTCACCGAAAGCCGTCTGAATAATCCGAATGGTTTCCACCTGGCTGTCGCCCAGTTTCTGGCAAAATTTGATGCAGTTGCGCTGCTTCAGTCGTTCCGCCATTTTCCTTGGAATGAAAAAACGCAGAGCGCACGACACACACCTCACACAAAGGCTGCTTACCAGGAAATGACACAATCGACAGGCGTGAAAAAATTCACACATGCGTACGAAGGTTCAAGGTTTGCTCATGCAAGCACACGTGATTCAAATCCATCAGGATTTTGAAAAAAATTAAAAGGTCGGATATCCTTTCTAACAGACCTCGTATTTTTCCAATTGTGACAGTAGGACAAAAAAACAAAGTGAGCTGAGATGGTGGACGTGTCATTTCTTCTTCAGCTATTTACAGAACAGCTTTGCACTCCAACCCCACCAACTTTAGTGCCATCGCAGTCGTCACAAAAGAACACGCAGACTATTGAAATCCAAGGCATGTGGACCGTCTGCTGCAGGACTGGCCAAATCCACATCCGCGTCAAGCAAAGAGCCAGCCAGCATTAAGCAGCGAACATATGTCACACACTAACAGGACGAGCTGCCTGAGAAAGCAAACACACACACACACACACTGGACTAAATGTGTTTTCTTCTGCTAATACTTTTAATCTAAGGCCTGAATTACTCCTCCGTTCGGAGTAAATCTGATCTCACCTGAGAGTTAAACGAATGCTATGCCTAATTTACAGCAGGGTGTGTGTGTGTGTGGCCTCAAAGTAACCCAACAACTAGACAAACAACACAAACTGTCCAGCGGCACAAACAAAACCTGAAGTGCACAGAAACGATCCAACCTGTTCATACGTGCCGACACGGCCATGTTCCGGTAACGCCCTAAAAACTCCATCACCAACTGCAGGTTTGTCACTCCTTTAATCTGCAGGAGCAGCTATGGCCACAGACAAAAAAATGCAGATTTCCCCGTCTTTACAAGTGTTAAGAATTTGTTTCGTTTGTTTTGACTTGCTTTGCTTCAAATAAGACAACTTTTAAATGTATTATCTCAGTCACTCATTTTAAAAACAGTAAAATGTCTTTAATGTGATGATCGACTAGCTGGCTTTACATAAACACAGGTCCGGAGTACAAGTCACAGGGTTTGGGAGGTCCTGTGATTTATACCAAAATATCACATCTGTTGTTAATAAGAATAACTGCAATGACTACAGGAAAACTCACCTAAACTGTCATTCTATAAACCGGATAGCTGCACTCACCGGACAAAGGCAAAAGTCCCGATGCTTTTGTATGGTTTTCCATCTAATAAACACAGTATATATCAGATTTTGTGTAATGGATTTTCGCTCACGTCAGACAAAAAATCCTGTCCGACTGCAATGCATTTCCATAAAAAAATAAAAAATAAAAAAAAACCCTCGAATGTACCGAATAGATCAGTCTGGACGTGCCCAGTAACAGAAGCATGAAATGGTGTTCAGCACTGACACCAATTCAAGGAAAGTGGGACCATATTTCCTTGATTAAAAGATCAGCCACAAAAGGCTGTGATTTGTCACTTTTCACACCTTTCTCTCCAGCCATATTTTAAAGT
The DNA here is from genome assembly GCF_902500255.1 of Thalassophryne amazonica. Lineage (NCBI taxonomy): Eukaryota > Metazoa > Chordata > Actinopteri > Batrachoidiformes > Batrachoididae > Thalassophryne > Thalassophryne amazonica. The sequence goes on along the minus strand of NC_047105.1, from coordinate 6,571,031 downwards.
TTTTGCAGTGCACACGTTGATTACATTTCGATCGTGGATCAAATACATTTGGCAGAAAAGGCCACAAGTATGGCGAACTTTACAACATGAAGTTGGAAAATGACACTCAAATGACCTGCACTTCATGGAGGAAATTGTATGCTCTACCTGTGATTTGGAGGTACAGTAGATGATTGTAGAAAGAGCTTGTTGAGGGACAATCTAGAAAAGGCATGATCCAGAAAAAGCGCATGAAGGCGGGAGAGGAGAACTTTAAAACTGTCACGCACGTCGACGTCACTGCATGGTCACGGAGTTACAGAGCTGCAGAAGCATGAATTAGGCTTTAGGATTTTAAGGTGCCACTCCACAGTGGACTTAGAAAAAAGAGTGACTTGACCAAATCTAATGTTTTTAATGCACATAATGCCTGCAGCTTATTTATGGCAGGTATTTATTTTTTCAGAGGAATATTTGACTCTGTCATTAAATTAGGCAGGTCCCGCTTCAGGATTCCCGTAGTTTGTTCGGCGCCTCCTGACTATAACTAATCCGTTACATACATATAACGGATTTTGTCAGTTTTATACATTTCACGTCCGTTTTATGCATACAACGGATTTAAATTATAAATGGACAAAATTTACTGGTCCACCTGAATCCATTAAATACAAGTTTTACTGTATTTTGTACAGGGGAATCAAAGCGCTAAACAAAACAAACTAATAATAAAAGAATAAATGACAATAATAACAGCGCTCTGAGAGCACAATATCACCTGCTGACAAATGCTGCTTTGATAGTTTCCAGAGATTCCTCCTAAAAAATGTGAGGAGTTGATTTTAGCATGCAGGCACCAACTCAAAACTAGCAGTGTCTAGGTTTGTTAATCAAGGGTCATAACTCTGCCAAAATGGGTCAATCTTGTACAACATTACAATATGTGTATTATCAACCTATAGCAAGGAATTGCACCAAGTTACAAGAAATTACTACCAAAACTCAGAGGAGCTGATTTCAGAATGCAGGCACCCAAGCATGAAACTGACAGAGTCCAGCTTTGATAATCAATGGGTATAACTCTGGCAAAATGAGCCCAACTGGAACGATATAAAAAAGATGTGCATGATCAAGCTATAACAAGGATTTGTACCAAGTTACATGAAATTCCTACTAAAAACATGAGAGGAGTTGATTTCAGAACGCTTATACCCTTTTTGGGAGGAAGGTAGGGCCAGACAGAAATTGCAATGACATAATTCCCCTTCGGGCCTTTGGCCAGCAGGTGGAAAAGGTACCCTACAACAATGCACAAAAATCCTAAATTAAACAACTGATGATACAGAAAAAAGTGAGACATTCCTAAAAATATGGCACTTTTTCTACAAAATTAAAAACAGGTTCAATTTGGAACATACTGGTTTTCTGTTGTCAAAAACCTACTGATGCATCTGTATTTTGGACTGCTGGTTGGCTGCATCATATCCAAGAGCGTGCGCTGATGCCACACTTCACCACATCCACAGCCACCTTGGATCATGGATGGCAACCACCCAGTCCAGGGTTCTAGCTAGGATAAAATTTTAGCGAAATGGTAATGTTGAGGGAGCGAAGCGACCGGGGGGGTGTGGAAGGGGGGAAGCTTTTGAAAATTCAAGATAAAGCTGGCCATTCTAGGGGTACCCAAAGGGGAAAAGCCAGGTACGACAGCCCAAGTCCCTTCATCATGTCCAGAAGGCTGGGGAGGTTTGTTGAGTGGTGCAATCTCATTCTGGGTTAGCCAGTACATGGCCTTCAGTGAGGCAGTCAGAGTCCATGGACATTTTTAAGTCAAGACTTAAAACCTATTTTTATTGTCTTTTTTATGAGTAGTTTTTATTTTATGTTTTATTCTTTTACTTCTGTTTTTAATTAGGCATTCCAATTTTTTTTATTTATTTATTTAAAAAAAAATTTATGTTGAACTGTTCTGTGTGAGGGACCTTGAGATGGCTTTTGTTGTAATTTGGCACTTTATAATCTGATTAAATTGAACAACATTTTATTGAGTCTTAAAGTAAATAAATATGAAATTGGTTACTGGATCCTTAAACTCTGGACATAATAAACTCTACATGGTGGATCCTTGATCTCTGGCCATAAACAGAAATAAAATCTGTTAGTTTTTGTCAAAAGCATTTCCTTTCAGACATTATTATTGGCATGAATATCTTTCCATACATATGAGCTGCAGCTCTTGCAGCTGTGCTGCAGGTCATGTTTATAAAGAATGCAGCACATCTCATTTTGGGAGGAAAAAACGTTTTAGTCGATTGTAGTTTATTGTCTGTATTGCAACGTTTGTAAGAGGTGTCATTTTATTTAAAGCGGCGATTCGTTTTGAAGTTATTAATTCCGAGCAGACTCTCAGCAGAACAGCGGCGCAGTGTTTGAAGCACGGAACGGAGGACGATTCTCGTTTCTCGACTGCAACAAGAGAAGAGTCCCAGGTTAGTGACTTCAATCCACACAAAAGTGACTCATGATATTTTAATGGCTTTCAGAGGGGTTAAGAAGCGGACTTACCGCTTCTGAAGAGCAGCGAATCAAAGAGCCACGAGCCATTGAATCAAATCAATGCTTCGATTCACGCTTCAAACTGGAGTCACGCTGCAGAAACGGTTGATTACAGACGCTGCATTGAAAATCTTAACTAGAGCCCGACCGATAATGGATTTTTTGAGGCCGATGTCAATAATGATATTTGGATGAAAACAAAAATGCCGATAATCGATAAATCGGCTGATTTGCCGATAAATCAGCCGATATTATTACTGCTATTCAAACGGGCCAACTAGTAAGATATCACTCCTGAAAATCTTTGCTATATCACGAGGTAAATCTGCACTACAATTAGATTTTGGAAAACCATGTGACGGAGAACCAATTCCGATAGGACACTCACATTGCCCACGTCATCACACATCTTCTATGAGGAGTACAAAGATGGCCGACGGTGGATCGAACTTTTCAGCAAAAAAAAAAAAAAAAAAAAAAAAAAAAGTACGTTTGTATCTCATATCATTAAAAAGTTATTTACAATTTAGTAAAGCTTGGTCCCAGCCATCGTATATGACGGCGTCGGCCCCAGAGAGTTAATGGCAAACGGTAGTAATTCCCAGAACCCTTCCAGACGACCAGTGAATCTGAATGTTTCAACCTCTTAGCAGTAAACAAAAGTTTTTCATGCTAGAAATAAGGTCTACACAACGTGGGCTTAATAAAAAGTGTGACCGACGCAATGAAGCACATCTGACACATTACTACATAAACTGAGTTAATCAAACTGAGTTAAACTGAAACTGGAGAAATGTGGGGTGAATGTAATCACAAAGTTATTACAAACAACATCCTTATAAACTTACTTGTATGCTTTTGTCAGCCGATCAGTGCAGCGTGACAGCGAACTACGGTGGGCCGGTGATGAACACATTTAAGCAGGGGTGCAAGCAGCTCTCAGTTGAATGGAGTCAGAGCTCCATCTACTGGACAAACGGTGCAAGGACATTTTACATTACTTCAGTAACTGTTCTGTTTATGAGAAGTTATCGGCGTTCGATCGGTAGAATTTCAGCCGATAGTCTATCCCCAACTCTCCAAAATTACTGTCTGTCGCAGCCAAGATATTTATATTAAAAAATTCTCAAGTTGTAGGAATTCTTTTATTATTATTTGTCTAATTATTCTCAGACTGTTGACACATTACAACTGGGTACATAACGCAGAATGATCCGTTCTGATCATAACCAATCAGAATAGCTCATTAAAAGGCTTTTCTTCCATCAGTATTGGATCAGTGAAACCACTCGCAACAAAAAGCGTGTGATTCCTCTGACTTAGCTTACGAGGTGTCAGTGGAGCAACTGAGCAGCCAGTCTTTGGTGCTGCTGGGATCAGTACCGAGCACAGCACGTTTTAAAAGCACATTAACACACAGCTTCACTGTAACAGCACAATAAGTCCATTTTAGACCATCAACAGTGGATGTCAGCCTCGATGTTTAACAGTGTGGAGCCGATAATTTACAACATGCGTGAAGCATTGCCGTGCACGCCGGGTTAGCCCATATGCTGATTTTATGATGGGGAGCTCTGGACCTTTGGCATTTTTATCCAGGATCATCCCTGAAATTAATGAAATGAGTGACTAGCCGAGGTGCTGTCTTTTACACTGAGAGAGCAACCATGAACATTTCCATCAGGAAGTGGAAACTGACAAGAGCCTAATGCTAGGCGCTAAAGTAAAGCCTTAACTTAAACCGCATGTTTACAGCCACAATTCTGCTTTCTCTCTTAATCAAAAACAACACCTGGGAACAAGAAAACAGAAAATGCGAGCTGCAGACTAACACTCAATACAAATCAAACAGCCAACAGTAACACAAGGAGGGATGATCCATCCTCACAGCTCAGCAAAGAAACTCCTATTTCCACCTGCAGTACAGCAAAACAATCACGACACACGTCAGACTTATGGTCTGGTTTTCCCTGCACGCTCTGATCCATCCACACAGAGCTGACTGAGCGTCTCACTGGTCCAAGAATTCAAAGCACCTGTGCTGTGCTAAATGTCTGCAGACATAGCTGCAAGCTGCACTGTGATGTAATGAATGAGGACACGTTGGCCTGGAGCAGGGAAAGCAGAGTGGACAGAATTACCCACACCACCACAACGCTCGCACACAGCTGCAACAAAGCAGCGGCAATGCGGCACTCTGATTGTTTATTAACAAGACAGTGAATTACGAGCAGCTGGGGTTTTGTTTTTAAATCTCGAGCAGAACTACAACCCCTGGCAAAAATTATGGAATCACCGGCCTCGGAGGATGTTCATTCAGTTGTTTAATTTTGTAGAAAAAAAGCAGATCACAGACATGACACAAAGCTTAAGTCATTTCAAATGGCAACTTTCCGGCATTAAGAAACACTATAAGAAATCAGGAAAAAAAATTGTGGCAGTCAGTAACGGTTACTTTTTTAGACCAAGCAGAGGGAAAAAAATATGGACTCACTCAATTCTGAGGAATAAATTATGGAATCATGAAAAACAAAAGAACGCTCCAACACATCACTAGTATTTTGTTGCACCACCTCTGGCTTTTATAACAGCTTGCAGTCTCTGAGGCATGGACTTAATGAGTGACAAACAGTACTCTTTATCAATCTGGCTCCAATTTTCTCTGACTGCTGTTGCCAGATCAGCTTTGCAGGTTGGAGCCTTGTCATGGACCATTTTCTTCAACTTCCACCAAAGATTTTCAATTGGATTAAGATCTGGACTGTTTGCAGGCCATGACATTGACCCTATGTGTCTTCTTGCAAGGAATGTTTTCAGTTTTTGCTCTATGGCAAGATGCATTATCATCTTGAGAAATGATTTCATCATCCCCAAACATCCTTTCAATTGATGGGATAAGAAAAGTGTCCAAAATATCAACGTAAACTTGTGCATTTATTGATGATGTAATGACAGCCATCTCCCCAGTGCCTTTACCTGACATGCAGCCCCATATCATCAATGACTGTGGAAATTTACATGTTCTCTTCAGGCAGTCATCTTTATAAATCTCATTGGAACGGCACCAAACAAAAGTTCCAGCATCATCACCTTGCCCAATGCAGATTCGAGATTCATCACTGAATATGACTTTCATCCAGTCATCCACAGTCCATGATTGCTTTTCCTTAGCCCATTGTAACCTTGTTTTTTTCTGTTTAGGTGTTAATGATGGCTTCCGTTTAGCTTTTCTGTATGTAAATCCCATTTCCTTTAGGCGGTTTCTTACAGTTCGGGCACAGATGTTGACTCCAGTTTCCTCCCATTCGTTCCTCATTTGTTTTGTTGTGCATTTTCGATTTTTGAGACATATTGCTTTAAGTTTTCTGTCTTGACACTTTGATGTCTTCCTTGGTCTACCAGTATGTTTGCCTTTAACAACCTTCCCATGTTGTTTGTATTTGGTCCAGAGTTTAGACACAGCTGACTGAACAACCAACATCTTTTGCAACATTGCTGTTGTGTGGGCCGCTGAAGAGGAGGTACTGCTGGCCCACCACCACCAGAGGGCGCCCTGCTTGGAGTGCGGGCTCCAAGCACGAGAGGGCGCCAGACCTAGAAGAAGTGACAGCTGTCATTCATCCCCTGCACCAGCTGTCACTCGTTCATCATCGTCACCACCATAAAAGCCGGACTGCAACTCCACCTCCTCGCCGAGAAATCGACTACCAGTACCAAGGTAATTTCTCTGCTGACTAACACTGTGTGTGTAATAACTTGAACTTCTATTGCAGCCGTTTTCCTGGAGTGTTGCCTTATCTGGAGGATTGGCGTTTGGTGTGACAGCGACGGCTTCGCCTCACACCCCATCTCAGATAAGTGGTTGACCAGGAGCTGCACGAGTGTGTGTGATTTGGAGGTGGAGGTGCTCCCTCCCAACTGTGTTTGGACTGTGAATTACTGAGTGTGCGGACTCACACTCACACATCATATCTCTGCTTTCTGCCAGCAGTACCAGGGTCGATAGCCGAAGACAGAGGCCACCTGGGGACTCGGGACTTGGTGGCTCCGGTGTTCTTCAGGCCGTTGGTGGTGGAGGCCATGTGGGACGCGGCTTCTCTCTCGTCGGGGGTCTTCTATCTTCGAGCCTGCCCACACGTCACCTGGTGTTTATTGACTGTGAAGATTCCTGCACATTTCGTTGTGTATTATCACAACATTAAATTGTTACCTTTTGGCTTACTCATTGTCCGTTCATTTGCGCCCCCTGTTGTGGGTCCGTGCTACGACACCTTCCCAACAATTGCGTGATGATTTACCCTCTTTTAAGAGTTTGATAAACCTCTCCTTTGTTTCGATTGACATCTCTCATGTTGGAGCCATGATCCATGTCAGTCCACTTGGTGCAACAGCTCTCCAAGGTGTGATCACTCCCTGTTAGATGCAGACTAACGAGCAGATCTGATCTGATGCAGGTGTTAGTTTTGGGGATGAAAATTTACAGGGTGATTCCATAATTTATTCCTCAGAATTGAGTGAGTCCATATTTTTTTCCCTCTGCTTGGTCTAAAAAAGTAACCGTTACTGACTGCCACAATTTTTTTTCTTGATTTCTTATAGTGTTTCTTAAAGCCAGAAAGTTGCCATTTGAAATGACTTTAGTTTTGTGACATGTCTGTGATCTGTTTTTTTTCTACAAAATTAAACAACTGAATGAACATCCTCCGAGGCCGGTGATTCCATAATTATTGCTAGGGGTTGTAAACATATGTGAAAAATCTGATTTTAACCAATACTGTGATTTGTGTTGTTTATCTAATTGAGCATGCAGTGTAATTATACATCTTCTTCCAACATAAAAGTAATCAGATAAAATGATGCAGTTGAAGTATTTTTGACCAAAAAATAAAATAAACTTCTCACCACTGATCATTTTCTTCATATGAACAGTTAAACATTTGCTTTAACAGTGCTGGGCTGTAACTTCTTGTGTTAACATTAGCGTCACACACGGAGAGAACAGGTTCTGACAGAGTACTCCGCTGTACAGTCCCACTGGATAAGACTGAACTTCTTGCCAAGATGTTGTAAATCTCTGGTACCAAGGTTCTAACAGTCGGCCCAAGTAGCTCAGTGAGGAGATTGAGCGTTCCAGCTTTGCGATTGTACTGAAGACTTTTATGAAAAGCACTCTCACTTTTGCTGCCATTAAAAGTCCTCAATAACCCCTGTCTCACACCAGACATCTGCGCTGTTTAAGGCAAAGTGTCATTTAAATAAAACTTTGATGAGCAGCGTGGTGGTTTTGTTGGAGAGTAGTTTAAGTAGGCTGCTGTGCAGCACCTGAATCAGAGCTGCTAACTTGTGGTCCACGAATGACGTTTGGCCCAGCTTCTATTTGTTTTGAAATAGTTTACTGAGACAAACTTTGAAAAGAAAAAAAAAAATAGTGAGTGCACATGCACCCTGAGAACTGCCAGTTGACTGAGGGTTTTTTGACAATAAATAGTGTTTCCCCTATAGTATCATAGACCTGACAGGTCACCAGGCTAACAACAGCCAAAAATATTTTGTTAACACCACAAATAAAAAATACAACTAAATATCCATTAATTTGGATGTTTTTAATAATTTCAGGACAGCCAGAGCGCTTTGACTCTATATTACTGCAATTTCCGGACAATTGAGCACACCTGAATATAAGCCACATCCACCAACTTTAAAAAGAAAATAATTGTACATATATAGGCCGTACTTGTCTACTATACAAATAATGAATGTTTATGAGTTCAATGGTATGAATATTTCATGAGGTGAAAGCTGGAACAGCTTCACCGAATTAAATATCTGTTGCATTGAAAGAATGTAAAAACAAATATTTGTTTTATATAACGGCTAAAATAGATCCTTGTCATTTGATATTTTATTAATTTATAAACAGAAAAGGGACTCACATTTTGGTGTTCCACTGCCGCTACAGTCCAAATTGTGACATGTAGTCCAGTGATGCTGTGCACTGACTTCAGACTTCCATAAAAAAAGAAAAGACTGTGTAGTCCCTCAGTCCAGCCAAAAATCATGTCAGCTTTTCATCTGAACAGTTCTTCATGCATCCAGACAGCTGACAGCGGAGTGGATATGTGTGTGTATGTGTTACAAAAATTAGCAGTGTCAGTTAGCTCAACTCAATCGTCATCTCGGTAGAGTCATTGCCTCTTGCGCACGCATACCCGGGTCATCGCTTGTGCCCGTGTGTACGAGAGAGAGAAAAAAAACACATCAGAAATTAGTCCAGCTTTTCATTCTAACTTCCTGCTAACAGCCTCCAGACAGCGCAGTGGATTTGCTTTGTGTGTGCACACGCGCATTGTGTGTGTGTGTGTGTATGTGTATGCAGGCACATGTGCGTGAGCGAGTGTGCATGCATGTGCGCATGTGTGCACAGAGTGCAATGGTACCAAACGTATGTAACCAAATTTGCCTGTGTTTGGCGCTGTAACATCCCCAGGAAAAAACAGAAGACTAGAGGATGCCCATAAATGGTGTAAAGGCTAATCCAAAAGCTACCGCTTTCCAATGCGACACAGAGTAAAATAAAGCCTTTTAAGAGAAAGAGGGTCCATGCTGATCATATGAAATAGACTGACTGTGCATTTAAAGCAAAGCAGTGTGTTTGTCTGTTTTTGAAAAACACACGGTCCACTCTCAGCAAAACTCCACTCTTTCTTCTGTGTTTTGCTCAGACTTGCATTGAGTGGCTCGCTTTTTAATTTTCACTTTTTTTGGACAACACACAATGCTTCACAAACACTGTAACTTAAAATAACAACAACAGACTGCGAGGCTTGCATGTCCAGCTGAAATGCATCTGCTGAATTGCAGAGAAAGAGGGATAAAAAAAAAAACAACAACAACAACAACACAGGGACCCAGTCAACCAACCTTAGAGAGAAAAAAAAAAAAAAAAAAAAGGTTTAAATTTACAAGTTGGGGAAAAAAACAAAAAACAAACCACATGCCATCGCCATTTCAGCAACATGGCTGAGAGCACCACAGACACCCAACCAACAGATTACACCTACAGCAGACCGTGCCGGTCCCAGATAGGCCCAGCCACACCAGGTACTGCAAGTCAGTAACCTGATATGGATGATCTCCTGCGCAGAAACCATGATCTGACAGAGCAACTGTGGCGCAAAGCGCCAGTGTCATAGAGAAACTTTTCTTCAGCCACGAGAAGAAATGAAAGTATTTTCAGATGTCATTTTCCAAAATCAGGAGGCTTTGTGGATTATTTTTCCTAAGGATGTGATGATGAATCCACTGAAAGGAACAGGTAAGACTTTATATTTACTCTGTGCGTGAATTTACTCCACATGAGGACTGTGGCTTTCAGCCAATCAATGGACAGCATTAATGGACCTATTTCAACTTATGAGTAAATTACAAATAAGCCTGTAAAAATCCATAAATTAGCCACATCATGGTTTAAGCCACAGTGTTCAAAGCATATAAAGAAAGTAGAAGCTTGTAGGCTGTAAATCACAGTATCTCTCACAAACAACCTTCTGTAAATTTTATTTTTAGGACTGAAACGTTTAATAGAGTAATTCAAATAATTTGATTACAAAAACTGTGAGGCAAATTCTTTGCCTCGAGGCTTAATTTAAAGCTTTAGTACATATGCCAGGCCTGTGTGTGGCGCTGTAACGCTCCCACAAAAAACAGAAGAAGACCATACAGCATGTGCAAAACTAATGTCAGTGCTAATCAATGTAGCAGGTGACGCTACAAGTTTACAAAGCCATACGCCGAGTAAAATGAAGCCTTTTAAGAGAATGGGTCTACGCTGATCGTCTGAAATGGACTTATTGCACATTTAAAGTAAAGCAGTGTGTTGTGTATTTTTTTAAAAACACGGCTTGCTCCACTAGCTGCTCTTCACCTCTACATTCAGATTTTATAAATGTTTTTATCAACAGGCTGTACAGTGGAAACACTGCACTCCACAGCCATTTTTCAAAGGCTGTGTTATTCACCAAGTATTCACAGAAAACAAGGAATTTGACTTTGGTCTGAGCTGCATTCTCTCTGTACGGCATCTATAAATATACACTAAACACTGAATAAATCACAGTAATAAAAAGTGCAAATGAAATGTGCAATAAGAGAAAGAAAAAAAGAATGTCCTGTTGGCAGACTGAAGATTTCACAGACCACCTGAGTTTATGGTTCGGCAAAGCTCCAAACTCTTGAAAATATAAATAATTACCCAGAAAAACAGAGAGAGAGGGAACACCCTAAACTTAAAAATCTGCATGAAGGCACAGCGACATTGTACCATTGCTTAGGGCATATGTACTACAGCGTTTTCGGTTGGTTTGAGTGTTTCCCTGTGGACACAGATATTTCTTGAAACGGTGCTGAGTTTGTGGAACACATTTTGAAAAGGACAAAGACAAAGCTATCCATGTGGACATGGCCTCAGATAAATGAACTGACTGGAGGCTGCAGTCTGTGTCCAGGCTGTGCAGCTGGTGTCAGCCTTCCAGAATCTCCACATGATGACAGACTGTTCACAGACAGACGTGACCTCTCTGCTGCACTTTTAAAAACGATACAGCAGCATGGCAGACCATCCACTCGACCATCAAAAACGGGGCCTAGTGGCACTTCTGTGAGCAGGAACACCTCACAGGATGGGCACCCCGAGTAGGGCAGTCAACATCTTTTTTTTTTAATGACAAAATATCGACTTATAATATCACAACATAATATAACGTGATCAAAAATGAAAATTACTACCAGCAGATACTTCCACACAACACTACACACTGTACCTACAATGTTACAGGTGTGAAGCATTTCACCGATGATGATGAGGGGGAGGAAGCAGTGAGAAACCATCACAATGACATTCCAGTCATAATTCAAACTGTCACAGGTCTGTATTTTCCAGACGTCCCACACCTTCCAGAGTTAGAGGCCCAGCCGAGTCTGATCTGACTCCCCCAATAGCTGCTGCCTAAATAAGAACACACTTGTACTTCCACACCAACCGCACTTGAGTCAATTAACTCATCGTTCTTTGGCTGCTGTCAGAATCAAGGCAGCGGTCCCTGTGGGAGGCTGTGACATCCACAGAGCACAGTGTCACATCGCTAAAGGTCTGAATCCTTAATCACATTTCAGTCTGCCAGAACCAAATGTCAAAAATGTGATATTTTTGCTGGTCAGAAATACAAAGTAAAAGTGTGGCAAATAAAAATGAGTCAAAGTCCAAAAATAACACACTATAACTCATAAATCCAATCAGTGTTAATGCTTAAGGCTGTGACATCATCTGACGGCTTCTCTGCACTGTTAAAAAAATCTCAATTTTTTTTTTTTTTTTTTAAGTGAAACTTGTTTATCACTCAACCGCTGTATTTACAGTCATCTCTATTTACAGCAGTTCAGCGACATCAAGATGCTTTTTCCCTTCCAGGACTCCACATGGCGATCACAGTTTCTACAATTTACACACCAGTTTTTACTTTCACTGCACGTGCAAAGTCATAAATACTCAAGAACATCAGATTAAACACTAAAAGAACAATCACGAAATTATCACACACCACTACTGTTGGTTCATCTTAAGTACTGACCATCAGTCTGTTAACGTACAGACATGTTAAACAGGATGATGACACACACACACACACACCCCATTTCTCAGCTGTACACAGGAACACAGTAGGATCATCCTGAGCCTGTCTCAGCCTGTTCAACGTGTTCTACTCACTGACTGACTGACGCTACGATGCACACATCTCACAGCAGTGGATTTTAAACAAACAGGTTTGGTCGCCCTGCCAAGAATTAGTCAACCTCATCCTAGACCAGAGCACAAGATTCAAGATTATTTGCCATTTGTGCATAAACCAAACAGTCCAGGCACACAGGAATTGTTGCGCAGGGCTCTCTTTGAGCCTATCAGGCCTAAAAACACAGAGGGAACATGACACAAAAAAGTAAAGAAGAAATACAATAGTGAAGTAGAACAAAAGGAGGACACCATTTAGACTTAATCCAGGACTAAGATTAACCCCGGTCTAGGAAAGAAACACGCAAAAAGCTTTGTGGAAAAACAGAAACATTCACATGGATCTAAATACAAGAACTGCATTAATGACAGTTTTATATCCAATCCAATCCACTTTATTTATAAAGCACATTTAAACAGACCAGAGTCTCCAAAGTGCTGCACAACAAAAGCATAGACATGGAAAATAGCAATAATAACAATAAAATAGATAAGATAAAATACATAAATAGATAAAACCATGATAAAAAAATAAATTTCAATAAAATAAAAATAAAATAAGACACAAGGACCGTACAACTCACGTGGTGTTAAAAGCCAAGGAATAAAAATGGGCCTTAAGACAGGACTTAAAACACTCCACAGTGGGAGCAGATCGGACATGTAGGGGCAGAGCGTTCCAGAGTCTGGGACCGACCACGGAGAAGGCTCTGTCCCCTCGAGTTTTAAGTCTCGTCCTAGGCACCATGAGCTGGGACTGGCCCTCGGACCTCAGAGCTCGTGCTGGACTGTAGACCTGGAGGCAGTTGATATATTGTGGGGCCAGTCCATTCAGAGCTTTAAAAACAAACAAAAGTATCTTAAAATCAATTCTGAAATGTACAGGGAGCCAGTGCAGAGAAGCCAAAATTGGGGTAATATGCTCACGCTTTCTGGCCCATTAAAAGTCGAGCCGCTGAATTCTGGACTAACGGCAGTCGGGAAAGTGCGTTATGGCTAATCCCTGAATAAAGTGCATTGCAGTAGTCTAAACAAGAAGAAATAAAAGCATGCATGACTTGTTCAAACAATTTAAAAGGGATAAAAAGTTTCACTTTTGATAAAAGACAAAGGTAAAAAAAAAACTCAATTTTAAAACCGCGTTGACCTGTTTATCAAATTTAAGATCGCTGTCTATGGTGACACCAAGGCTGGTGACTTTGGGACGCACAAAACTTTGGAGAGGTCCCAAGTTAAAGCGGGAATTGCCAAACAGAATTATCTCAGTTTTTCCCTTGTTAAGTTTTAAATAATTCTGTGCTAACCAAGCCTTGACATCACCGAGACAGTCGAGAAGGGGTGTCAAGGGGCAGTGGTTATTCTTGACAATCGGCATGTAAATTTGGCAGTCAGCATAAAAATGGTATGACATGCCATGTTTTCTAAATATCTCCCCGAGTGGGAGGAGATACAGAGCAAAAAGAATTGGGCCTAAGATAGAACCCTGGGGGACACCGCACTGCAGGGGAGCAAAAGAGGAGCAGGAGTCCCCCAGCCTCACAGAGAAGGACCTCCCACTCAAGTAAGACTCAAACCACTTCAAAGCAATCCCTCTGACACCCACACAGATTTCCAAGCGAGATAAGAGAGTTGCATGGTCCACTGTGTCAAAAGCAGCAGTCAGGTCTAAAAGCACTAAAATAGCAGAGCTTCCAGCATCAGCTATTAAAAACCTTAAGAAGTGCAGACTCTGTACTGTGAAACGTTTTGTAACCCGACTGAAATGGGTCTAAAATGCCATGTGCATCTAAAAACGGCTGAAATTGAGCAAGCACTCATTTCTCCAAGATCTTGGAAACCAAGGAAACTTAGAAATGGGCCGATAATTTGCTAAAGTCACAGGATCAAGGCCAGGCTTCTTAATCAGAGGCTCAACAACAGCATTTTTACAAAAAGTGGGGACAGTGCCAGAGACCAGACTACTGTTTATTACCTCGCTCACAAAGGTGCCAATGGTGCCCCAAACCTCTTTAAAAAAGCGAGGAGGAACTGGGTCTGTAGGACTAGTAGAGGCTTTGAGTTTACTTACAATCCCAGTAAGAACAGCAAGTGGCACAGGCTCAAACTGGCTAAATGCTGCCGTACATGCGTTATATGCACCGTTGCAAGTATCAGGCTTTGCACTTTGTATCACCAGTTATACAGCTTCATGATGAAGTGATATAGAGGAGGATTTTCTTAAAAAGAAGACCTGAAAGTTTAGCTACAAATTACCAGAAGGAACATCTGACATGCAAGCCTAGGCTCGATCTGATCTGTTTAAGAATATCCTTCTCCGCTCTACTCAACTATGAAACTACGAGTGGTGATGCAAAATGCAGAATTTGCACTGTGCACAATTTCTCCAATCACAGCCACATAAACCATAACTTCTTCTGGGTTGTCTGGGTGTCTTGGTGGCTTTCCTCACTCTTCTCCTTCTTGTACAGTCAATTTTTGATGCCTGTCTACTCCATGCAGATTTACCATAGAGTGCCGTACTGATTATATGTCTTCATAATTGATGTGAATAAAGTCCAAGACATATTCAGTGGCAGTTTCACCATCAGCCTCGTCCACAACAACCACAAAAGACTCCAAGATGTTATGTTAAAGGGGGCAACACACGGTATTAAGAACAGGGGTCATTTGGGTAGTTTCTGATGTCATTAGGGTTGTGTATTCGGAACCGGTTCTTTTCGAGAATCGTTAAATGATTCAATTCACCAACATCAACAACCTTTTTGCTTAACGAGTCCCTTATCAGTCCGTTGTTTTTCAGGGTGTTTGTCGGGAAAATGATCATTTCTCTACACTGATTGCAGACCCTGCAGCGGGTCTGTCATCAACCGCTTCCTTAACCGCTCCATTTTGACACTTGAACCAACGAAGTAGTGCTCCAACCCACTGCTCTGTTGGTTCTCTGCTTCGATGCTTTTCAAAAGCGGCAAGTCCACTTCTTAACTCCGTCAATTTTGTGCTGATTAAAGTCACTAACTGGGACTTCTGCCTTGTTGCAGGCAAGAAATGAGAATTGTCCTCCGTTCCGTTCATACAGCTCGAAACGCTGCACCGCTCTCTGCCAAGACAGAGTCCGGTTGGAATTAATAACTTCAAAGCAAATCGCTGTTTTAAATCAAATGACACCTCTTTCCAAACACTGTAATACAAACAATAAACTACAATTCACTAAAAGATTTTTTCCCCCTCCCAAAATGAGATGCCCTGCATTCTTTAGGAATTACATTGATGCCGACATGCAGCACAGCCGGCTGAGCTCAGCTCAGAGGTATGGAGTGACATTCATGCCATTAATGTCTGAAAGGAAATGCTTTTGACAAAAACTACAGATTTTATTTCTATTTATGTCCAGAGATCAAGTCAATAAACAGACTCGATAACGGCGTCGATATCAAAATCTTATCAAGACCCATCCCTAGTTGTCATTATGATTTAAAAAGAGTAAACACAGCTGTTTGACAATAAACACTAACCATGAGTGAAAAAAAAAAAGTTGTGTTATGATTCATATTCTCTGAAAAAATGGCCAAATATATATATATATATATATATATATATATATATATATATATATATATATATATATATATATATATATATATATATATATATATATATATATATATGTTCTGCTAGGGTATGTAAACTTTGGAGCACAACTGTATATTTCCATATTTATCTACTTATCCTTTTACAGATTTATTTATATTTTGACAATAAATGTTTAGTACATATGTAGGAAATGTGAGCCAAGATGTTTGTTTGATTCATGACCTTGCCTATACTTTATTTCACACTTACAAGCTACAGGGTGACCCCCCCCCCCCCAAAAAAAAAAAAAACAGAACCCATAAAAATTGTAATAAATCCTACAAAGGTCCACAAATATCTTGAAATTTGCTGGACATAAATTTCAGTCTGTGTACGATCATTCCCCAAAGTTGAGAAATGATGTATGTTGCTGTGTTCCCATGTTTAAAAGCATACCATTCTATTATGAGCAGTAAGGAAACCCCCTCTGATGATGTTGAGGAAGAAACCTCAAGCAGACCAGACTCAGAGGGGTGGCCCACTGCTTAGGCCATTCTAACAGTTACAAGGTTTTTACTGTGCTGAAGAAACAGGAAACAGAAAAACCTGAGAAGCCTCAAAGCTAAGTGCATTATTGAGGTCATTGGATCATCATTGGCACCACATACAGGGGGTCATCCAGCACCCTGGGGTGCAGTGCCAGCATCCATCCTTCACATCATTAGTGGGCTGCAGCACAAGCTGTCCTCATGGTAGAGCATATTTCAAATGCAGACTGCAGTGTGCTGCATCAGCTAGAGCCATGGCAGCTCATGGTCAGTCCAGTGTACTATGGTGCACAGCCGCCAGCCTCTTGCGACATCATCAGTATCTCAGGCAGAAACGGAAAGAACAGAATCAGCCACCTTGAAAAACTGCACCTAAGGTATGTGTTCACCAGCAGTAAATCGATGGGAAAGCAAAGAGAATACTCCGGTGAGAGTCAGCTGCTAGGTCTGAGCTTCACTAACAGACCCAGAATTTAGATGAAGTGAAGGCGACCTGTTCCATTGCTAATAAGATAACTTAAAGGGATAGGAAGCATTGTTCCATACGATGCCAGTATGCTAGCCACATGAGAGGGAGAATAGATGCTTGTTTAATCTGGACTTGAAGGTCTCTAGGGGAGGTGATGGTCTTAAGGGGGAGGTGATGGTCTAGTGGTTAAGCGTTGGGCTTGAGACCAGATGATCCTCGCTTCAAATCCCAGCCTGACCGGAAAATCACTAAGGGCCCTTGGGCAAGGTCTTTAATTCTCGGTATGTAGTGAGCGCCTTGCATGGCAGCAGCCTGACATCGGGATGAATGTGAGGCATTATTTGTAAAGCGCTTTGAGCATCTAATGCAGATGGAAAAACGCGATATAAATGCAGTCCATTTGGGGAAGACGATTGTTCTAATCGTCAACCAAGGAAAAGACATTTTGCCTGGAGGCCTATTTCACCAACAAATCATACCATTTGGAGCATAATTTTGAAAGAACATGACTTTTACGCAAAGCGACCAAACTGAAACTTTGGGGAATGACCGTACAAAGACTCAAGTAAAGTTGAAGTCCAGCAATTTGAGCTTTGGCAGATTTATTACAGTTTTTATGGTTCTGGGTTGTTTTTGGGTCACCCTGTAAAACAGCAGCAACTAAATAATTTTGTGCACTTATGTATACTTTATAAAAAAAAAACTGAACCCTGCACCACATCCATCCATTTTATGAACCTGCTTATCCTGATTTAAGGTCATGTGTCAAAATTATGAACTTCTGTCTGTGACAGTTTAGCAAGTCACTTCCTTAGAGAACATCAGGGCTGCAGCTAGTCTATTGCAATTAGGTCAGGTCATCACGAGAGCATCCACCAGAACATTCGAGTTTCATTCAATATCTTGACACATCTGGAAGTGCATCAGGAAGAATAGTGTAAAAGTTGCACATGTGGACCCAGTATGTGTCTGGAAATCTGAACAGCTGTAATACTAATACTACATAGCAGAACCATAGTGTTCCATAGTCATCATGTCCTTACTGCTTTCCTGACAGAACTCCAGATATATAAGGCGACAGGTGAAATTTGAACTCTAGTCCTTCTTGCTGTGAAGCAAAAGTGCTACCAATTACACTCACCACCCACTTTATTAGATACACTTTGCTAGTACCAAGTTAGACCCATTTTGCCTTCAGAACTGCCTTAATTGCTTGTGGCACATATTCAACAACGTGTTGGAAACATTCCTCAGAGATCTTGGTCCATATTGACATGATGGCGTCACACAGTCACCCATTCAACCAGTCTGCCTATTCTCCTGAGGCATTTTCGTCCACACAGCTGCCACTCACTTGATATCTTCACTTTTTTGGACTGTTCTCTGTAAACCGTAGAGATGGCTGTGTGTGAAAATCCCAGTAGATCAGCAGTTTCTGAAATACTCAGACCAGCCCAACTGGCACCAACAGCCATGCCTAGGGCTGGGCGATATGACTTAAAATTCATATCGCGATATAAATTGAATCACTTCACAGTAACGGTAAATATCACAATATAAACGTAAGTGTAAAAGTTATAATGGAAGTGTTTCTGAATGGGTCATATAGTCCCTTTGCAAAGCCAAATTGATTAAAATAAACAAATAAAAAAACAAAAAACAAACAAATAATTAATTTTGAGTGCCTGATTCTCTGATTTGTTAGACATGTATTTTTGTGCATTGGAATAATCTCATTTCTCCATTCCTGCTTCTATCCAGCAGGAGGCAGTGATAGTTTGTCTGCTTTTGGTGGCGTGGCGTTTTTTCCAGAAAAACCTCAGACACCACCACATGGGTTGATGATCCCGATTGGCTCGTGTCTTGGGGTTCCACCAATGATAAAGTGAAAGGTGTTTTTTTTTCCCTCCGCTCCCCTGCTCCGAGATGGAGCTCTCACCACAGTTGAATGAGGAAATGTGAGACTGTTTACTGTGGCTTTCCGCAAATACACGCACCAAATGTCATTTTTACATGACCGAATTCAGTCAGGTGACTCCAGAGGGTTAAAATAACAATTTTAAACTCTTACAAGAAGTTTTAATCTGCCGAGGTGGAGATGGAGCCTGCAGCCTTTTCCAGTCGTTCAGACTCACTGAGGAAGATACGATGACGTCATCAACAAGCATTATCGCGATTGGTCAGTGGAGTCTACATGTCTACCGTCAGCCAAATTTATACTGTGAACCAAATATATAATTTATACCACCCACCTCTAACCATGCCACATACAAAGTCACTTAAAACCCTTTTCTTCCACATTCTGATGCTCAGTTTGAACTTTATTAAGTCGTCTTCACTACGTCTAGATGTCTAAATGAACTGATTTGCTGCCATGTATTAACTATTTGTCTTAACAAGCAATTAAACAGATGTACCTAACAAAGTGGCTAGTGAGTGTATTAAACTGTAAGTTATTATTTACCAGTGCAATTATCCAAAAGAACTATTTCATGTATATCCATCTGATTAAGGTCACTTTAAGTGATAATGTGAATGTAGCAGTGGTGACAATGCGAACCAAACCCACCAGGCATCCTGCAGAAAAGAACATTTTAAAACCTGCATGTTACCAACGTCATACTGCCAGCATCTTCTCCTCTTACCTTGCCCGTCTTGTGGTCGAACCAGACCAAGGCGTGATTCCTGGACAACACCTTGCAGTCAAAGGTGGCATTGTTCTGAGCCGGGCGACACCGAGCCACCGACCGGCCAATCTTGACTGGTTCATCCAGATACACATGCCGCTCCTGGAATGGATGCGAGTTGGGTCGACAGGCGAATACTGCCAACGCTGAAGGCATTGATTTTGGCTTTAGGGTGTTACTCCAACCAGACACAAGAGACAGATTTTCCTGATCCAGAGTGGCGGGTTTCGGTTGAAATCCCCAAAAAATAATCTTGATTTGACTGTGGCCTGTGTGAAGTTGTCTTTTTTTTTCCCCTTCCTTCTTATTCCAGGGACTAGCTAATAATCATGGTCCACCATGCACCGCTTTCCCACATGAACTCAAAAAAAATAAAATAATCCAACAGGTATCAAGACATTCCCATCAGGACTGTGGAGCAGAGGTGGAGAAAACCAGGGTGCCATGTGTCAGGACACACATGACTGACAGCAGGGCTGACAGACCTCCACGTCCATCAAACTATCTCTGGAATAGGCAGAGAAGCTCCGTTAGTCCTCAAAGGTGGCAAAAGCGAACATAAATGACAGGGAATTATCAACGCAGAACACTGCCCGTGTGTGGGCCAGTTAACCGAACGACTGCTGTCAACCAGATCAATATGCAACAAGCGTGTCGGCCTGAACTAATGTGTCACCTGTAATCGGCACACATACTCCCGCAGAACCACAGCTAACTGTCGGCAGCAGCACCGCCAACATGCCCGACTTAACCAAGACCCGCACCCTGAAGCAGCTCGACTCAGCGGCACGTCAGGCGGGGTGAATCGGGGATTAAGAGATCTTCTTAGGCAACTTCGATGCTAATTGGCTAGGTCACTAATAGGCAAAGCGCTAGCGCCCGGCCAACAAGCTAGGCTAAATCAGGCTAGGCTAACGAGTGCCGACAAACTTGTCGTCACGGTGCTCAAATGTTTCCTCCGCGTCCTTCTCAGCCAGCTCGCTTACCGAACGAAGAAAAAATGCCATCCCCATCTCCCGGTGGGCACAAAAGCAGTAATTTTAGCCTCCGTCTGGGTTAATACAGCGTTCTGTGAGAGTTAGCAGAAAAGTGCTAACAGATATCCGGCTAACTGACAGTCAGCAGCGGAAAATGAGACGAGTTTCTCGGCTGCTCACGCATCACAGCAGCGCGACTATTTCCACCAGAAAAAACCTCCGTACCGAGTTCACCGCGGCGGGGCTGAGTTATAACCGTCGCATTGCAACTGTTCTCTGGCAGGAATCCACAAGAAGTTATCCTCCTCCACAAGTCCGCGCCGCCATACTGAAAGTGAGCGCAGGCGGCGGGCGGGTGCAGCCCCAAAAACACCTCAACTAAAAAGAAATATAACAAAAATAATATAAATACATCTCAAATCAGGCGCAGCCCCAAAAACACCTCAACTAAAAAGAAATATAACAAAAATAATATAAATACATCTCAAATCAGGCGCAGCCCCAAAAACACCTCAACTAAAAAGAAATATAACAAAAATAATATAAATACATCTCAAATCAGGCGCAGCCCCAAAAACACCTCAACTAAAAAGAAATATAACAAAAATAATATAAATACATCTCAAATCAGGCGCAGCCCCAAAAACACCTCAACTAAAAAGAAATATAACAAAAATAATATAAATACATCTCAAATCAGGCGCAGCCCCAAAAACACCTCAACTAAAAAGAAATATAACAAAAATAATATAAATACATCTCAAATCAGGCGCAGCCCCAAAAACACCTCAACTAAAAAGAAATATAACAAAAATGATATAAATACATCTCAAATCAGGCGCAGCCCCAAAAACACCTCAACTAAAAAGAAATATAACAAAAATGATATAAATACATCTCAAATCAGGCGCAGCCCCAAAAACACCTCAACTAAAAAGAAATATAACAAAAATGATATAAATACATCTCAAATCAGGCGCAGCCCCAAAAACACCTCAACTAAAAAGAAATATAACAAAAATGATATAAATACATCTCAAATCAGGCGCAGCCCCAAAAACACCTCAACTAAAAAGAAATATAACAAAAATGATATAAATACATCTCAAATCAGGCGCAGCCCCCAAAACACCTCAACTAAAAAGAAATATAACAAAAATAATATAAATACATCTCAAATCAGGCGCAGCCCCCAAAACACCTCAACTAAAAAGAAATATAACAAAAATGATATAAATACATCTCAAATCAGGCGCAGCCCCCAAAACACCTCAACTAAAAAGAAATATAACAAAAATGATATAAATACATCTCAAATCAGGCGCAGCCCCCAAAACACCTCAACTAAAAAGAAATATAACAAAAATGATATAAATACATCTCAAATCAGGCGCAGCCCCAAAAACACCTCAACTAAAAAGAAATATAACAAAAATGATATAAATACATCTCAAATCAGGCGCAGCCCCAAAACACCTCAACTAAAAAGAAATATAACAAAAATGATATAAATACATCTCAAATCAGGCGCAGCCCCAAAAACACCTCAACTAAAAAGAAATATAACAAAAATGATATAAATACATCTCAAATCAGGCGCAGCCCCAAAAACACCTCAACTAAAAAGAAATATAACAAAAATGATATAAATACATCTCAAATCAGGCGCAGCCCCAAAAACACCTCAACTAAAAAGAAATATAACAAAATGATATAAATACATCTCAAATCAGGCGCAGCCCCAAAAACACCTCAACTAAAAAGAAATATAACAAAAATGATATAAATACATCTCAAATCAGGCGCAGCCCCAAAAACACCTCAACTAAAAAGAAATATAACAAAAATGATATAAATACATCTCAAATCAGGCGCAGCCCCAAAAACACCTCAACTAAAAAGAAATATAACAAAAATGATATAAATACATCTCAAATCAGGCGCAGCCCCAAAACACCTCAACTAAAAAGAAATATAACAAAAATGATATAAATACATCTCAAATCAGGCGCAGCCCCAAAAACACCTCAACTAAAAAGAAATATAACAAAAATGATATAAATACATCTCAAATCA
Organism: Thalassophryne amazonica; assembly: GCF_902500255.1. NCBI lineage: Eukaryota > Metazoa > Chordata > Actinopteri > Batrachoidiformes > Batrachoididae > Thalassophryne > Thalassophryne amazonica. The sequence goes on along the minus strand of NC_047105.1, from coordinate 6,548,385 downwards.
GGCGCAGCCCCAAAAACACCTCAACTAAAAAGAAATATAACAAAAATGATATAAATACATCTCAAATCAGGCGCAGCCCCAAAAACACCTCAACTAAAAAGAAATATAACAAAAATGATATAAATACATCTCAAATCAGGCGCAGCCCCAAAAACACCTCAACTAAAAAGAAATATAACAAAAATGATATAAATACATCTCAAATCAGGCGCAGCCCCAAAAACACCTCAACTAAAAAGAAATATAACAAAAATGATATAAATACATCTCAAATCAGGCGCAGCCCCAAAAACACCTCAACTAAAAAGAAATATAACAAAAATGATATAAATACATCTCAAATCAGGCGCAGCCCCAAAAACACCTCAACTAAAAAGAAATATAACAAAAATGATATAAATACATCTCAAATCAGGCGCAGCCCCAAAAACACCTCAACTAAAAAGAAATATAACAAAAATGATATAAATACATCTCAAATCAGGCGCAGCCCCAAAAACACCTCAACTAAAAAGAAATATAACAAAAATGATATAAATACATCTCAAATCAGGCGCAGCCCCAAAAACACCTCAACTAAAAAGAAATATAACAAAAATGATATAAATACATCTCAAATCAGGCGCAGCCCCAAAAACACCTCAACTAAAAAGAAATATAACAAAAATGATATAAATACATCTCAAATCAGGCGCAGCCCCAAAAACACCTCAACTAAAAAGAAATATAACAAAAATGATATAAATACATCTCAAATCAGGCGCAGCCCCAAAAACACCTCAACTAAAAAGAAATATAACAAAAATGATATAAATACATCTCAAATCAGGCGCAGCCCCAAAAACACCTCAACTAAAAAGAAATATAACAAAAATGATATAAATACATCTCAAATCAGGCGCAGCCCCAAAAACACCTCAACTAAAAAGAAATATAACAAAAATGATATAAAAACATCTCAAATCAGGCGCAGCCCCAAAAACACCTCAACTAAAAAGAAATATAACAAAAATGATATAAAAACATCTCAAATCAGGCGCAGCCCCAAAAACACCTCAACTAAAAAGAAATATAACAAAAATGATATAAATACATCTCAAATCAGGCGCAGCCCCAAAAACACCTCAACTAAAAAGAAATATAACAAAAATGATATAAATACATCTCAAATCAGGCGCAGCCCCAAAAACACCTCAACTAAAAAGAAATATAACAAAAATGATATAAATACATCTCAAATCAGGCGCAGCCCCAAAAACACCTCAACTAAAAAGAAATATAACAAAAATGATATAAATACATCTCAAATCAGGCGCAGCCCCAAAAACACCTCAACTAAAAAGAAATATAACAAAAATGATATAATACATCTCAAATCAGGCGCAGCCCCAAAAACACCTCAACTAAAAAGAAATATAACAAAAATGATATAAATACATCTCAAATCAGGCGCAGCCCCCAAAACACCTCAACTAAAAAGAAATATAACAAAAATAATATAAATACATCTCAAATCAGGCGCAGCCCCCAAAACACCTCAACTAAAAAGAAATATAACAAAAATGATATAAATACATCTCAAATCAGGCGCAGCCCCCAAAACACCTCAACTAAAAAGAAATATAACAAAAATGATATAAATACATCTCAAATCAGGCGCAGCCCCCAAAACACCTCAACTAAAAAGAAATATAACAAAAATGATATAAATACATCTCAAATCAGGCGCAGCCCCCAAAACACCTCAACTAAAAAGAAATATAACAAAAATGATATAAATACATCTCAAATCAGGCGCAGCCCCCAAAACACCTCAACTAAAAAGAAATATAACAAAAATGATATAAATACATCTCAAATCAGGCGCAGCCCCAAAAAGACCTCAACTAAAAAGAAATATAACAAAAATGATATAAATACATCTCAAATCAGGCGCAGCCCCAAAAAGACCTCAACTAAAAAGAAATATAACAAAAATGATATAAATACATCTCAAATCAGGCGCAGCCCCAAAAAGACCTCATCTAAAAAGAAATATAACAAAAATAATATAAATACATCTCAAATCAGGTGCAGCCCCAAAAACACCTCAACTAAAAAGAAATATAACAAAAATAATATAAATACATCTCAAATCAGGCGCAGCCCCAAAAACACCTCAACTAAAAAGAAATATAACAAAAATAATATAAATACATCTCAAATCAGGCGCAGCCCCAAAAACACCTCAACTAAAAAGAAATATAACAAAAATAATATAAATACATCTCAAATCAGGCGCAGCCCCAAAAACACCTCAACTAAAAAGAAATATAACAAAAATAATATAAATACATCTCAAATCAGGCGCAGCCCCAAAAACACCTCATCTAAAAACAAATATAACAAAAATAATATAAATACATCTCAAATCAGGCGCAGCCCCAAAAACACCTCAACTAAAAACAAATATAACAAAAATAATATAAATACATCTCAAATCAGGCGCAGCCCCAAAAACACCTCAACTAAAAAGAAATATAACAAAAATAATATAAATACATCTCAAATCAGGCGCAGCCCCAAAAACACCTCAACTAAAAAGAAATATAACAAAAATAATATAAATACATCTCAAATCAGGCGCAGCCCCAAAAACACCTCAACTAAAAAGAAATATAACAAAAATAATATAAATACATCTCAAATCAGGCGCAGCCCCAAAAACACCTCAACTAAAAAGAAATATAACAAAAATAATATAAATACATCTCAAATCAGGCGCAGCCCCAAAAACACCTCAACTAAAAAGAAATATAACAAAAATAATATAAATACATCTCAAATCAGGCGCAGCCCCAAAAACACCTCAACTAAAAAGAAATATAACAAAAATAATATAAATACATCTCAAATCAGGCGCAGCCCCAAAAACACCTCATCTAAAAAGAAATATAACAAAAATAATATAAATACATCTCAAATCAGGCGCAGCCCCAAAAACACCTCAACTAAAAAGAAATATAACAAAATAATATAAATACATCTCAAATCAGGCGCAGCCCCAAAAACACCTCATCTAAAAAGAAATATAACAAAAATAATATAAATACATCTCAAATCAGGCGCAGCCCCAAAAACACCTCAACTAAAAGAAATATAACAAAATAATATAAATACATCTCAAATCAGGCGCAGCCCAAAAAACACCTCAACTAAAAGAAATATAACAAAAATAATATAAATACATCTCAAATCAGGCGCAGCCCCAAAAACACCTCAACTAAAAAGAAATATAACAAAAATAATATAAATACATCTCAAATCAGGCGCAGCCCCAAAAACACCTCATCTAAAAGAAATATAACAAAAATAATATAAATACATCTCAAATCAGGCGCAGCCCCAAAAACACCTCAACTAAAAGAAATATAACAAAAATGATATAAATACATCTCAAATCAGGCGCAGCCCCAAAAACACCTCAACTAAAAAGAAATATAACAAAAATGATATAAATACATCTCAAATCAGGCGCAGCCCCAAAAACACCTCAACTAAAAAGAAATATAACAAAAATAATATAAATACATCTCAAATCAGGCGCAGCCCAAAACCCTTATATATATATATATATACATATGTGTGTGTGTGTGTGTGTGTGTGTGTGTGTGTGTGTGTGTGTGTGTGTGTGTGTGTGTGTGTGTGTGTGTGTGTGTGTGTGTGTGTGTGTGTGTGTGTGTGTGTGTGTGTGTGTAAAAAATAACTATATCTCACATCAGGTGCAGCCCCCAGAAAAAGCTAATCTAAAAAGACATATAAAAAAAATAAAAGAAATACATCTTACATCAGATGTAGCACAAAAAATGCCATCTAAAGAGAAACATATCTTACATTAGGTGCAGCCCAAAAATCTCATCTAAAAATATATAAAAAAAAGAAAGAAATCTGTCTCACATTAGGCAGAGCCAAACAATCTCATCTTTATCACAGAACTGTATCTCATAACAGGTGCAGTCAATCTCATGTATCATTTTCTCATCATGTGAGATATATATATATATATATATATATATATATATATATATATATATATATATATATATATATATATATATATATATATATATATATATTTTTTTTTTTTTTTTAACCCTGCGTGTATAATTTCACCATGAGGATTTATTAAAGGGGACTCATTTTACAGGCAGGGACCACAGAGTGGGCTGGGATCAGATCAGATTCTGCTTTGGGTTCTCTTAAAGGCCCTGATGTGTTCTGATGACCCGAAAGATGAGACCAAATCAATGCCGTAGCAGACAGCAGCAGAATAATGACACACGAAGACAAATGATACCTCAATTTCTGCTGCTCATTTGATTCTTTTTATGGGAGTAGAAGAAACAATATTGACTATTAACATTTCATCTGTTGGCTGTTTTTCTGGTTGTCAGGCTGCACACAGTGTGTGTTTCATCAATCACACACAGTGTAGGCATGAACACAACACTGGAAGTAACATATACACCCACAAATAAACACACCAACAGCTGGAACAGTGTGAAGTCTGCAGCGTGGCTTCTGTATAGTGGCTGGGAAGTGCAACCAAAATCTATGCATGAAACAAATTTACAAAAGTCAAAGATTTACAAGTTGAGAAACACATTAGCAGATGCATCACTCACTAAAAGGTGTTGCCGTGGTTTTGGAATCAGATGTAAAAAAAAAACATCCACACTGGCCTTCTACTGAACATTTTCTCCACATGAACCACATCCCAGTGGGTACGGTGACTTTGGATTAGCATTGTTTTTTGGTTCTATTTCATTTTGCCGTCAATCAACATGATACCAATGTCGTTCCTACATCAATATCAGAATATGATATTGATATGTCAAAGTGTAATTAAATTCCTTGTGTATATTTTGATCTATTTTAAATTTATGTCAGAAATGCACAGCAAGCGCATTTATTTATTTACACAAAACAGCAGATTTTGACATTTGTGAATATCATGTTGAATATCAGCTGTGAAAACATGTTGAGTTAATGTCATGATTTCCACATGGATACAGTTTCCAACTGAATGTACTTGTATTTTCTATCATGATTCAGCTCCAGACGTCAACATTGCATCGGCTGCTCCATTTTGCTCACAAAGATGGATCAACAAATAAATATAGATCTAGATCCATATTTTTTTAACCTGCAGATTTCCATGTTGGTTTACAAATATGAACCAGGACGCACTCAGAAAGTAGTTTGTTCTCTGGCTGTCCAGAGTTTTCTTCATCTATTGTAATGACCACACCTGTCTGTCTGTCTGTTCATGGAAATATCTACAAAATGCAAAAAAGCAATTTCAATTAAACTCTTCAGATAATCTCAGTGGATTGCTGTCTCACAACACGGGTCAAGGTCATGTGTCAAAGGCCAAGGTCAAATCAGAGGCCAGTCTTCATCTACAGTCAGCAGCAATATATCCTCAAAGAACATTTTCAATCATTGTTGGTGGATAAACCACCATCTTGCAACACAAGTCGCAACATTTATATTGACAGAAAAGAAATATATTCACATCAGGTACAGCTGAAAATTCTTATCCATGTTCACAGACATAAATTTCAATTTTAATTTATTTCATTTATATAGCGCTAAATTACAACAAAGTTGCCTCAAGGCGCTTCACACAAATAAGGTCTAACCTTACCAACCCCCAGAGCAACAGTGGTAAGAAAAAACTCCCTCTGATGATTTGAGGAAGAATAGACGAAGAAGAATAGATCCCTATGGAAGTAAATCTGTGCCATCAGAGTTTGAAGTTGAATTTCTAAGGTTTAATTTGTTTACCATCAAAATATTCAGCCTCAAAAACTTCAACCTAAAAAAAATTCAACCTAAAAAAAATTCAGCCTAAAAAATAATTCAACCTCAAAAAATAGAAAAGCAGGGCGAAACATTCGATCCCTGTCTCAGTCATCCAACGGCACATATTTACTTCCAGAAACACTGGATGATTGAGACAGGGATCGATTGCTTTGCCTTGCTTTTCTATTTTTGGAGGTTGAATTTTTCTGAGGTTGAATTTTTTTTTAGGTTGAAATTTTTTAGGTTGGCTGATTATCTCGATGCTAAACAAATTCAACCTAAGAAATTCAACTTCAAACTCTGATAGCACAGATTTACTTCCATAAAGATCTACAGTGTTCTTCTTTGTCTATTCTTCCTCAAATCATGAGAGGACATTTTTCCTTACCACTGTTGCTCTGGGGGTTAGTAAGAGAGACCAATGTCTAGGTAGATCTGGGCATCAAAGCTGGCAGCATGCAGGAGGAGAATGACAAGAATGTCTGTGTCATTGCAACGTATGACAATGCTGCTGTTTGGATTGCTCTCTGCAATGTGCTTGATGTGCCAAGCTATCCTGGTGTACACAGAATATGTACACTGCCTTTCAATATGCAGTTGTAAAGTGTCAGGGGATATCAGATCTCTGTGTCAACCTAGTTTATCACATCTTGGTCAGGCTTGGAGCTATTGTAGGTTCATGTGATAAACACCTAAATAGCTGAAAAACTATTTGTGATTCACAAACATAGCCTTGTTTAAAAGCTATGAATATGGCGCTACTTTCTAATGCAATAAGAATCCTTAATGTGTTTAATAATTACATATGAATTTGCCATAAATGCAGAGATATGATGGAAAATCCTCAACGTTTTTGCAGAATTCCAGCTTTCATGCCTTATATTGTTACAGAAACTCCACATTTCATACACATAATGCATATGGGTGGCTTTGTAATGTTTCCTACATGTACGTCTTTATTTCAGGTCACTGAGTGCAACGGCCATGGAGTTTGAGTGACAAACAGGTCAGAAGGTTGACTGAGTTTATCACACCCCAAAAAATGACAAAAAGTCTCAATTTTTCATGGTTCGCATAGCCTGCTGCGACCATCAAGAAACGGGTTTTCTTCCATGTTGGGATAGTGGTCATTTTATTATGAGGTCAAAACGTTTGCACCTTGACACAGTAATAAAACCTTCCCATCTCCTAGACTAATTGTAAAACCTGACAAATTGACTCTACTTAAAAATGTGGAAACCAATTGCCTGGAAAAAGATAAGTAAAGGACAAATACTTTTTCAGGTAAAATAACCATGCTTGTATATTTTACTTGAAAACAGAACTTGTCCTTTACATGTCAACAAAGTCAGAACATTCCGTGGCGGCAGTGAGGCTTTGTTCTCATTTGGATGCTTTGTTTTCATTCTAAACATCTCAAACACATCCGGTGTCTCATGGGTAAAAAAGAAAAATAAATACAATTTTAAAAAGGGCGGGGGGGTGATAACATATCTGCCTATGTCAGAAGAATACATTTATTTTCCTCTGACTCCAGGACCATCTCCACACAGACTTTTACAAAAACCTTCCACCACTTTTTGAGATATACTGTGCACAAACAGGGAGTCACGTTAGTTAATAATTATATTCATGTAACTGAATCAGACTGACTGTGTGTTGCTGTAAGGAGGACTGATGTCACATTAATCACTTCATTCATCCATCTGCTGGCTTGTGTTGGGTCTGTTAAAGGATTTAGAATAAAGCTGATTTAAAGTCCTGTTTGTGGCACTATGAGACGCCCTGCAGCTCTGGCTGGAGACGGCGTTCATTCAGCCACACCGCTGTGACGTGTGGAGGGTGATGCTGCTTTATCAGCAGAAAAAACTAATAAATAAATAAATAAAAAATGTATTTTAAGTTTGAAGGTGACCTTTGAAAAATGAGTCTTTCACCAGAAGTAAAAAAAAAAGAAAAAGAAAAAGTGTCAAACCACTGTCAAAGGGGATCAGACTGAAGACCAGCAGTAAACCAGGGGCCTGTACAACAAAGCGGGGTGAACTTACTCAGATGTAACCCAGGGTCAACCTCTTAAACCGGGGTTGACAAAACCTGGTTTTCTCAAGTGGTGTTAATCGGTACAACGACGCTGATTAAGATGTTGATTTGTTGAACCTGTGTTAACCTAACTGGAGTTTGTGCGTGTTCACATAAAAGGGGCAGGTTGCAGCACACGTCACCATTTTTCAATGATGGCGCGGACTGAAGAAGAATGCACGATTATTATGCGGAGCTACGAGGAATTTAAATTAACGTTAAGGGGGAAATCAAACACATCGTCTGCCAATAAACCAAGACAGGCTTGTTGGCAACGTATTGCTAATCGGGTAAATGCTCACATGTCATCTAAGGATTTAAAACCATTAATGGTCATTCTGTTAACATAGGTATATATATATCACTTTGGCATGAAGGTTATCCAACAGCACAGCCCCATGTGGGGAGAAAAAGAATGTGAAATATGTAATTATAGTAACTGCATATTGGAATATTTAGAAAAATCAACCAAACCAAAGCAACACTTATGTGGCTGAAATAAGTGAAAAGAAGGTGAGCTTAGAGTGGACTACACGATAATGGGTATATGAAATAGGCCGAACAGAACAGCTATACCTGCACATTGATACTGTGAAAAGATTTGCGATTGACATAATCGCCCTCGTGCTCTCCCAGGGGTGCACTGATTGGGATTTGCGTGCAATCTATGGCTCCTATTACTCTTGGGAAACCTAGGAGAAATTGTTATTGATAAGCCCCACTTCGCCTAATTAATGGACATGCATTAGACCTATTTTGATATTAGTAATTACCTGCGATTGCATAAAACCCTTCTTTGATTTGGCCGTGGAAAACGACAAATGCATCCAACAGTTTAGATAGAGCAAGTACTACCTTGCAAATCATACGACATACAGTATTCTTGCTCAGATGTTCAGCATCACCGATGGAATACATAAATTGTCCACTGGCAAAATATATAAGCGCAAGGCACATTATCTGCTCGATCGTCAGGGCATTGCTACGATGAGTGATGTTACAGACTTCTGGCCCAATCAGCTGACAAAGATGACAAATTCCCTCTGCTGAGAATCTATATATCTTTCATAGAGAATATCGTTGGGTATGTCAGCGGATTCTGGCGGTCTTTAAAAGCACTCGCCCTGCGAAGAGAGCCCCACACAATTTGTGCCCCAATATCAAACGGATCATCCAGGTAGGCCGGCATTGTCTTCGGAGTGATTGAAGGTGGATAGGCGGTACTTATAAAGGGAGTGGTTAAGCGAAAACCTCAAGCTAACCGAGAACATAACCTGCTCTGAGCAGTTTTGGCACACAGCATAAATTGCCATGGCAGCATACCTCGATCAAAACCTATCCACCTTTCGTAGTATGGGTTAACCGGGAAGTTACTCCACACATCATCAACTTACTCCCGAAGTTACCCTGATAAGCCAGTAACCATGCTTCATAGTACAGGCCCCTGGTAACCTGATAACCCAGTAAATAAAAACAAAAACATATTTCACTGTTTGAGCTGCATCACACTGACAGGACTTCTTCTTTGCCTTTCGGCTGTTCCCTGTTGTGTGGGCCGCTGAAGAGGAGGTACTGCTGGCCCACCACCACAGGATGGCGCCCTGCTTGAAGTGCGGGCTTCAAGCACGAGAGGGCGTCGGAGCAACCAGGAGTGACAGCTGTCACTCATCATCCGTACCAGCTGTCACTCATCCACTACTCATCACCACCACCATAAAGGCCGGACTCCAACTCCACCTCCCCGCCGAGAAATCAACTACCAATCAGGTAACTTCTCTGCTGACTTAACACTGACTAATAGTCTGAACTTCTTTGCAGCCGTTTTCCTGTGGTGTGTCCTTATCTGTGGGATTGGCGTTTGGTGTGATCAGCGACGGCTTCGCTTCACACCCCAACCAGATAAGTGGTTAGACAGGAGCTGCACGAGTGTGTGATTGGAGGTGGAGGTGCTCCCTCCTTTACTGAATACAGACTGTGGGATTACTGAGTGTGCGACATCACACTCATCAGGACTGTCTCTGTTCTCTGCCAGCAGTACCGGGTCTGACTGCTGAAGACAGTGGCCACCTGGGGCGCAGGGCTTGGCGGCTCCGGTGTTCTTCAGCTCCGTTGGCAGTGGAAGCTGTGTGGATCCGGCTTTTCTCTCGCCAGGCATCTTCTATCATCGAGCCTGCCCACACGTCACCTGGTGTATGATTGACAGTCACTATATTGTTATTGTCTGTACATCGTTGTGTGATTCACAACATTAAATTGTTACTTTTGGCTTATCCATTGTCCGTTCATTAACGGCCCCTGTTGTGGGTCCGTGTCATGACACTTTCACAACAGGATTTCTCGGCCAGCGTCATGGATCCTGAGGGGCGTCAGCCATCGCTTGAACAGCCAATGGAAGAGCACAGGCGCCAGCAGGAGGCATGTTGGGTGAGCTGCAGCACATCTTAACCGCCTTTACCGCTCGGTTGGACTTAGTTACCGAGCAGAGCAGTGTTCTCAATCGTAGGATGGAGGCTCTCACCGCCCAGGTGGAAGCGCGTGCTCAGGGTGCTGCTGCAGCACCTCCTCCTGCTGACCGTGTGCCAGAAACAGACATTCCGCTGGTCGTTCAACGAACCCCCCCCACCTTCCCCTGAAGCATACATAAGCCCTCCGGAGCCGTACGGAGGCTGTGTGGAGACGTGCGCGGACTTCTTGATGCAGTGCTCGCTCGTCTTTTCACAGCGTCCCGTCATGTATGCAGCAGACGCCAGCCGGGTGGCTTATGTGATCAATTTGCTTCGAGGAGAGGCACGCGCCTGGGCTACGGCGCTTTGGGAGCAGAACTCACGGCTCCTAACGGTTTATACTGAGTTTGTGAGGGAGTTCCGACAGGTGTTCGACCACCCTCATAGAGGCGAGACCGCTTCAAGTGTGCTGCTGTCGAAACGGCAGGGGCGTCGGAGCGCAGCGAACTATGCAGTCAACTTCCGCATCGCGGCAGCAAGAGCCGGCTGGAAGGCTGTTGCGCTCCGCGCCGCCTTTGTAAACGCACTGTCTCTGGTCCTTAAGGAGCACCTGGTGGCAAAGGACGAGCCGCGGGATTTAGATGGGCTTATCAACCTGGTTATACGGTTAGACAACCGTTTAACGGAACACCGATGGGAGCGAGGCGAGGGGCGTGGTCAGGCACAAGCCGTCCCTCTTCCTCCCGGGTCCGAAAGGAAGCCTACTTCCCCACGCTCCACTGCCAGGGCTCTCCACTTGACAACAGCTCCCCCTGCTGACGTTGCTATGGAAACGAGCAGGGCCAAAAAACGATCAGATCAGAGACAAAGGAGGCTGATCCGTGGAGTGTGTTTTCTCTGCAGCTCTACCGAGCACACACAGAGAGAATGCCCCAAACGGTCAAAACAGCAGCACTCGTCCTTAGAGACTGGGCTAAGGGTGGGTCACAACACCCACATGGGGAAACCCCGACGATCTGCACGAATCCCAGTCACGATCCTGAGTGGGGATCTAACCCTTCACGCCCCAGCACTGGTGGACACGGGGTCGGAGGGGAATCTGCTGGATAGCAGATGGGCAAAGGAGGTTGGGCTCCCTCTAGTGGCCTTACCGTCACCATTGTCGGTGCGAGCGCTAGATGGCACCCTTCTTCCACTAATCACACACTAGACACAGCCAGTGACATTGGTGGTGTCTGGGAATCACAGGGAGGAGATTGTGTTTTATGTAACACCTTCTACCTCCCGAGTAATTTTGGGTTTTCCATGGGTGTTAAAACACAATACCCGGATTGATTGGCTGTCTGGGGCTGTGGTTCAGTGGAGCGAAACCTGCCACCGGGAGTGTTTAGGATCCTCGGTTCCACCCGGTGTGACAGCTAAGGAGGAGGTTTTAGTCCCCCCCAATCTGGTGGTGGTGCCAGCCGAGTACCATGACCTTGCTGACGTCTTCAGCAAGGATCTGGCACTCACGCTGCCCCCGCACCGTCCGTACGATTGTGCCATTGATTTGATACCGGGCACTGAGTACCCGTCCAGCAGGCTGTACAACCTCTCACGTCCAGAACGCGAATCAATGGAGACCTACATCCGGGACTCGTTAGCTGCCGGGTTGATCCGGAACTCCACCTCCCCGATGGGTGCTGGTTTCTTTTTTGTGGGCAAGAAGGACGGCGGACTCCGTCCATGCATTGATTACAGAGGGCTGAACAAGATCACGGTTCGCAACCGATACCCGTTACCTCTGTTGGATTCAGTGTTCACGCCCCTGCATGGAGCCCAAATTTTCACAAAATTGGATCTTAGGAATGCTTATCACCTGGTTCGGATCCGGGAGGGAGACGAGTGGAAGACGGCATTTAACACCCCGTTAGGTCACTTTGAGTACCTGGTCATGCCGTTCGGTCTCACCAATGCGCCCGCGACGTTCCAAGCATTGGTCAATGACGTCTTGCGGGACTTCCTGCATCGGTTTGTCTTCGTATATCTAGACGGTTGTTGGAGAACCGGCTGTTTGTGAAGGGCGAGAAGTGTGAGTTCCACCGCACTTCTTTGTCTTTCCTGGGGTTCATAATCTCCTCCAACTCCGTCGCCCCTGATCCGGCCAAGGTTGCAGCGGTGAGAGATTGGCCCCAACCAACAAACCGTAGGAAACTACAACAGTTTGTTGTGTGGGCCGCCAGAAGAGGAGGTACTGCTGGCCCACCACCAGAGGGCGCCCTGTCTGGAGTGCGGGCTCCAGGCACCAGGGGGCGCAGCCACCTCACAGGAGCAGCCAGGGTGACAGCTGTCACGCATCACCTGCAACAGCTGTTACCAATCACCTGATCAGCAGGGGTACATCAGCAGGACGACGTCTCCACCTCTTTGCCGAGATATCGCTCTACCTGGAAGGTAACGTCTCAGCCGACTGTGTGATCTTTCGACAGTAACCTTTTGTGACTTTTGTGCATTGTATAGCAGACTCTTTTTCCAACGAGAGGTGGAGGTAGTTTTCCTGCCGTGTGGATTGCTGGGTGCAAACGCGCCCACATTTAATTGTTTTTTTGTTCCTCGCCAGCAGTACCAGGTCTGACACGCGGAGGCAGTGGCCACCTGGGAGTTCGGGACTTGGCAGCTCCAGTATTCCCAGGGTCTGGTGGCGGAGGAAATCGTGTGGTTCCGGTTCTACTTTGGACAGACGTCTTCTATCTTTGAGCCTGCCCACACGACACCTTTTGTGATTTGGCTTTTTGTCTATTGTTGTAATCTGTTGTGTTTGTTGTGCCCATTCACAACAGTAAAGTGAAACGCCGGTTCTCGACTGCACCGGTTCTGGTGCAGCCCGATCCCAAGCGCCAGTTTGTTGTTGAGGTGGATGCCTCTGACTCAGGGATAGGAGCCGTGCTGTCCCAGAGCGGGGAGTCCGACAAGGTTCTCCATCCATGTGCCTACTTTTCCCGCAGGTTGACCCCAGCTGAACGGAACTATGACGTCGGCAATCGGGAACTTCTTGCGGTGAAGGAGGCTCTTGAGGAGTGGAGACACCTGTTGGAGGGAACATCGGTACCATTTACGGTTTTCACGGACCATCGGAACCTGGAGTACATCCGGACCGCGAAGCGTCTGAACCCCAGGCAAGCCCGCTGGTCGCTGTTCTTCAGGCGTTTTGACTTCCGGATCACCTACCGCCCCGGGACAAAGAACCAACGGTCTGATGCCCTGTCCCGGGTGCATGAAGAGGAGGTCAAGACCGAGCCGTCAGACCCCCTGACACCATCATCCCCGAGTCCACTGTCGTGGCCACCCTTACCTGGGACGTGGAGAAGACCGTCCGGGAGGCCCTGACACGGAGCCCGGACCCGGGGACAGGTCCGAAGGACAAGCTGTATGTCCCACCAGAGGCCAGGGCTGCGGTCCTTGACTTCTGTCATGGTTCCAAGCTCTCCTGTCATCCAGGGGTGCGAAGGACCATGGCAGTGGTCCGGCAGCGCTTCTGGTAGGCGTCTATCGAAGCCGACGTCCGCGAATATGTCCAGGCCTGCACCACCTGTGCCAGGGACAAGGCCGACCACCACAAGGCCCAAGGCCTCCTCCAGCCTCTGCCCGTGCCTCGTCGCCCCTGGTCTCATATTGGCCTGGACTTTGTCACGGGCCTCCCGTCGTCCCAGGGCAACACCACCATCTTAACGATAGTGGACCGGTTCTCCAAGGCGGCCCACTTCGTGGCCCTCCCGAAGCTCCCGACGGCCCAGGAGACTGCAGACCTCCTGGTCCACCACGTTGTGCGTCTGCATGGGATTCCATCAGACATTGTCTCGGATCGTGGTCCTCAGTTCTCCTCCCAGGTCTGGAGGAGTTTCTGCAGGGAACTGGGGGCCACCATCAGTCTCTCGTCTGGGTACCACCCCCAGACGAACGGGCAGGCAGAGCGGACTAACCAGGAACTGGAGCAGGCCCTCCGCTGTGTGACCTCCACGCACCCGACGGCCTGGAGTGACCATCTGGCCTGGATCGAGTACGCTCATAATAGCCAAGTCTCATCTGCCACTGGCCTCTCCCCGTTTGAGGTGTGTTTGGGGTACCAGCCCCCATTGTTTCCACTGGTGGAGGGAGAGGTCGGGGTGCCCTCGGTCCAGGCCCATCTGAGGAAGTGCCGTCGGGTGTGGCGTACCGCCCGCTCTGCCCTGCTCAGAGCCCGGACGAGGGCTAAGGCCCACGCAGACCGCCGGCATTCCCCGGCCCCTGCATACCAGCCCGGGCAGGAGGTCTGGCTATCCACTAAGGACATCCCCCTGCAGGTGGAATCCCACAAACTCAAGGACAGGTACATAGGACCTTTTCCCATCCTCAAAGTCCTCAGTCCGGCCGCAGTGAAGCTGAAGCTGCCAGCTTCACTGCGGATACACCCCGTGTTTCATGTGTCAAGACTCAAGCCCTGCCATACCTCACCACTGTGTGCCCCGGGACCAGCGCCGCCTCCTGCCCGGATCATTGACGGGGAGCCCGCGTGGACGGTACGCCGGCTCCTGGACGTCCGTCGAAGGGGCCGGGGGTTCCAGTATCTGGTGGACTGGGAGGGTTATGGCCCCGAAGAGCACTCCTGGGTGAAGAGGAGCTTCATCCTGGACCCGGCCCTCCTGGCCGACTTCTACACCCGTCACCCGGACAAGCCTGGTCGGGCGCCAGGAGGCGCCCGTTGAGGGGGGGTCCTGTTGTGTGGGCCGCTGAAGAGGAGGTACTGCTGGCCCACCACCACAAGATGGCGCCCTGCTTGAAGTGCGGGCTTCAAGCACGAGAGGGCGTCGGAGCGACCAGGAGTGACAGCTGTCACTCATCATCCGTACCAGCTGTCACTCATCCACTACTCATCACCACCACCATAAAGGCCGGACTGCAACTCCACCTCCCCGCCGAGAAATCAACTACCAATCAGGTAACTTCTCTGCTGACTTAACACTGACTAATAGTCTGAACTTCTTTGCAGCCGTTTTCCTGTGGTGTGTCCTTATCTGTGGGATTGGCGTTTGGTGTGATCAGCGACGGCTTCGCTTCACACCCCAACCAGATAAGTGGTTAGACAGGAGCTGCACGAGTGTGTGATTGGAGGCGGAGGTGCTCCCTCCTTACTGAATACAGACTGTGGGATTACTGAGTGTGTGACCTCACACTCATCAGGACTGTCTCTGTTCTCTGCCAGCAGTACCGGGTCTGACTGCTGAAGACAGCGGCCACCTGGGGCGCAGGGCTTGGCGGCTCCGGTGTTCTTCAGCTCCGTTGGCAGTGGAAGCTGTGTGGATCCGGCTTTTCTCTCGCCAGGCGCCTTCTATCGTCGAGCCTGCCCACACGTCACCTGGTGTATGATTGACAGTCACTATATTGTTATTGTCTGTACATCGTTGTGTGATTCACAACATTAAATTGTTACTTTTGGCTTATCCATTGTCCGTTCATTAACGCCCCCTGTTGTGGGTCCGTGTCACGACACTTTCACAACAGTTCCCGTTAGGGGTCGCCACAGCAGATCAATCGTTTCCATCTCACCCTGTCCTCTGTATCTTCCTCTGTCACACCAACCACCTGCATGTCCTCTCTCAGAACATCCATGAACCTCCTCTTTGGTCTCCCTCTTCTCCTCCTGCCTGGTGGCTCCATCCTCAGCATCCTTCTCCCTATATACCCTGTGTCCCTCCTCTGCACATGTCCAAACCATCTCAATCTCGCCTCTCTGACTTTGTCTCCAAACCGTCCCACCTGAGCTGTCCCTCTGATATGTTCATTCCTAATCTTGTCCATTCTTGTCACTCCCAAAGAGAATCTCAACATCTTCAGCTCTGCCACCTCCAGCTCTGCCTCCTGTCTTTTTGTTAGTGCCACTGTCTCTAAACCATACAACATAGCTGGTCTCACTACTGTTTTGTAAACTTTCCCCTTCACTCTTGCTGATATTCTTCGGTCACAAATCACTCCTGCCACCTTTCTCCACCCACTCCACCCTGCCTGCACTCTCTTCTTCACCTCTCTACCACACTCTCCATTACTTTGAACAGTTGACCCCAAATATTTAAACTCATCTACTTTCACCACTTCTACTCCTTGTAACTGCACTATTCCACTGGGCTCCCTCTCATTCACACACATGTACTCAGTCTTGCTTCTACTGACTTTCATTCCCCTTCTCTCCAAAGCATATCTCCACTTCTCCAGACTAGACTCAACTTGCTCTCTACTCTCACTACAGATCACAATGTCATCTGCAAACATCATAGTCCATGGGGACTCCTGTCTGATCTCATCTGTCAACCTGTCCATCACCACTGCAAACAAGAAAGGACTCAGAGCTGATCCTTGGTGTAATCCCACCTCCAACTTGAATGAGTCTGTCATTCCGACTGCGCATCTCACCGCTGTCACACTATTCTTGTACATGTCCTGCACTACCCTAACATACTTCTCTGCCACTCCAGACTTCCTCATACAATGCCACAACTCTTCTCTTGGCACCCTATCATAAGCTTTTTCTAAGTTCACAAACACACAATGTAACTCTTTCTGTCCTTCTCTGTACTTTTCCAACAGTATTCTCAGAGCAAACATTGCATCTGTAGTGCTCTTTCTCGGCATGAAACCATATTGCTGCTCACAGATCTTCACCTGTTTTCTAAACCTAGCTTCTACTACTCTTTCCCATAACTTCATGCTGTGGCTGATCAACTTTATGCCTCTGTAGTTACTGCAGCTCTGCACATCACCCTTGTTCTTGAAAATAGGAACCAGCACACTTTGTCTCCACTCCTCAGGCATCCTCTCACTTTCCAAGATTTTATTAAACAATCTGGTTAGAAACTCTACTGCCATCTCTCCTAGACATTTCCATGCCTCCATTGGAATGTCATCTGGACCAACTGCCTTTCCACTCTTCATCCTCTTCATAGCAGCCCTCACTTCTTCCTTGCTAATCTCTTTTACTTCCTGATTTACTCTCACCACATCATCCAGCCTTTTCTCTCGCTCATTTTCTTTATTCATCAACTCTTCAAAATATTCCCTCCACCTTCTCAGCACACACTCCTCACTTGTCAGCACATTACCATGTGCATCTTTTACCACCCTAACCTGCTGCACATCCTTTCCAGCTCTGTCCCTTTGTCTGGCCAATTGGTACAAGTCCTTTTCTCCTTCCTTACTATTCAACTTCTTGTACAGCTTGCAATATGCCTTTTCCTTTGCTTTTGCCACTTCTCTTCTCGCCTTACGCCGCATCTCCTTGTACTCCTGTCTACTTTCTTCGTCTCTCCGACTATCCCAAAACGTTTTCACCAACCTCTTTCTCCTTATGCTTTCCTGGACCTCTTCATTCCACCACCAAGTCTCCTTGTCTTCCTTCCACTGTCCAGATGTCATACCCAGTATTGCCCTAGCTGTCTCCCTTGTTGTATGGCTGGGGGGCCTGGCTGCCTTTTTGTTTCTGTCTTTTGTTTTTCCTTCCAGGTGGCTTGCATTTGGGACTGAGTGGCTGTGTTGCTGAGGTTATCAGGACCTCACCCTGATCACCTGCGGCTCGTCAGGACTCACAGCTGTGGTGCATCTATATGGATTGGAACATGGTGGCATTTAAGACTGGAGTATACAGTGTGTATTTGCCAGAGACTCGACCTTGTGACCAGACGGGTGAGATCGTCGTCTCGGGAGCCATCTCATCATCAGTGGATGCAGAGAACGTCCAGGGTTTGATGCACGGTCTGTGAAAGAGGAGGGGGTGAGGTCTCACGCTCGTCAGCACACTTCCTGAGGTACGTTAGATTTTGTGACTAACGTTTATACAGTCAGTAAATGTGGTGTCCCTCACACCTTATTATATTGAGCTGTACGTTAGTCATGTATCGGCTTCCACTGCAGTGGAGTTTTGTGAACTGGATGTTCCATGCCTGCAGGTTGGGAAGCTGATTAGTAATTAAGCCAGGAAGTGTTTGCTGTTTATGTACACCTTTGAGTGGTCTCTCTGTGTGTAGAGTGTGGACTCACATAATGGTTCCTTCTTTCACAGACTCGGTTTGTTGCGGCCACTTGGGGGGTGTCGGCGGGGTCCTTGGGTCCGAACAGCTTCTGGCTCCGGACCGTTAGCGCTGCTGGGAGTGCACCGTATCACCACCACGCCAGACCGCACACTCTTTTGTTGTTTTGTATCACATCACTGTTATGTATTAAATTCAGTTAGCCTTTGTACCGTGCTCTGCTTATTTCATACTGGGTCCTTCAAACGCTGGTCGGTTCTCCGAGCTGCGTCTGACACATAACATCCCTCACCACATCTGCAGTACTTTTCCAGTTGTCCAAAATTGCTTCCCCTCCAACTAGTGCTTCTCTCACCTGCTCGCTAAAGTTCACACAACAGTCTTCCTCCTTCAGCTTCCACCATGTGATCCTTTGTTGAGCTCTCACTCTCTTCTTCTTCTTTACCGCTAAAGTCATCCTACAAACAACCATCCTATGCTGTCTAGTGACACTCTCTCCTGCTACCACCTTACAGTCTGTAATTTCTTTTAGCTTGCATCTCCTATAAAGAATGTAGTGCACCTTCCTCCACTCTTATATGTTACCCTGTGCTCCTCCCTTTTCTTAAAATAAGTATTCACCACAGCCATTTCCATCCTTTTTGCAAAATCAACTACCATCTGTCCTTCCCCATTCCTATCCTTGATACCATATCTACCCATTACTTCCTCATCACCTCTGTTCCCTTCACCAACATGCCCATTGAAGTCTGCTCCTATCACCACTCTTTCATGCTTGGGCACACTTTCCATCACCTCATCTAACACACTCCAGAAATCTTCTTTCTCCTTCATCTCACAACCTACCTGTGGGGCATATGCACTGATGATATTCATCATCACCCCTTCAATTTCCAACTTCACACTCATCACCCTGTCAGACACTCGCTTAACCTCCAACACACTTTTAACATACTCTTCCTTTAAAATGACCCCAACACCCTTTCTCTTCCTGTCCTCACCATGGTACAACAACTTGTACCCACCGCTGATGCTCCTGCTCTTACTTCCCTTCCACTTGGTCTCTTGCACACACAATATGTCTACCTTTCTCCTCTCCATCATATCAGCCAGCTCTCTCCCTTTACCAGTCATACTACCAACATTCAAAGTCCCCACTCTCATTTCCACGTTTTCCTCCTCTTCTTCGTCGTCTTCGCCCAGCAGTAGCCCAATTTCCACCGGCATCCTGTTGGGCAATAGCACCGGTGGCGGACGTTGTTAACCCGGGCCGCGACCGATCCGGTATGGGAATTCGATTGTGAGTCTGCATAGTTGGGTTGGCTTGTTTTACGCCGGATGCCCTTCCTGACGCAACCCTCCTCATTTATCCGGGCTTGGGACCGGCACTCAGAATGTACTGGCTGCACACCCCATGTGGCTGAGTTATCACACTGACAGGACAAATCTGGATTATTGTACCACAGACTCAGTCTTCTCTATACCTTTGATTCAGTATTGATACATTTTCTAAAATTTGACCTTGACCTTTTGTTGTGCAGAAATTAAGTCAACCTATAAAGTAATGGAGGTTATATTATTGGATAATTTAAGTTATGAATGTACATCACTTAGGGCCTGAATAATGAATGGAAAAAAGCCTACATATATAAATGAACTGCATAGCATGTTTCTATCTAAATCAGAAGCTCAAAGTGCTTTACAATGATGTCTCACATTCACCCAGACACACACAATGATATCAGGGTACTGCTATGCAAGGTGCTCACTACACACCAGGAGCAACTTGGTGATCAAGGACCTTGCCCAAGGGCCCTTAGTGACTTTTCAGTCAGGCTGAGGTTTCAACCAAGGATCCTCTGGTCTCAAGCCCAACGCTTAACCACTAGACCGTCACCTCCCCCGGCCGTCATACACTGTAAAACATGAACTGCTGTCTCAATGAGAAAAAGTGATGTAGGAATTTGCACAGATTTAGTTATTTCAACTTAACTAGAAACGTCTTGTGACATTAACTCGGTTGAAAGTTGAAATAATTAAGTTGCAATTACTTAAAAAATATATGAAAATTGTTACATCAATTTTTCTCATTGAGATGGCAGATTGCAGATCCTTTTTTACAGTCTATAGTCCTCTCCAAAGGTACTGGACCACTTGGCATTTCAAACACTTTAATTTGTTTATGCCATTTCAAATACAAAAAATACACAAAAAATTATCTTCCTTAATCTCAAACTGAAAGCAAATCTCTACAACTTTATGTAAATTAATTAAAAATAGAAAAGCCAAGATGATGGGTTGTGTTGTGTGTGGGCCGCCAGAAGAGGAGGTACTGCTGGCCCACCACCAGTGGGCGCCCTGCCTGAAGTGCGGGCTTCAGGCACGAGAGGGCGCTGCCGCCACGGACACAGCCGGGGGTGACAGCTGTCATTCATTATCTCTTGACAGCTGTCACCCATCTACTCAACATCATCTCACTCCATAAAGACCAGACGTCATCTCCACCTCGTTGCCGAGATATCGTACTTCATTGGAGGTAATATCCTCAGCCTTTGTGGTATTTTGTAAATCTGTCTATTGTGAGTGTTTGCAGGAGTACCGCTCCTTAGTTTGTGGAGGCTGTGCAGGACGGCACTCTTTTTCCTCTGAGGGATCGCTGCAACACATATTGAGTGAGAGGTGGAGGTGGCATTCCCACCGTTATTGTTACTGGGTGTGCACACACCTACACTTGACTGTCTTTGTTCTCGCCAGCAGTACCAGATCCGACAGTCGGGGACGGTGATCACCTGGGAATTCGGGACTTGGCGGCTCCAGTATTCACCAGGTTCGGTGGCGTCGGAAATCGTGTGGTTCCGGCTCTTCTCAGGACAGACGTCTTCTATCCTCGAGCCTGCCCACACGTCACCTTTGTGATTTGACTGTAATTATATTCTGAGATTGTCTGTATTTCATTGTGCACATTTCACAACATTAAATTGTTACTTTTTGGCTCATCTATTGACCGTTCATTTGCGCCCCCTGTTGTGGGTCCGTGTCACTACACTTTCACAACAGGATATCTCGGCCAGCGTCATGGACTCCGAGGGGCGTCACCCGGCTGTTGAACGACCAATGGGAGAGCAGGGAGCGCAGGCGTCTGCAGGAGGCGTGATTGGTGAGCTGCAGCACATTCTCACCGCCTTTACGGCTCGGTTGGATCAAATGACCGAGCAAAACATCCTCCTGAACCGCAGGGTGGAGGCTCTCTCCGCGCAGATGGCGGCGAGCGCTCAGGGCGCTGCTGCAGCTCCTCCTCCTGCCGACCCTGTGCTGGATATGAACGTTCCAGTGGTGGTTCAACAACCCCTCCCACCATCCCCTGAAGCATACATAAGCCCTCCTGAGCCGTATGGAGGTTGTGTGGAGACGTGCGCGGACTTTCTCATGCAGTGTTCGCTCGTCTTCGCACAACGTCCCGTCATGTACGCGTCAGATGCTAGTAAAATAGCTTATGTGATTGCTCTGCTTCGGGGTAAGGCACGCGCCTGGGCTACGGCGCTCTGGGAACAGAACTCACGGTTGTTATCAGCATACACTGGGTTTGTGGGGGAGTTCAGAACAGTGTTTGATCACCCTAACAGAGGAGAGACCGCTTCAACAATGCTGCTGTCAATGCGACAGGGGCGCCGGTGTGCAGCCGAATATGCAGTCGACTTCCGCATCGCGGCTGCGAGGTCCGGCTGGAATGACGTTGCCCTCCGCGCCGCCTTCGTAAACGGACTGTCGTTTGTCCTGAAGGAGCATCTGGTAGCTAAGGAGGAACCGCGGGATTTAGATGGGCTTATCGATCTCGTTATACGATTAGACAATCAGTTGGAGGAACGCCGTCGGGAGCGAGGCGAAGGACGTGGCTGGATACGCGCCGTCCCTCTCCCTTCCGGGTTCGAAAAGGGGCCGCCCTCCCCACGCTCCACAGCCGCAGCGCTCTGTGGGGCAACAGCTCCCCCTGCTGACGTTGTTAGGGAAACGCACAGGGCCAAAATGAGGAGGCTGATCCGCGGGGAGTGTTTTCTCTGCAGCTCAAAGGAGCACACACAGAAAAACTGCCCCAAACGGCCACAACAACAACCGCCCTCAGAGACTGGGCTAAGGGGGGGTCAAAACATTCACATGGGACACACACAGATTGCCACACGACTCCCAGTTACAATCCTGAGCGGGGATTTAACCCTTCAAGCCCCAGCACTGGTGGACACGGGGTCAGAAGGGAATTTGCTAGACAGCAGATGGGCAAGGGAGGTAGGGCTCCCTCTGGTGGCGCTTCCTTCGCCATTGCAGGTGCGGGCACTAGATGGCACCCTCCTCCCTTTAATCACACACAAGACACAACCAGTAACTCTGGTGGTGTCTGGAAACCATTGGGAGGAGATTGAGTTTTTTGTAACTCCTTCTACCTCCCGCGTGATTTTGGGCTTCCCATGGATGTTGAAGCACAATCCCCGGATTGATTGGCCGTCTGGGGCTGTGGTTCAGTGGAGCGAAACCTGCCATCGGGTGTGTTTAGGATCCTCGGTTCCTCCCGGTTTACAGGCTAAGGAGGAGGTCAAAGTCCCTCCCAATCTGACGGCAGTGCTGGTTGAGTACCACGATCTTTCTGACGTCTTCAGCAAGGATCTGGCACTCACCCTTCCCCCGCACCATCCGTACGATTGTGCCATTGATTTGGTTCCAGGCGCTGAGTTCCCGTCCAGCAGGCTGTACAACCTCTCACGACCTGAGCGCGAATCAATGGAGACCTACATCCGGGACTCATTAGCTGCCGGGCTGATCCGGAACTCCACCTCCCCGATGGGGGCAGGTTTCTTTTTTGTGGGCAAGAAAGATGGCGGACTCCGTCCATGCATTGATTACAGGGGGCTGAATGAGATTACGGTTCGCAACCGATACCCGTTGCCATTGTTGGATTCCGTGTTCACCCCCCTGCATGGAGCCAAAATCTTTACCAAGCTGGATCTTAGAAATGCGTATCACCTGGTTCGGATCCGGAAGGGAGACAAATGGAAGACGGCATTTAACACCCCGTTAGGTCACTTTGAGTACCTGGTTATGCCGTTCGGCCTCACCAACGCCCCCGCGACGTTCCAAGCCTTGGTTAACGACGTCTTGCGGGACTTCCTGCACCGATTCGTCTTCGTATATCTGGACGATATTCTCATCTTTTCTCCGGATCCTGAGACCCATGTCCAGCATGTACGTCAGGTCCTGCAGCGGTTATTAGAGAACCGACTGTTTGTGAAGGGCGAGAAGTGCGAGTTTCACCGCACGTCTTTGTCCTTCCTGGGGTTTATCATCTCCTCTAACTCCGTCGCCCCTGATCCGGCCAAGGTTGCGGCGGTGAGAGATTGGCCCCAACCAACAAGCCGTAGGAAGCTGCAACAGTTCCTCGGCTTCGCTAATTTCTATAGGAGGTTCATTAAGGGCTACAGTCAGGTAGTTAGCCCCCTGACAGCCCTGACCTCTCCAAAAGTCCCCTTCACCTGGTCGGATCGGTGCGAAGCCGCGTTCAAGGAGTTGAAACGACGGTTCTCTACTGCGCCAGTTTTGGTGCAGCCCGACCCTAGCCGCCAGTTCGTGGTTGAAGTGGACGCCTCTGACTCAGGGATAGGAGCCGTGCTATCCCAGAGCGGAGAGACCGATAAGGTTCTTCACCCGTGTGCCTACTTTTCACGCAGGTTGACCCCGGCTGAACGGAATCGGCAATCGAGAACCCCTTGCGGTGAAAGAGGCTCTTGAGGAGTGGAGACACCTGTTGGAGGGAGCGTCTGTGCCGTTCACGGTTTTCACTGACCATCGGAACCTGGAGTATATCAGGACCGCCAAGCGGCTGAACCCCAGGCAAGCCCGCTGGTCACTGTTCTTCGGGCGTTTTGACTTCCGGATCACCTATTGCCCCGGGACCAAGAACCAGAGGTCAGATGCCTTGTCCCGGGTACACGAAGAGGAGGTCAAGACTGCACTGTCGGATCCACCGGAGCCCATCCTGCCTGAGTCCACTATCGTGGCCACCCTCACCTGGGATGTGGAGAAGATCGTCCGGGAGGCCCTGGCATGGGGCCCTGACCCAGGAACAGGTCCGAAGAACCGGTTGTACGTCCCACCAGAGGCCAGAGCTGCAGTCTTGGACTTCTGTCACGGTTCCAAGCTCTCCTGTCATCCAGGGGTGCGAAGGACCGTGGCAGTTGTCCGGCAGCGCTTCTGGTGGGCGTCTATGGAGGCCGATGTCTGGGAGTACATCCAGGCCTGCACCACCTGTGCCAGGGGCAAGGCAGACCATAAAAGGTCCCAAGGACTTCTCCAGCCATTGCCTGTGCCTCATCGCCCCTGGTCCCACATCGGCCTGGATTTCGTCACGGGCCTCCCGTCGTCCCAGGGCAACACCACCATCTTCACGATAGTGGACCGATTCTCCAAGGCGGCCAACTTTGTGGCCCTCCCGAAGCTCCCAACAGCCCAGGAGACAGCGGACCTCCTGGTCCACCACGTCGTCCGTCTGCATGGGATACCCACTGACATCGTCTCAGATCGTGGTCCCCAGTTCTCCTCACACGTCTGGAGGAGCTTCTGCCGGGAACTGGGGGGCTACTGTGAGCCTCTCGTCCGGGTATCATCCGCAGACCAATGGACAGGCAGAACGGGCAAATCAGGAATTGGAGCAAGCTCTACGCTGTGTGACGTCCACACCCGATGGCCTGGAGTAAACATCTGGCCTGGATCGAGTATGCGCATAACAGCCAGGTGTCCTCTGCCACCGGCCTCTCCCCATTTGAGGTGTGTTTGGGGTATCAGCCCCCGTTGTTTCCCGTGGTGGAGGGAGAGGTCGGTGTGCCCTCGGTCCAGGCCCACCTGCGGAAGTGCCGTCGGGTGTGGCGCTCCGCCCGTTCTGCGTTGTTGAAGGCCCGGACAAGGGCGAAGACCCATGCAGACCGCCAGCGATCCCCGGCCCCTGCTTACCAGCCCGGGCAGGAGGTGTGGCTTTCCACAAAGGACATCCCCCTCCAGGTGGACTCCCCGAAACTTCAGGACAGATATATCGGACCATTCAAGATCCTCAAAGTCCTCAGTCCTGCCGCAGTGAAGCTCCAACTCCCGGCTTCACTGCGGATCCATCCGGTTTTTCACGTGTCACGAATCAAGCCTCACCACACCTCACCCCTCTGTGCTCCCGGACCGGCACTGCCTCCTGCTCGGATCATCGACGGGGAGCCGGCTTGGACGGTGCGCCGGCTCCTGGACGTCCGTCGGATGGGCCGGGGGTTCCAGTACTTGGTGGACTGGGAGGGGTATGGACCCGAAGAACGCTCCTGGGTGAAGAGGAGCTTCATCCTGGATCCGGCCCTCCTGGCCGACTTCTACCACCGTCACCCGAACAAGCCTGGTCGGGCACCAGGAGGCGCCCGTTGAGGGGGGGGTCCTGTTTTGTGTGGGCCGCCAGAAGAGGAGGTACTGCTGGCCCACCACCAGTGGGCGCCCTGCCTGAAGTGCGGGCTTCAGGCACGAGAGGGCGCTGCCGCCACGGACACAGCCGGGGGTGACAGCTGTCACTCATTATCTCTTGACAGTTGTCACCCATCTACTCAACATCATCTCACTCCATAAAGACCAGACGTCATCTCCACCTCGTTGCCGAGATATCGTACTTCATTGGAGGTAATATCCTCAGCCTTTGTGGTATTTTGTAAATCTGTCTATTGTGAGTGTTTGCAGGAGTACCGCTCCTTAGTTTGTGGAGGCTGTGCAGGACGGCACTCTTTTTCCTCTGAGGGATCGCTGCAAGAGAGGTGGAGGTGGCATTCCCACCGTTATTGTTACTGGGTGTGCACACACCTACACTTGACTGTCTTTGTTCTCGCCAGCAGTACCAGATCCGACAGTCGGGGACGGTGATCACCTGGGAATTCGGGACTTGGCGGCTCCAGTATTCACCAGGTTTGGTGGCGTCGGAAATCGTGTGGTTCCGGCTCTTCTCAGGACAGACGTCTTCTATCCTCGAGCCTGCCCACACGTCACCTTTGTGATTTGACTGTAATTATATTCTGAGATTGTCTGTATTTCGTTGTGCACATTTCACAACATTAAATTGTTACTTTTTGGCTCATCTATTGACCGTTCATTTGCGCCCCCTGTTGTGGGTCCGTGTCACTACACTTTCACAACAGGGTTGCATAAGTTATGGAAGGCTTTGGTATAATACCTGTAAATAATCTTTTTTTTTTTTTTTTGCCAGTTTTCTTCAGACAAGTCAGGGGATGGATACATTAACATTTCGAAGTCACTGAATATGTCTTGGACTTGATTTACATCAGCTTTGAAGAAATACAAACAGTATATCACTCTATGGTAAATCTGTGTGGAGTAGACAGTTCTCAAAAACTGAGTGACTGTGCAAGAAGAGTGAGGAAAGACACCCAGACAACCCAGAAGAAGTTACAGGCTTCTGTGGCTGTGATTGGAGAAATTATGCACAGACTTTTGCATTTTGTATCCCCAGTTATACAGTTTCATGATGGAGTGCAACAGAGGAGGATTTTCTTTCACCAAAACACCAAATCCAGGCTTACATCTCAGATGTGCCTTCTGGCAAATTGTATCTGAACTTTCAGGTCTTCTTTTTAAGAAAATCCTCCTCTTTATCACTTCACTATGAAGCTGTATAAGTTGAATATTTCCATCTTTGTGCAGTGTCTTGTTGCACACGTAACTATTTACCTGTGCTGCACAGTTCTGGCTCCACTACAGATTGAAGTTGGGATCAGGGGTCAGATGTTAGGGTTGGTCTGATGTTATGAGCAGCTGATCCCAGTTAACCAGCAGCTCAGCCAATCAGTGCAGGAACAACAGTGAGTGGAAACGCTGAAAGATTAGCCAGGTATGTGGCACAGACCCGGACCTGGACTGCACCTGCTGTGTGCCGAGCCAGAAGACCAGCCAGTACATGACAGATCCGTGTAACCTCCACCAACAGCTGAACAACTAACGCTTGCCATTTCAGAGCGTATATTTATTCTGCTGTCACATAGAACATACCATCCTGTCTTCTTCTTCTACTCGTACAGTTGTTCTGCAGTTAGAGTCTCTTCACACAGATTCTGCTGCATGTGTCAACCTGTGCATCTGCTAAAAACTGGTGCAGGATCAAATTCACATTCATCTCTGAAAGAGTGATAGAACCCCTGAGAAATGTGTCTTACTTGTCTGTGCAAACTAATACCAATCCGGAATGTATGTTTTCATCACACCATTTCAGGGTGATACCAGCATGATGACGTGAGGAGCAGACCCACTGAGCGAGGTCCTCTGGAAGATCAAACCCACGCCATCGATGGCTGTCAATCATTAGCCCCCCCACCCCCACCCCCACCCACCAACCAGATGAAAGTAACTGCCTTCAGCTTCTCCCTTGTTTTCACTCAGTGTCCCCACAGCACATTCAAGGTGGATCTGTATGTTGATTTGGCACACGTTTTACGCCAGATGTCCTTCCTGACTCAACTGCATATGACATGGAGAATGGGCAGGGGTTGAACTAGAAAGCTGAAAATCTGAGACTGAACAGATCTGATCTGAAAGTTGAAAAAAGAAGAAAGAAAATAATCTGAAACTGTAATATATATATATATATATATAAAACACAAGACCCAAATTATCAAAATATGTATGAAAATTATAATTAAACAGTAACTAAAAACTAAAATAAACTAAAATTTCCAGAATTTAATAAAAATAAGAATTAAACAATTTCAATTTATTTTCATTTATATAGCGCCAAATCACAACAGAGTTGCCTCAAGGCGCTTCACACAAGGTCTAACCTTACTACCCCCCAGAGCAACAGTGGTAAGGAAAAACTCCCTCTAAGGAAGAAACCTCAAGCAGACCAGACTCAAAGGGGTGACCCTCTGCTTGGGCCATGCTACAAACATAAATTACAGAAACAATTCACAAAACAAATATACAGGAAATGCTGTTGGTGCACAGGACATGTTGTGAAGGTGTCGTAGCACAGACCCACAACAGAGGGCGCAAATGAACGGACAATGACTAAACCAAAAGGTAACAATTTAATGTTGTGACGCTACACAACGAAAAGACACAGAAAATATGCACAGTCAATTAGCACCAGGTGACGTGTGGCAGGCTCGAAGATAGGAGACCTCCCCGACGAGAGAGAAGCCGTACTCCACACGGCTTCCACCACCAACGGTCTGAAGAACACCGGAGCCGCCAAGTCCCGAGTCCCCAGGTGGCCTCTGTTCCCGGCTGTCGACCCTGGCACTGCTGGCAGAAAGCAAAAACAGGATGTGTGAGTGTGAGTCCGCACACTCAGTACTACACAGTCCAACACTGATGGGAGGGAGCACCTCCACCTCCAATCATACACTCAAGCAGCTCCTGTCAGTCACTTATCTGGAGGGAGTGGGAGGCGAAGACGTCGCGGTTCCCACAACACGCCACTCCGACAAAACTGTCCCACAGGAATAAACGGCTGCAAACAGAGATCAAAACATGGATTAATCCAAATACTGCAGAGAAGGATTACCTCAGGAATGGTAGTCTTCTTCTAAGTCCCTGTTGGTAAATGATATAATAATTGATCAACGTATTGATTTATTCTGCCTAACAGAAACTTGGTTACAGCAGGATGAATATGTTAGTTTAAATGAGTCAACACCCCCGAGTCACACTAACTGTCAGAATGCTCGTAGCACGGGCCGGGGCGGAGGATTAGCAGCAATCTTCCATTCCAGCTTATTAATTAATCAAAAACCTAGACAGAGCTTTAATTCATTTGAAAGCTTGTCTCTTAGTCTTGTCCATCCAAATTGGAAGTCCCAAAAACCAGTTTTATTTGTTATTATCTATCGTCCACCTGGTCGTTACTGTGAGTTTCTCTGTGAATTTTCAGACCTTTTGTCTGACTTAGTGCTTAGCTCAGATAAGATAATTATAGTGGGCGATTTTAACATCCACACAGATGCTGAGAATGACAGCCTCAACACTGCATTTAATCTATTATTAGACTCTATCGGCTTTGCTCAAAAAGTAAATGAGTCCACCCACCACTTTAATCATATTTTAGATCTTGTTCTGACTTATGGTATGGAAATAGAAGACTTAACAGTATTCCCTGAAAACTCCCTTTTGTCTGATCATTTTTTAATAACATTTACATTTACCCTGATGGACTACCCTGCAGTGGGGAATAAGTTTCATTACACTAGAAGTCTTTCAGAAAGCGCTGTAACTAGGTTTAAGGATATGATTCCTTCTTTATGTTCTCTAATGTCATATACCAACACAGAGCAGAGTAGCTACCTAAACTCTGTAAGGGAGATAGAGTATCTCGTCAATAGTTTTACATCCTCATTGAAGACAACTTTGGATGCTGTAGCTCCTCTGAAAAAGAGAGCTTTAAATCAGAAGTGTCTGACTCCGTGGTATAACTCACAAACTCGTAGCTTAAAGCAGATAACCCGTAAGTTGGAGAGGAAATGGCGTCTCACTAATTTAGAAGATCTTCACTTAGCCTGGAAAAAGAGTTTGTTGCTCTATAAGAAAGCCCTTTGTGAAGCTAGGACATCTTTCTACTCATCACTAATTGAAGAAAATAAGAACAACCCCAGGTTTCTTTTCAGCACTGTAGCCAGGCTGACAAAGAGTCAGAGCTCTATTGAGCTGAGTATTCCATTAACTTTAACTAGTAATGACTTCATGACTTTCTTTGCTAACAAAATTTTGACTATTAGAGAAAAAATTACTCATAACCATCCCAAAGATGTATCGTTATCTTTGGCTGCTTTCAGTGATGCCGGTATTTGGTTAGACTCTTTCTCTCCGATTGTTCTGTCTGAGTTATTTTCATTAGTTACTTCATCCAAACCATCAACATGCTTATTAGACCCCATTCCTGCCAGGCTGCTCAAGGAAGTCCTACCATTATTTAATGCTTCAATCTTAAATATGATCAATCTATCTTTGTTAGTTGGTTATGTACCACAGGCCTTTAAGGTGGCAGTAATTAAACCATTACTTAAAAAGCCATCACTTGACCCAGCTATCTTAGCTAATTATAGGCCAATCTCCAACCTTCCTTTTCTCTCAAAGATTCTTGAGAGGGTAGTTGTAAAACAGCTAACTGATCACCTGCAGAGGAATGGTCTATTTGAAGAGTTTCAGTCAGGTTTTAGAATTCATCATAGTACAGAAACAGCATTAGTGAAGGTTACAAATGATCTTCTTATGGCTTCGGACAGTGGACTTATCTCTGTGCTTGTTCTGTTGGACCTCAGTGCTGCTTTTGATACTGTTGACCATAAAATTTTATTACAGAGATTAGAGCATGTCATAGGTATTAAAGGCATTGCGCTGCGGTGGTTTGAATCATATTTGTCTAATAGATTACAGTTTGTTCATGTAAATGGGGAATCTTCTTCACAGACTAAAGTTAATTATGGAGTTCCACAAGGTTCTGTGCTAGGACCAATTTTATTCACTTTATACATGCTTCCCTTGGGCAGTATTATTAGACGGTATTGCTTAAATTTTCATTGTTACGCAGATGATACCCAGCTTTATCTATCCATGAAGCCAGAGGATACGCACCAATTAGCTAAACTGCAGGATTGTCTTACAGACATAAAGACATGGATGACCTCTAATTTCCTGCTTTTAAACTCAGATAAAACTGAAGTTATTGTACTTGGCCCCACAAATCTTAGAAGCATGGTGTCTAACCAGATCGTTACTCTGGATGGCATTTCCCTGATCTCTAGTAATACTGTGAGAAATCTTGGAGTTATTTTTGATCAGGATATGTCATTCAAAGCGCATATTAAACAAATATGTAGGACTGCCTTTTTGCATTTACGCAATATCTCTAAAATCAGAAAGGTCTTGTCTCAGAGTGATGCTGAAAAACTAATTCATGCATTTGTTTCCTCTAGGCTGGACTATTGTAATTCATTATTATCAGGTTGTCCTAAAAGTTCCCTAAAAAGCCTTCAGTTGGTTCAGAATGCTGCAGCTAGAGTACTGACGGGGACTAGCAGGAGAGAGCATATCTCACCCGTGTTGGCCTCCCTTCATTGGCTTCCTGTTAATGCTAGAATAGAATTTAAAATTCTTCTTCTTACTTATAAGGTTTTGAATAATCAGGTCCCATCTTATCTTAGGGACCTCATAGTACCATATTACCCCATTAGAGCGCTTCGCTCTCAGACTGCGGGCTTACTTGTAGTTCCTAGGGTTTGTAAGAGTAGAATGGGAGGCAGAGCCTTCAGCTTTCAGGCTCCTCTCCTGTGGAACCAGCTCCCAATTCAGATCAGGGAGACAGATACCCTCTCTACTTTTAAGATTAGGCTTAAAACTTTCCTTTTCGCTAAAGCTTATAGTTAGGGCTGGATCGGGTGACCCTGGACCATCCCTTGGTTATGTTGCTTTAGATGTAGACTGTGTTTCATAATTATTGTATGGCCTTGCCTTGCAATGTGGAGCGCCTTGGGGCAACTGTTTGTTGTGATTTGGCGCTATACAAGAAAAAAGTTGATTGATTGATTGATTTCTCGGCGAGGAGGTGGAGTTGCAGTCCGGCTTTTATGGTGGTGATGATGATGAACGAGTGACAGCTGGCGCCCTCTCGTGCTTGGAGCCCGCACTCCAAGCAGGGCGCCCTCTGGTGGTGGTGGGCCAGCAGTACCTCCTCTTCAGCGGCCCACACAACAGGACAGGAGGGTCTCTCTGGATGGAGCTGCACCTTAAACAGAGACAAAAAACAGAATCAGGCATCAGAAAGACAAGAAATACGGTATAATTTGTCAGCATTAAACAACAAGAAAAACAGGAAATACTAAGATGATCGCCGGCCACTAGCCCTAAGCTTCACTAAAAGACACAGAATTTAGGTAAAGTTGAGGCCATGGCACGCTCCGTTTACTAATAAAATGAATTAAAAGAGTAAAAAGCGTACAAATATACTATGCCAGTATGCTAGCCATACGAAAGGGAAAATAAGTGTACGTCATAAGTCTGGGCTTGAAAGTCTCCACAGAATCTGACTGTTTTATTGATGCAGGGAGATCAATCCATACAACAGGGGCACGATAAGAGAAAGCTCTGTGACCCGCAGACTTCTTATTCACCCTAGGGACACAAAGTAGTCCTACACCCTGAGAACGCAAAGCCCGGGCCGGTACGTAAGGTTTAATTAGGTCAGCTACGTAGGGAGGTGCCAGTCTGTGAACAATTTTATAGACTAGTAGCAGAACCTTAAAATCTGATCTCACTGAGACAGGAAGCCAGTGAAGAGACGCCAAAATGGGTGTAATGTGGTCAAACTTTCTGCTTTGTGTCAAAAGTCTGGTTGCAGCATTTTGAACCAATTGGAGAGTCCTAATGCTGGACTGCGGTAAACCAGAAAACAGAACATTACAGTAGTCCAATCTAGAAGACATAAATGCATGGATCAGGGTCACAGCATCAGCCATAGAAAAGGATGGGATGAATCTTTGTTATATTCCGCAGGTGGAAGAAAGCACACACGAGCCTAGGCTAAGCATTAACTGGTCAAATTGATGCCGATGTCTCATTGGACCAAGAACCATCATTTCAGTCTTATCAGAGTTTAAAAGTAGGACGTTTTTAGACATCCAACTCACTGATGTAAGGTAAAAACGTTTGTTCGTCCTCACCTTGAATATTGTGTGCAGGCATGGTCACCTTATTTGCAGAAAGACAAAAACATTTTAGACAAAGTACAGAGAAGGGCCACTAAGCTGGTTCCAGAATTTAAAAATTTGTCTTATGAGGATAGGCTCTTGCAACTTGGTCTCACAAGTCTTGAAGGCAGACGAACTCGAGGTGATTTGATTGAAATATACAAAATTTTGCATGGCTTTGAGAATGTTGACCCCACTGTATTTTTTGAATTGAGAAGGTATACTGGCCTTAGAGGTCATGAATTGTGCTTGGAAGTTAATAGATCTAGATTAAATGTGAGGAAAGAATTCTTTAGTAACCGAGCAGTAAAGCTCTGGAATAGTTTGCCACCTGAAGTGGTCTTATCCTCAAGTACAGATATTTTTAAAGCAAATTATGATCTGTATTATAGTATAATGAATGCCACCAGATTTTGATTTTGATTGTTAATAGTTGTTTTTATTGAATGTTATGATTTGTTATGATGTGTCATTATATGCAATCATGTATACAAATATTTTACACAATAAAATGAATTATGAATTATAATCTTCTAAGAATTTTATGTGGATGAGACTACCAGCAGTTATCGGCACGTATAACCGAGTATCATCAGCATAGCAGTGAAAGGTAATCCCAAAGCACCTCAATATGTGCCCAAGGGGTGATATATAAAGTTAGAATTAGAATAAGAATTAAACTAAATAAATTCAATAGGCACTTGTTTTTACTTTGAATACTTTGTTTTTTTATGCTTCAACATCAAAATTTCGACTTTGAGTTTAATTTCTTTAATTTGTCTCTTGTTTAACGCCACATATCTGAAGCTGTCCACGGGTGGGACTTGTGTCCCTTTATCACTGGATCGGTTTTTTTTTTTTTTTTTTCTTGTCAGGTTCACTCATGTAAAGTGATGACGTCATGTCGCTGCGTATTACGTAGGCTCCCGCTGGACGTTGCTAGTGCTAAATGCTAACAGCGGCTGCCGTACTTCCAGCTGCCTGTTTTCAGTCGTCGCTCAGCGGACAGAAATCCCGGTAAAGTGTTAGGAAGTCGTTACAGTTCCTTGAGTTTGGCGTCGGGCCGTCGGCATGTCTGTGCGGGGCCCGGAGGAGCTGGGGGAGCAGGTCGAAGAGCCCGAGGACCTGGATGACCAGGACGCTAGCAGCATCTCTCCGGCCGAGGAGATAACGCTGCCCGCCGGGCCCGGAGGCGACGACGAGCCCGCGGACACGCTGCTGCTGCTGCCCTGGGACCGCTTCTCTACCTGGCTGCACTGCATCTGTGTGGTGGGCTTCGACCTGGAGCTGGGACAGGCGGTGGAGGTGAGACGTCCGGGCTCGGAGTTATGCTACCAAAGTCTGCTGAAATGACGGCGACAGCAGCTTTATTTTACAGTGTTGGAACACAAAACTCGAGTTTAAAAAAAGATTGGACAGCGGCCCCAGTTTGTCCTCTTCTGGTAACGTTACAGATGTCTTTTCAGGCTCCCATAAGGTACCGCGCGTTCGGCGTAGTTCCGGTCTCATTGATGGTTGTGTGGTAATAATCACCAAAACCGCAATGATGATACAGTTGACGGAACAGCACTATGCCCCCTACCTCCCTAGCTGCGTGTATTGATAACCAATCTCAAGATAACGTAATAAAATGTTATCATACAAAGCAGAACCCCCCCCCCCTCATGTTCAAAGCACAAACTTATCTCTTTTCAAATCACCACACAAGCTATCCATCCCATCAATGCTCTTTCAAGAGTTTGGGGCTTCTAATACTGACCTAAAAGCTTTATATAGTGCCTAAATAGCTTGATTATTTTAATGGTGAGACCTGATCATCTCATCAGTACTTGTTTTGGGTGTAGTTTGGGTGTAGTATAAGCAAAAACAAGCCATTCCGCAGATTGTCATCCATTCTGCCAGTTACCAGTTGTTATGGTTCTGTTCCGCCTATAGTTCCGGCGATTAGTAGTTCCCAACGCGACTTCCCATTTCAACCCGAATAGTAAATCCGGGCATGTTTTGAAGGATCATTTTATCCATCTTTTGTCAGTCTTGAACAAAGTTGGTATATGAGGTCTGCGAGAAAAGAAACCGACAGTTTTATTTTTTTTAAAAACTATATGGATTTGAATCACGTGTGAATACATCAGCCAAGCTTGAACCCTCGTGCGCATGCATGAGTTTTTTCACTCCTGTCGGTGACGTCATTCGCCTGTGAGCACGCCTTGTGGAAGGAGTGGTCCAGCCCCCTCATCGGATTTTCATTGTCTGAGAAGTTGCTGAGAGACTGGCACTGTGCTTGATCAAAATTTTTTCAAAAACTGTGAGGCACATCCGAGTGGGCACCATTCGAGAAATTCAGGTGGTTTTCGGTGAAAATTTTAACGGCTGATGAGAGATTTTGGATTGTTTCTATCGCTGTAAGGACTTCCCACGGAGCGGGACGTCGCGCTGCGCTCCGAGGCGACGTCGTCATCCTGTTTCAAGCTGAAAACCTCCAAATTTAAGCCTCTGTTGACCCAGAACGTCATGAGAGAACAGAGAACTTTCAGAAGAGGTCGGAATCAGCAGTTTATCCGGACATTCCACTGTTAAAGGAGATTTTTTTAATGAAAGACGTGCAGACAGATTGGCCTGTCGGCTCACAGCCGACTCCTTCCACAAGGCGTGCTCACAGGCGAATGACGTCACCGACAGGCGTGAAAAAACTCTCGCATGCCCACGAGGGTTCAAGCTTGGTTGATGTAATCACACGTGATTCAAATCCATGTGTTTTTTTAAAAAAATAATAAGGTCGGATACTTTTCTAACAGACCTCGTATGTAGTAGTTACGACCATCATCAGCACCAGATTACAAATCGGGATCCAATTGTTGAGCGCCTTAAAAATGCCATCCAAATTCTTGAAATCATTGTTAGTATGTGGTAACTTCAGGGTATTCGTAGTCTTATAGGGCTATTCCACAGCGCACCGTTCCTTCCTGTTTCATCCCGAACAGCAAATCGGGGCACATTTTGAAGCATCATAGTAAATTCCTGATCCATCTTTTGTCAGTCTTGAACAAACTTGGTATATGTAGTGGTTACAGCCATCATCAGCACCAGTTTTGAAATTGGGGTGAAATTTTCGAGGTGTTCAAAAATTTTTATCTTGATTCACTAAATCGCCACTAGTGTGTGGTAACTTCCAGGTGTTTCTAGTGTTAATAGCTTCAATCATTGTTCAGACAGCTTTAAATGGTGTATTTTTAGTGACTACAGCTTTATATGTTTGTTTGTGCTCCATCGGGGTAAAAATTTGAGGCAGAAGCAGAGTTTATTGCAGTTCTAGCCAAGGACGCAGCCGGGCTTAGCTTTACTTTTGTTTTTTAAATTTGTTTATTTGTAAAGGGACCATGTACAATAAAAGCATAAATGTTTCCATTTGATACATTGCATCAGAGTTAGCTTAAAGATAGTTTACATCTGCAGTCCTTTGGCAAGTCACAATTAAAACATGAGTAATAAAACATCACAAAAACATTAGCTCAGGGCTGCAGAGCTGCAGATCACCCACACAGACACATACACTTGAACACATTCACACCAGCTTTTGAATGGGTTGCCAGATATGCACTTTATAAGCCAGCCTCATAGGGAAGGAAGCTGGAGTAAGCCGTTTCATCCTGTTTTTTGCACTTTTTCTAGATCATGAGGGATCCTAATAGAATGGTGCCCTGTAAAATATGGGTGTTAACGGCTTCAGTCATGTTCAAACATCTTTAACCGGGGTGTTTGTAGTGACTATGGCTTGAAACTTGTTTGATCATGCCCCATTGGGGTAAAAAATTTGAAGAAGCATTTGTTGCGGTTTTTGGTCAAAGTTGAAGAGTTCAAGGTCCTTTCTTTTGTTTTCATACAAGTTGCCAGGTCTGCAATGTATAAACCTGTCTGTTAGGAGGCAAGCTGGTTTAAGCTGTTTCATCCTGTTTTTGCACTTTTTTTTTGAGCGTGGGTGATCAGCGCCCTGTGTTAATCAGCATTGACCTTAAAGCTGTACAGCCATTCAAATTTCACAAACCTGGCCATTTGTTTTCTACTGCATTCCAAGCATTATAATGTTGATTTATTTTTGTAACGTTGTAAAATTACAGCTCATTTTAATGAAGAGAACTATATTTATTTGGGAGGAATTCTGTAGCAAATAGTCTAATCCTTGTAACCTAGACTAGAAAGTTTGTCATGTACAGAGAAATTCTTATGCACGCAGTTTGCCCCACAATCCAGATCAGTGCAAAATGAGAACTTGAAGAAAATTAAAAATCTGCATTCACATGATTTGGCCTCAAAAATCTGCAGGTTCAGAAATTTGGCTTGAGTCAGAGAAGTCTCTGAGACAAAATTTTTCAGTTTATTGTTAGGTATTCAATTTATTTTTTGCATTGTACACAAAATAGCACAGAGCCCTAAATATTTTTAAGTATTAGTTTGCTCTAAGTGTTCATGTGATTCCAAGTTCTTATAACTATGACGTGTGTCCATTACATGTAAGAATTGTTGTAACTCACTTCAGAGCATCCACGCAAAATATTACACATATGCTTCTGACTGTAATCTAACCACGCAGTTGTAAAGATGATCAAATCATCTTTAGCCTTGGTCCCACCAAAGTTGGTATCCATTTACAGCTGGGTGGACTGGGACAACACAGATGAAAGTTCTTGTCCAAGTGTACAGACAGGTAGTCTGACTAGGAGCCAACCCCAGCATTTGGTAGCCCAACTCCAGTCCTACTAATTCACATTCATTTTTCAAAAGCTTTACTACCACCAAGCATGTAATATACAAATAATTAATGTTTATGAGTTGAGTGGTTTGTTACAGCTTTCATCTCATGAAATATTTGTTCATTGAAAGAATATAAATCATTCATTTTGTTTTATATAATGTTTTATTAATATTTTATTAATTTATAAACAATAGAAAAGGGGCTTACATTTTGGCATGATGCTGTGCACTGACTTCGGACTTCCTTTTTTTTTAAAAAAAAAAGGCTTTTTGTTGTTCCTCAGTCCAGCCAAAAATCACGTCAGCGTTTCAGCTTTTCATGCATCCAGATCGTTTACAGCGGAGTGGATTTTGTGTGTGTGTGTGTGTGTGTGTGTGTGTGTGTGTGTGTGTGTGTGTGTGTGTGTGTGTGTGTGTGTGTGTGTGTGTGTGTGTGTGTTACAAGAACTAGTACTGTTAGTTAGCTCAATTAAATTGTCTCACTTCTGTCGTCGTCCTGCGCTTGTGTGCGGGTGTACTACCAAAAAAAGGACTGTGTATTTCCTCAGTGCAGCAAAAAAAAAAAAAAAAAAAAAATCAGAGTAATTAGTCCAGCTTTTCATTCTAACTTCCTGCTAACAGCCTCCAGAGGGCTTACAGTGCAGTGGATTTGTTTTGTGTGTGTGTGCGCGCGCGCGCGCATGTGCCTGTGTATGCGTACATGCGTGCGTGTAGAGTGCAATGGTACCAAATGTATGGAACTGAATTTGCACTCTAAATGGAACCAAATTGCATTCTAAATGCAATGTAACACAATTGGTACAAATAATCCATGTCATGTGACATACAAAGCACCAATCAAATGACAAGAACCCACTCAGCTGTTATATAATAATTAGTATTTCACGGTGAGGTGGTGGTGGGGCGTCTGTTAAGCCCCTTTCACACCGGGGCTGCTCCCAGTGCTTCCTGTGGTGTTATGACGACCCAGGAATTTCTGTGTCAGGTGCACGCAGCAGGGGGCAGAGAGGAGGTGAGAACCCAGCCTGCAGGTTCTCTGCACAGAGAAGTCAGAGTGCACAGTTTGGCTGCAGACAGACTGTGCACTCTGACTTCACTTCTACTTGTTGTTGTGCTGAGCTGCAGGGCTGCACTCTGAGTTCTGTTATAGTTTATCTTTCCTCCCTTGACTGTGAGATGTGCGCGCACGAACCGTCCTTAAGCAAATGTGGAGACGTCTGGAGTTCTACTTGATGTTGACATGTCCTGGACTTATGTCCTTTTTTAATTGTGATGAGAGAGTCTGAGGAGAGAAAGGAACTAACTGCCTGCAGACAATTTTTTTTATTTTCTTTCCTTCTTTGACCGCGAGATGCACGCACACGAACTGTCAAGCAAATGTGGAGATGTCTGGAGTTCTACTTGATGTTGACATGTCCTGTCTCAGGACTTATGCCCTTTTTTGTCCTTTTTTTTAACTGTGATGTGAGAGTTTGAGCAGAGAACAAGGAACTAATGGCTGCAGCCAGACTTTTTTTTTTCTTTTTTCTTTTAATTGTTCACATGAGCACGCATGAACGAATGTCCATGAGTGGACTAGAGATGTCCGGACTTCTTACTGGATATTTCTGGCAATCAGTCTGCATTTTTTTTCTGTGGTCTTTTTTTTTTTTCAGCGTGTAGTTTTTACTGCATTAAGTACACGGTATAAAAACAATCCTGCGTGATTTATACTGCGGGAACAATGGAACACAGCAGGGATCATAAATTGGCTTCGAGTCACACCAGGTAACGCCTCTTTGCCCCGAGTTACGCCTCTTTGCCCCGACTTGCTGGACCACTTCCTTTCTGCGTTGAGCACAAGACGCCAAAAAAATTAAACTGGTTTAATTTTTCGGCGCCCGACTTGCTTCCTCCTTTGCGCCCCTTACGCTGTTGTTGCACCGAGCTGCATCGTCTCGGCTCTGAGTTGCTTCCACGCGGTATCGTCATAATGACCCATGGCGCAACTGGGAGCAACCGGGAGCACCCCCGGTGTGAAAGGGGCTTTAGCTCGCTTGCTGATCTCTAGTTGTTTCTGGTGAGTTGGACTCAGTTTTCAGATGTGAATTGTGAGTTGTGTCTGTTCCTCTGTTTTCCAGGTTATTTATCCTCATCACTCCAAGCTGTCTGAGAAAGAGGTGAGTCATAGTGCCAGGGTGGGATTTTAAGATCAAGAAGACACATTTTACAAATTAAGACCAACGACAGATGCACAAGACATTGGTCAAAGACAGAGACAGGATGTGTCTGTCACATTTATTTAACAAATACATAGACTTGGTCAGGAATTGAAATGGTGGTTTTGCTCATCAGCTGTCTAATCTGGGATTCTATAAAAAACATTTATGTAGAGCCAAAACCATTTATCCCTTGACTTTAAAGTTCATGAACTGCAAAATTATTATTATTTTTTACAGTTATGGTCCACATTCATGTTGACTAACTAAATAAAAACAGAGGAGAAAAACACTCGAAGCTGATTTAAGGAGGTGCTGTGTGTATTTTCCAGCAGAGACACCATGTGGACCGCTCACAGACTTTTGAATCCTTGCCTCAGGACTGGTACTTTTATGGTTAAACACTTCATGTCAGGAACAAGATGATCAGCTTTAATAGTTGTGTTTTTTGTGGCCTGTTTTATCTGAGGACAAACACAGATTTAAGGGACATGTCACCAAAATCAGAGGTCGCCTCCGATGTGAGCGACAACAACTCCAGTAAATGCTTATAATATGTATAAGCACGTTTGGACGGCTTCTTGGAGCTGAAGTTTGTTGGATAGGTCTGGTTTTTTGTAAACTGCATTTAAATTTTCTATTTAAAAAATTAGAAAATGATGAATAAAAATGCTCCCACTGTCGGAAAAACTGAGTTTTTATTGTTAGAACGCAGCAGCACAGACAAGTCTGAAAATATTTTTCATTGACGCGTGGAGCTGGAAAACTGTCCAAAGTACAAGGTTTAGTGACACTCGTCTCACATCATTTCGGTTACTGGGAGCAACAGAGTGGAAGAAAGTTCCAGAATATTATTTGCACTGGGGTTGTTCTAGCTGGTTCATTTATTTCAGTAAAAGCTTAAAATGAGCGTTAAAATGTCCAGGTCACTACTGTCTGGCAAGTTACTTCTAATGTTGCCTTGGTAACCACGGTAAAGTGTTGCATTGGAGGTGATGGTCTGTTCCAGAGGTCTGTTTGTGACCAAGGGGACCTTGGTTTGATTCCTCATCCGACAGGAAAATCACTAAAGTTTATTCAGCAAGGTGGTGTGTGTGTGTGTGTGTGTGTATACAGTGCTGTTTACTCTACCCTGGTGTGACAGACCTTTTCTTTTTCTCGGAGCGCTGAAGTGGAACTGTCATGACTGAGAACACATTTTTTGTTTTTTTTGGGGGGTTTTTTGAATGGATATTTGTTTTTTGATCAGATGACCGTACAGTTTCCTTCCTGGATTTATGTCTAGTGTTTTTAAATAGGTCAATGTGATGCTGCCATCCAGTGGACAACCTAAGAAATGTACCGTTCTGTCTCCACACAATGTACAGACTTCGAAGAAAGATAAAAAAAAATTCACTGAAAATGCAAAGACTTTAAATGTTGTCATTTCTTTTTAGAAAACAAGCATCTGCTACCTTTCTTTTCCCGACTCAAACTCAGGTGAGTTCATGTCTCTCTGTCAAATTGAAATCCACCATATTGTTCTCTTTCTTTCTTTATGATGTCATTTATGGTCGGGTAGTGGCTCTGAGCTGTGGTTTGGTTGTGGACTGAACTCTCATGAGTCAAAACCCAGACAGTTTAAGATAATGTTGCTGTTATCTTAGAACTTGACAGCAGTATTTTGTAGTTCATGTTGACGATTACTCAGTCTGTTATCAGCAACATAGGGTCAACAGTGTCGGCAAAATTCCTGTAGAGTTCCTTTAACTGCAGAGAGTCTGAAAGATAACCTTGATCCAGAAGGACCTGCAGCTGCACTTTCCAAAAAGATGGAGACAAAGTTTGCACAAAAACAAAAAAGTTTATCAGTTTGAACATTAAATATCTTGTCTCTGTGGTGTATTCAGTTGCATATAGGTTGAAGAGGATTTGTAAATCATTGTACTCTGTTTTTATTTACTTTTCACACAACGTCCCAACTTCATTGGAATTGGGGTTGTACTTCCTGCTTTTTGTTTAACACTTTTTCCTTCCTATTGGTCCAAAATTTGGAGCCAAAGCAGATGATGTAGAGGAAGAACCAACATTGATGCAACACCATTACATAAAACACACACAGACATTTTTGAAACTGAAACTTTGTAAAAGCCATCTGGAACCACTGTGAGAAAATGTCAGCTGCAACATTTTGGACACGTGGAGTGTTTCTCTATGCATGATCCAGAAAACAGGTGTCTCAGTGTTGAGGACCCCAATAATGAGGAGGCCAAGGATATGCCCACTTTTCACCAGGATGCAGCAGAGAGATGGTTATTTGAACTTTTTACAGGGTGGGTGCGGATTGGTTGTCTGTCGGGATGGTTGGCATCCAGGATCTGGGGTGGTTCCGTGGTGTTCTCACTGGATGTGGCAGTGCCACCGCATGCTCCCAGATGATGTGTGCGTT
This sequence comes from Thalassophryne amazonica, assembly GCF_902500255.1. NCBI lineage: Eukaryota > Metazoa > Chordata > Actinopteri > Batrachoidiformes > Batrachoididae > Thalassophryne > Thalassophryne amazonica. The sequence continues at coordinate 6,505,854 of NC_047105.1, read as the reverse complement.
TGTCCACGCACAGACCCTGCACTGACTGCAGCCTTTAAATATTAAATGAATATAATTTTGTAGAGATGCACAGTCCCCTCTGTGCCAAACTGCTCTGAGTTTGGTCTGCTTGAGGTTTCTTCCTCAAAAACACCAGAGGGAGTTTTTCCAGACCACTTACCGCTGTTGCCTATGTGCTTGCTCAAGGGGGTTGGTAAGGGTAGACCTTACCCTTGTGAAGCACATTGAGGTGACTTGTGCTGTGTAAATAAATTGAATTGACATTCCTGAACCACCCAGCAGGTGCCAATGTTCACCACATGGCAGCACAATATGTGATGTCTTTTTCATATGGATTCTGGAGTAATACTTGAACCAGGGGTGTTTCCAAGGTTGCAAAAAGTTTTGAAACGGTGTCCGTTATAAAGCATGACCAAGCTTGGTGGAATGATTGAAGGTCAAGGGAGATGGAGTCTGTCTACTTCTCACTGCATTCTTTGTGTACCTCAGGGATTTGTTCTGGGTCTTTCACTGTTCTGCCCATTGCTTGCATGGACTTGGTGTTGGGTCCAGAGTAGTGCTGGGTTCTCATTTTAAATCCCACAGATTGATTCATACATACAAATATCTATCAATAGATAGATAATATGCACTTCACGCCAGTGTTGGAACAGCATCGCTGAAGCAATGACGCTTCAGTTGGTCCGTTTCGTTGTTTCAGAGGGTGTGAAAAGGATCATTTCTCTACATTGATTGTGGACCTGCTGGTTCTGATTTAGAAGTAGGTCCACAATTTTTTTTTCATCAACCTCTGTCAAAGCTATTTAAAGATGTCAAGAAAAAAAGAATCGTCCGCTGTTTAATTGACACAGTCGTGTTTGTTTTGTTTTGTTTTTTTTTGTTTGTTTGTTTGTTTTTTCGCTCCTCATAAAGTGCATTTTGTGTGGGACAGTGCGTGAAGGTTCTCTCTTGTGGACTGATTTTTGTCCACTTGCACTTGCACTGGCTGTGGGAAAAGACTGACTGAACAGCTGTGCAGTCAGTTATAACTCTCTGAAACACTTTTGCTTGCATTTTGAGGGCCACATTTTGTGAAGCAAAAGCCATAGTTTTTTTTTGTTTAATCTTTGTTGCAGCCTTACTTTAATCCCAAAAGAAATGAGGCATCAGCCTGTAGAAATGTATCTCTGTCAGGGCCAATGAACCAGGTACCTCTGGCGCCCTCTTTTGGCTGCCCTTCAGCTTGTTTGTAAAATAAAATACTATATCATTCTGGGAGGGTAATTGGTCCATGCCATCAGTCTTATAGCCATCATTATTAACTACCAATACTTCATTAATTTGCTGTCAGATGTCAATATAATACTAGTATTAATGTTGCATAACAAGACAATTAGGTAACAGCTCAAAAACAATAACCCAAATCAATATCGGATTGAATCAAATTGAAATAATCAATTCTGAATCTCAGGAATTGGAATCAAATTGATTCTTGAAATTTGAATCGATACCCAGCTCTAGTCCAGAGTCCACAAGCATGAACCTATTATGTGCGAGGAAATGTTCATTAGCATTGACTTTGCAGATGATAGTGGGATCTTTTTTGAATTAGTGGACAGAATGCTTGTTAAGCTGAGTGAGGAATTGGAGTTTTTGGGTTTGAGACAAAGATCCAGGCCTTCAATGACTTCCTGAATTCAGCCATGAAGTGTATCTCTTCATGGTTAAAGTGTTCAATGTTTTCAGAGACTCACATCTTGGTAGCATCTCTGGGTCCTTGGCCTTTGAGGTCAGTAGAAGCTTGGTAAGAGCTTATGGAGTCATGAGGTCATTAGAGGTGTTTGGGGATGCCGATACCTGTTCAGGAGAACAAAGGTCCACGTCTTTGAGGTCCAGGTACTATCAGACCCTGTGTATGGTTGAGAGTTCTGGTGTTTAATCGGTGAACAAATCACCATCCACACACTGAGTGTGCGATGACTCTGAAATTTAAGGGTGCCACAACACAAGTCTGACTTCCACAAATTGTTTTGACAGAGCTGCAATAGTTTTCTAAGTTCTCACTTAAATCGAGTAACATTACCATTGTAACAGCATAATCATCTCCCTGTTTTCCTAGGTTGCCATGGCGACACCCAGTTCTGTTTCCGCTTTCGTCAAGGTTCCAACAGGAAGTTGTCGCTTGGCCGCTTCCTAGAAACCACCGACCGGGATGCCCCTCCATGTCTGAAGGTCAGGTCCTACACGGCGTACAGATCCACGACGACACAAACAGCAGAACTCAAAGTTAAAGTACCGCCATGAATCTTATGTTTCAGAGGGAACAGGGGCATTACTATGGTTACGTGTATTTTCGTCAGGTTCGAGACAAGTCTTTGAAGAGAGGATACTTCCAGAAGGTCAGTATCCAGCTCTTCAGCGCAACTTCACTGACCCTGAAGGACATTAGCCATGTACCGAAATAGTTATCAAATGGTGATGGTGCTGAAGACACGTGACGTCCGTCTGTCCATAAGTTTGGAAACAGAAGATTCATCATATTTATACCGTTGTCCCAACAGTAAAGTGTGGTAACTGGATGATAAGACTTTGAACCTAACAGTCATCTTTAACAAGTACAGTGCCTCTTGGTTTATATTAAAAATAATAATTCATGTTAAAATTTAAGTTGTGGAAGGTGATTAACACATTAGTATTATTTTAAAATATAAATATTTACTCCTTTTAGTCATTATACAATTAATTGTTTCAATATGGACATTCAGTCCGTTTGAAAACCTTTGAAAGGGTTGTACAACCCCTGGCAAAAATTATGGAATCACCGGCCTCGGAGGATGTTAATTCAGTTGTTTAATTTTGTAGAAAAAAAGCAGATCACAGACATGACACAAAACTAAAGTAATTTCAAATGGCAACTTTCTGGCTTTAAGAAACACTGTAAGAAATCAGGAAAAAAAATTGTGGCAGTCAGTAACTGTTACTTTTTTAGAGCAAGCAGAGGGAAAAAAATATGGAATCACTCAATTCTGAGGAAAAAATTATGGAATCATGAAAAACAAAAGAACGCTCCAACACATCACTAGTATTTCATCATCCCCAAACATCCTTTCAATTGATGGGATAAGAAAAGTGTCCAAAATATCAACGTAAACTTGTGCATTTATTGATGATGTAATGACAGCCATCTCCCCAGTGTCTTTACCTGACATGCAGCCCCATATCATCAATGACTGTGGAAATTTACATGTTCTCTTCAGGCAGTCATCTTTATAAATCTCATTGGAACGGCACAAACACAAGTTCCAGCATCATCACCTTGCCCAATGCAGATTCGAGATTCATCACTGAATATGACTTTCATCCAGTCATCCACAGTCCACGATTGCTTTTCCTTAGCCCATTGTAACCTTGTTGTTTTCTGTTTAGGTGTTAATGATGGCTTTCGTTTAGCTTTTCTGTATGTAAATCCCATTTCCTTTAGGCGGTTTCTTACAGTTTGGTCACAGACGTTGACTTCAGTTTCCTCCCTTTTGTTCCTCATTTGTTTTGTTGTGCATTTTCAATTTTTGAGACATATTGCTTTAAGTTTTCTGTCTTGACACTTTGATGTCTTCCTTGGTCTACCAGTATGTTTGCCTTTAACAACCTTCCCATGTTGTTTGTATTTGGTCCAGAGTTTAGACACAGCTGTGAACAACATCTTTTGCAACATTGCGTGATGATTTACCCTCTTTTAAGAGTTTGATAATCCTCTCCTTTGTTTCAATTGACATCTCTCATGTTGGAGCCATGATTCATGTCAGTCCACTTGGTGCAACAGCTCTCCAAGGTGTGATCACTCCTTTTTAGATGCAGACTAACGAGCAGATCTGATTTGATGCAGGTGTTAGTTTTGGGGAGGAAAATTTACAGGATGATTCCATAATTTATTCCTCAGAATTGAGTGAGTCCATATTTTTTTCCCTCTGCTTAGTCTAAAAAAGTAACCGTTACTGACTGCCACAATTATTTTTCCTGATTTCTTATAGTGTTTCTTAAAGCCAGAAAGTTGCCATTTGAAATGACTTTAGTTTTGTGTCATGTCTGTGATCTGCTTTTTTTCTACAAAATTAAACAACTGAATGAACATCCTCCGAGGCCGGTGATTCCATAATTATTGCCAAGGGGTTGTAGAATATTTTTTTAATTATACACTGATCATTTAAACCTTTCTGTTTAAAGAATTTAAACAAGTTTTTTTTTTTATCAAAGTGTTTTTATTAGTTTTTTCCATTTTTACACACAAAACAAACAAAGAACACAAACTTAAAATAACCCTCCCGCCCCACCCCTTCTAAACCAGATCAACTATAATAATAACTAAACTGTACAGGCATCTAAGGACACACAAACACAATCTTAAGTACTGTATGTTAGTATGCATCACAGACCCTGATAGTATTTAAACTAAAACGTCTGCAGGTAAACTCTCAAAATAAGATAGAAATGGCTGCCATGTATCAAGATAATCCTTGACAGATCCTTTTACAGTATATCTGATCTTCTCCAAATTAATATGATACATAACCTCTCTCATCCATTGATCATATGAAGGTGGATGTAGATCCTTCCATTGGCAGAGAATGAGTCTCCTGGCCAACAGAGAACAAAATGCAATCATAGCCTTCTGTTTTTTACTGAATAGGGCCTCCAGAGGGACAACACCAAACAGAGAGGTCAGTGGAGATGGATGGACAGTCCTACCACAGATTGCAGAAAGTGTGTTGAAAACAGATTGCCAATAACCATGTAGTTTTGGACAGGTCCAGAATGTGTGAACCAGTGAGGCCGGGGACTGTTTACAGCGGTTGCAGGCCGGGTCCAGGTCAGGTTTAAACTTTGACAGTTTGTCCTTAGAGCAATGCAGATGATGGATGACTTTAAACTGAAGAACAGAATGTCTCAGACATATTGAAGATGAATACATGTTCTTGATAATGATTCCCCACATTGAATCTGATATGGTTTCACCCAAGTCCAGCTCCCATTTGTGTTTAAGGGAGTTCAGACTCGTCTCATATTGATAGCTCAGCAGTTTGTAAATCCTGCTGAGTGTCCGTTTTGGAAAAGTTTTGCACTCCAGAATTGAATCCACCAAGTTCTTAGAGGGACACAAAGGGAAACTAACAGTGTTTGACCTCACAAAATGTCTGACTTGGAGATATTTAAAGAAATGTGAAGAGTGGAGACCAAATTTCTGTACCAGCTGATCATAAGAGGCAAAGATATTATCTACATAAAGATCATAAAGTGAATGCACACCTTTAAGAGTCCAGGTATTAAAAGTTGCATCAGTCAAAGAAGGGACAAACATGTGATTATTTGACACTGGGGCAAAAAACAATAGTTCTGTAAAGTGACATGACCTCCTGAACGGATTCCAAATTTTCAGTGTGTGAGTAACAACAGGATTACAGGTATAGGTTGAGAGTGGATTTGTAAATGGTAACTGAGAGCAAAGTAAAGCAGATGCAGAGCTTGATGTGATCGAGGCTTTTTCCAGAGCCACCCAACTAGGGAGATTATCTGTGTCTAACCAAAATAATAAGGCTCTAATATTCACTGCCCAGTAATAAAACATAAAATTGGGCAGTGACATACCACCAAGACTACAGGGCATTTGTAAGATCCTTTTGCCAATTCGAGGGTGCTGTTTATTCCAAATAAATGTGGACAACTGACTATTCAAATTGAAAAAAAAAATGATTTTGTCAAAAATATTGGCAAGTTCTGAAACAAATACAAAAATTTAGGTAATATTGTCATTCTGATTGAATTAATCCTTCCCCCGAGAGAGAGGTAGAGTTTGCCACCTGGTGATATCATGCTTAAGATTTGCCAGAAGAGGTGAATAATTAGCCTGGTAAAGCTCCTTATAGCCTCGTGTTACCCAAATGCCGAGATATTTAAATTTTTTAGTGTTAATTTTAAATGGGACATTGCCCTCAAGTTTTGCATTTAAAGAAGACACAGGCATGAGCTCACTCTTCTGGAGATTAACCTTATAACCAGATACTCACCCAAATTCTTGAAGCAAAGCAAGTAATTCAGGAATACTAGAGAGGGGATCTGAAATGTATAAAAGGGTATCATCCGCATATAAAGAAACCGTATGTTCCATGCCAAACTGGTTTATGCCCTTAATAAGTAAGTTGTTACGTAGCGCTACTGTCAGTGGTTCTATTGCGATTGCAAATAACAGTGGAGAGAGTGGACATCCCTGTCTTGTACCAAGTTGTAATTTTGAAATAGCCAGATATATTATTATTAGTGCGTACCGCTGCCATTGGAGATGAATAGAGTAGTTTTACCCACAACAGAAATTTAGGGCCAAATTTAAAAGACTCTAAGGTCTTGAAGAGAAATCTCCATTCCACACGATCAAATGCTTTGTCAGCATCCAGCGAAAGTACAACTTCATCATTCTTATGACCGTGTGGAGCAGAAGTATATAAAACATCAAACAGTCACCTGATATTAAAAAAAGATTGACGTTTTTTTACAAACCCTGTCTGGTCAGATGTGACGATCGTAGGGACCATGTATTCAAGACGCCTTGCTAAAACCTTTGCCAGGATTTTTGCATCAGTGTTCAAGAGAGATATCGGGCGATATGAGCTACAGTTTAAGGGGTCTCTATCTTTCTTCAGTAGCAATGATATAACAGCTTGCCACATAGAGAGTGGTAATAATGAAGAGGAAAATGATTCTTCAAAAACTGACAATAAAAGAGGGGAAAGCTCATCTGAAAAAGTTTTTAAAAACTTAATCTGAAAAAGTTTTTAAAAACTCAATGGGAAAGCCATCCGGGCCCGGGGATTTTGCATTTTGCATATCTCCGATTGCTACAACAATTTTAGCCACAGTGATATCTCTCTCCAACTCGTTCACCAAATCAGGATTTAAAGAGGGACGCTCCAGGTTGCTAAAAAACTTTTCTAATTCAGATGAATCAACTGGTGATTCTGATGTGTACAGGGCGCGGTAAAATTTACTAAAACACATTTATTTCAGCATTATCGCAACATTCCTTGCCTTGATTGTCATTTACTTTAGGAATAGTTTGATAAGCTGAACGCTGGTGTAGCTGATGTGCAAGCAATCGACCAGCCTTTTCACCATGTTCATAATGACCCTGTCTAGATTTAGATATTAAATACTCAGCCTGCTGTGTTGACAGAGTATTAAATTCTGTCTGGAGTAAAACACGTTTCTTCACTAGATCTTGAGAGGGGGAGCGACTGAGTGTGGCGTCTAATTGTAGTATCTCATCGGTTAGCTGTTGTAACCGTAGCAAGTTTGTCTTTCTTTTATTAGCACAGTAAGAGATTATTTGTCCCCTCAAATAGGCCTTCAACGTCTCCCACACAATACAATGTGGCATCCCTGGCGTTTGATTAGTTTCAAGAAAGAATTTGATAAAAGAATTTAAACAAGTTTGACAGGAAACTTTTAGAAGTTTTATTGTCAAACTAAACAAACTTTACCGGAAATGCCACTGTAGTTGGAAATGAATTAATAAAAAAAAAATGATGCTGAAACAACTAATCTACTGACATCAGTCATGTTGATTGCTTTGGTATTGTAATGAGTTGTCAAGTGATTGTTGACAGAAAAATAGTCAACAATATTGAGTATTTATAGTCAAATATTTACATGTTCCAACTTCTCAGATGTTTGTATCTGAATTTGTGTCAGTTCAGTTTCTTTATCCAGCACCAAATCATAACGTATGTCCTCTTAAGACACGACACACGAGTAAGATGTAGACTATCGAACTGACTCAGGCCATGAGCAAGCACGTTAGTGACTGTGGTAAGGAAAGAAACCTCGAGCAGTGCGGTTCATTTGATATAAACTTGTTTGGACTAAATTTTACTCTCATACATCGAGGATATTATACAGTTGAGCTCAAACGTTTACATACCCTGGCAGATTTTTTTTTTTTTTTTTTTTTTTTTTTGCCATTTTTCAGAGAATATGAATGACAACACAAACTTTTTTTCACTCATGGTTAGTGGTTGGGTGAAGCCATTTATTGTGAAACAACTGTTTCTTCTTTTTAAATCAAAATGACAAGAGAACTAGCCAAATGAACCTGATCAAAGGTTTACATACCCCTGTTTTTAACATCAACAACAGCTTGGAGTCTTTTGTGGTTGTTGTGGACGAGGCGCTCTGATGGTGAAGCTGCCACTGAATATGTGTCAGACTTTATTTACATTAATTACAAAGAAATACAAACAATATGGCATTTTATGGTAAATTTGTTTGGAGTTTACAGTTCCTAAAAACTGAGTGACTGTGCAAGAAGGAGAAGAGTGAGGAAAGCCACCAAGACACCCAGACAATCCAGAAGAAGTTATGGACTTCTGTGGCTGTGATTGGAGAAATTGCGCACAGTGCAGATTTTGCATTTTGTGTCACTACTCTTATCTTCATAGTGGAGTTGAGCAGAGAAGGATTTTCTTTCACCAAAACAGATCAAATCCAGGTTTGCACCTCAGATGTACCTTCTGGCAATTTGTAGCTAAACTTTCAGGTCTTCTTTTTAAGAAAATCCTCCTCTACACCACTTCATCATGAAGATGGATAACTGGTGATACAAAATGCAAAGCTTGCACTGTGCTTGTTTGGCATGCATTTTAAAATCTTTAAAAAAAAAATCTTAAAATTGACCTTGTTAAAGTTGTAATTACATGTTGGCGTCCATGTTTCCATTTTCTCTCATTGAATGTTTTTCCTTAAAATGACCCCAAAAAAAGCATCCCCCCCCCCTTATGTGTTTATGTTGATGTGATGTCATAATACAATAAAAACATGAGCGGACAAAGGAGCCCATACATTTTGTAGAAGTCATTAATGGTTAAAAAAAAGGGGGGGGGGTGTTTAGAGAAATGTTGACTGTGTTTCTTTGCCAGTCTCTGGTCCTGATCAGTAAGCTGCCCTATGTGACCTTCTTCCACTCCCTGCTGAAGATCCTGGCACCAGAATATTTTGAGAGGCAGGAGCCCTGTCTGGAAGCTGGTCAGTCTGTTGTGATGTGTGTGTGTGTGTGTGTGTGTGTGTGTGTGTGTGTGTGTGTGTGTGTGTGTGTGTGTGTGTGTGTGTGTGTGTGTGTGTGTGTGTGTGTGTGTGTGTGTGTGTGTGTGTGTGTGTGTGTGTGTGTGTGTGTGTGTGTGTGTGTGTGTGTGTTTTAAATAAACTGCATTCATTAAGCACAGTTATATGAAAATAACTAATTTATTATCCACATTATGAAGGGTTTGGTGTTTGCTGTGCTCTTGTGAAATAAACTTTTTGTGTATAAATTTTTCTGCCAGCTTGTAATGACATCGACCGATGGCCGACGCCCCATCCTGGACGAATCCTCACGCTGCCCATTATGGGCGTGGTCATAAAGGTAGATGCACAAACGAAATAAAACAGGTGTTTCATCTTTTATCAGATGTAGCAGGAAAAGTACGTAAAAAAAAAAAACTGCAAACAGTTTTTGAAATGATAATTAAAGTTCTCTATTGCTACGACGGCTTTCTGTCCATCTCTGATCTGCTGTGGCGACCCCAAGTGGAGAAAAAGGAAAAAGAGAACCTGAAGTGACATATCAATCAATCATTTTTTTTTATATAGCACCAAATCACAACAAACAGTTGCCTCAAGGCGCTTTATATTGTAAGGCAAGGCCATACAATAATTATGTAAAACCCCAACGGTCAAAACGACCCCCTGTGAGCAAGCACTTGGCTACAGTGGGAAGGAAAAACTCCCTTTTAACAGGAAGAAACCTCCAGCAGAACCAGGCTCAGGGAGGGGCAGTCTTCTGCTGGGACTGGTTGGGGCTGAGGTAGAGAACCAGGAAAAACATGCTGTGGAGGGGAGCACAGATCAATCACTAATGATTAAATGCAGAGTGGTGCATACAGAGCAAAAAGAGAAAGAAACAGTGCATCATGGGAACCCCCCAGCAGTCTACGTCTATAGCAGCATAACTAAGGGATGGTTCAGGGTCACCTGATCCAGCCCTAACTATAAGCTTTAGCAAAAAGGAAAGTTTTAAGCCTAATCTTAAAAGTAGAGAGGATGTCCGTCTCCCTGATCTGAATTGGGAGCTGGTTCCACAGGAGAGGAGCCTGAAAGCTGAAGGCTCTGCCTCCCATTCTACTCTTACAAACCCTAGGAACTACAAGTAAGCCTGCAGTCTGAGAGCGAAGCGCTCTATTGGGGTGATATGGTACTACGAGGTCCCTAAGATAAGATGGGACCTGATTATTCAAAACCTTATAAGTAAGAAGAAGAATTTTAAATTCTATTCTAGAATTAACAGGAAGCCAATGAAGAGAGGCCAATATGGGTGAGATATGCTCTCTCCTTCTAGTCCCCGTTAGTACTCTAGCTGCAGCATTTTGAATTAACTGAAGGCTTTTTAGGGAACTTTTAGGACAACCTGATAATAATGAATTACAATAGTCCAGCCTAGAGGAAATAAATGCATGAATTAGTTTTTCAGCATCACTCTGAGACAGGACCTTTCTAATTTTAGAGATATTGCGTAAATGCAAAAAAGCAGTCCTACATATTTGTTTAATATGCGCATTGAAGGACATATCCTGATCAAAAATGACTCCAAGATTTCTCACAGTATTACTAGAGGTCAGGGTAATGCCATCCAGAGTAAGGATCTGGTTAGACACCATGTTTCTAAGATTTGTGGGGCCAAGTACAATAACTTCAGTTTTATCTGAGTTTAAAAGCAGGAAATTAGAGGTCATCCATGTCTTTATGTCTGTAAGACAATCCTGCAGTTTAGCTAATTGGTGTGTGTCCTCTGGCTTCATGGATAGATAAAGCTGGGTATCATCTGCGTAACAAGGAAAATTTAAGCAATACCGTCTAATAATACTGCCTAAGGGAAGCATGTATAAAGTGAATAAAATTGGTCCTAGCACAGAACCTTGTGGAACTCCATAATTAACTTTAGTCTGTGAAGAAGATTCCCCATTTACATGAACAAATAGTAATCTATTAGACAAATATGATTCAAACCACCGCAGCGCAGTGCCTTTAATACCTGTGGCATGCTCTAATCTCTGTAATAAAATTTTATGGTCAACAGTATCTGAGGCCATAAGAAGATCATTTGCAACCTTCACTAATGCTGTTTCTGTACTATGATGAATTCTAAAACCTGACTGAAACTCTTCAAATAGACCATTCCTCTGCAGATGATCGGTTAGCTGTTTTACAACTACCCTTTCAAGAATTTTTGAGAGAAAAGGAAGGTTGGAGATTGGCCTATAATTAGCTAAGATAGCTGGGTCAAGTGATGGCTTTTTAAGTAATGGTTTAATTACTGCCACCTTAAAAGCCTGTGGTACATAGCCAACTAACAAAGATAGATTGATCATATTTAAGATCGAAGCATTAAATAATGGTAGGGCTTCCTTGAGCAGCCTGGTAGGAATGGGGTCTAATAAACATGTTGATGGTTTGGATGAAGTAACTAATGAAAATAACTCAGACAGGACAATCGGAGAGAAAGAGTCTAACCAAATACCGGCATCACTGAAAGCAGCCAAAGATAACGATACGTCTTTGGGATGGTTATGAGTAATTTTTTCTCTAATAGTTAAAATTTTGTTAGCAAAGAAAGTCATGAAGTCATTACTAGTTAAAGTTAATGGAATACTCAGCTCAATAGAGCTCTGACTCTTTGTCAGCCTGGCTACAGTGCTGAAAAGAAACCTGGGGTTGTTCTTATTTTCTTCAATTAGTGATGAGTAGAAAGATGTCCTAGCTTTACGGAGGGCTTTTTTATAGAGCAACAGACTCTTTTTCCAGGCTAAGTGAAGATCTTCTAAATCAGTGAGACGCCATTTCCTCTCCACCTTACGGGTTATCTGCTTTAAGCTACGAGTTTGTGAGTTATACCACGGAGTCAGGCACTTCTGATTTAAAGCTCTCTTTTTCAGAGGAGCTACAGCATCCAAAGTTGTCTTCAATGAGGATGTAAAACTATTGATGAGATACTCTATCTCACTTACAGATATACATATGGACTATAAAAAACAGACTAGCGTGTTCTTAACAGTAAGTTCTTTTGGCTTCTCTATTTTTCACTTTGGGTCGCACCAGCAGGTCTTCCTGATAATTTTCAATAAATTGAACTTTAGATTAGTTGCAATTGTCACTCAAAGTTTATCTCGACATTTTCAAATAGTTTGTTTTGATATGTGAGGTACACCAAGTTTTGCAATGCACAAAATAAACAGGTATGTTTGTGGATAAAGTATTTCACGGTAAATTCATTGTGTTTTACGTATAAGCAGTAAATACATGAATGTCAAGCGTGATTGTAGCTGTAGTAAAATAATAAAACCTCTTTATAAAATGGCCTGTAAGCGGACTAAAAGTGACTTGAGCACCAGACACACACTCACACTTTCCTTCAAAACTTTCAGTCATTTTTGTTTTGTTGTTGTTTCCAGCAGAGTAGCTTCTACTTTCTACTACTCCTGTGGTTGATGTTGGTATTGCAATTTGCTTTAATTTTGGAGAACACTCACAAAGAGCGCTCTGAGTGACTGTACTGTAGTGTTGTGTCTGTTTGTGTCATTAAACTTTTATGTAAAGCTGAAAATCTGTTTCCTGATGAGTATTTTAACAGTGACAGTGTTTGCTATTTGTCCTGTTGTAGGTTCGAATCCCAACTTCTTATGACAAACCTGGAACCACACAGCTGGTCCAGTCCGCACAGGTGATTCCAACACACACAGCATCATTCAAAAACGTATATATTTATAGTTTCTTAGGAATATTACTCCACTTTGTCTTTTTTTAGACATTTACTTTTTAAACACTTTGTTTTATATTCATGGCATCTGAAACGACAGTAATATGGCTTGATAGGTGAAATTATTGCACCACACTGTGTTCCTCGTTTCTGTTGTGGGTCTCTCTGGTGATATTATTCCAGATTCTCAGTCTGGTTAACACACTTATTTCTGCTGTCAAATTGTGTGATGTGAGGGGTTAGGGTTGCTGTCGGCTTGAATGAAAGACTTTGTTAGAAACTGATGTCAGTGACCTCTGAGTCTCTGAGGTTTGTTTAAATTTTTTTTTTCCAAAATTTTACATTATGCATACAAAAAAGAACAAACAGAAGTAATAAGAACAAAAGTTGTACATAATACAATTAACATTCAGTGTTACTTTTACCAGTAATACAGAGGATTATATAAATTCCGGCCGTCAAGGCAAAATACATGTTCTCCATTTCTCCCAGATTCTGTCAAATTTGTCCTTTTGAAGTCTCTTATGAAATGTAATGCCTTCCATGACAAATACTGAATACACTAGACTGTGACAGTCATCCAGATTTGGAGATGAAGACTTCAACCGTTTCCTAGTAATACATTTCCGCACTGCTATGCTCAACATTCCAAACAAACGTTTTGTGTCTTTATCTGTGTCTACAGAATATAGAAAACCAAATAACAATTTGTCCCATCTTAAGGTTGTCTGGAAATTTAACATTGCTTTCAATTCAATTTGAACCAAATTCCCAAAAAATTGTAATCACGGGCATGACCAAAATAAATGGTACAGTTTTACTCCTTGTGCACAATTTCTACAACATTTAGAAGAACCAGAGTAGTGTGAACTTTGTGCTGGAGTGATACAGTATCTACCAAGACTCTTCTAGCCAAAACTTCTCCACGTGTTTGAACTAGTGATTTTCCACTGAAAAGCAGGGTTTTAATCAGATATTATCAATTATTATATTATTTGATTCCCTTTCTCATTTTTGCTTGATGTAATTTGTGTTTACTTTTTTAATCTCTTGAAAGTCTTGATATAATCTTGAAATCAGTTTTAGAATCTGATGTATATGATTTTATAAATATCTTCAAAATAGGCATTTCAAAAACATTTTTGCTCTTTGGCATAAAACCGTTTATATAATGACAAGATTTGTAAAAACCTGGGAAAATCGTTATTTTGTAATTGGTGTCGTCTCATTATAGATTGAAAGTTTCTTGTTGTTCCATTATGAAAGAAGGTATGCATATAAGCCTTGTTTTTGCCAAATTTTAAACCTTGCATCCATTTTAGCAGATGTAAATTCAGCATCATGAGAAACCCAGCGCAAAACTTTAATCTCTTTAAATTTAATCTCTTTGAATTATTTTTATTTATGAAATTTAGCCACAGTTTCAATGAAACATTAATCCAGTTGATTATCTTTCTGAATCTGCTCTTTAATAAGTTTTAATTTTAATTTTTTATTTATTTTTTTTATCTCCAAGTCTTCCTTGCATTGGACAGTCTCTGGACAATTTCATTTCAATTTTTTGCATCTCGCTTGATGTTCTAGGTTACACCAGCACACCAAAATTCTGAATTGGGCTGAAATATAATAATCCTTAAAGCAAGGCAATGCCAGACCACCTTTCTCTTTCATTAACTGGAGAGTTTTAAGACGCAATCTCGGCCTCTTACCATGCCTAATAAATTTGGAGATTACGTTGTCTCACTATTCAGATTGTTTCTCTGTAATAACAATAAGAAGTGTCTCAAAAAGTTACAACAACCTCGGGAGTATGTTCATTTTTATAGTTTCTATATGGGATTCAAAGTTAATATAGGTATCAAGTCCCATCTTCTAATATCGTTATTAATTTGTTGACACAATGGTTTAAAATTGACTTCAAACAATTTGGATAAATCCTTTGGGATATTTACTCCTAAATATTTTATGTGATCCAATTTCCATTTTAAATTCATCTTAGAGGCCAGTATCTGGCTAGGTTTGTAATTGAAACGTGATAATTGTGTTTTAGTAATATTACGTTTATAGCCGTATACTGAGCCAGAAGCGTCCAGATAGGCTAGGAGATGGAGAAAAGATGACTCCAGATTTGACAAATGGATTAAGACATCATCTGCAAACAGTGACATCTTTTGTTCTTGTCCAAACAGTTGAACTCCTGTAATATTTGCATTCTGTTTAAGTCCCTGACTCAATGCCTCGACTAAAAATAGCAAAAAATAATGGAGAATTCGGGCACCCTTGTCTGCTTCCTCTCTCCAGGCAACCTTAATTCTCGCTTTTCTACATGTAAATAGTGCCTGAATAACTTTTATAAATAATTGATTGAAACCAAATTTTCCCAAGACTTTGTATAAAAACTCCCAATTGACACTGTCACATGCCTTTTCGGCATCAAAGCTAATAAGAACCATCTGATTGGTTTTTAACAGTATGATCAATTATGTGTAATGTTCTGCGAATATTATCCTGTGTCTGTCTCCTTTTTATAAAGCCAGTCTGATCTAAGCCAGTAATGTTAGGCAATACATTTTCTAATCTTTTGGATATAATATGTGTAAATATTTTGTAGTCTTGGTTAAGCACACTTATTGGGCAATAATTGCTACACTCAAGCCTATCCTTTCCATCCTTGGCTATCAATAGATAGCTAGATAGATGCCTCACTCCAAGATGGAGGCATTATTCTGTTTTTAACATAATTGAAAGCTGCTTTCACAGTTGGGACCACTAAGTCTTTCATCTTTTTGTACCACTCTGAGGGGAAGCCGTGTGGCCCTGGAGTTTTGTTATAGATTCAGAAATAGTTTTTCTAATTTCAAGTTCAGTCATTTCAGATGTAAGACATTTATTTTGAACTTCAGTCAGTTTGGGTAAATTAATTGTATCCAAAAAGTCAGTCATAAAAGTTCCATCTACTTTAGGTTGGATATATAATTGCTTATAAAAATGATAGGAATATTTCTTGTATATTATCCAGTTTACATTCTAAAGTGAATGTTTCAGGGTCTCTTATTTTATGAATTGCACTTTCTAATTGTTGTTTTTTCAATTTATAAATCAGTAGTCTTGCTGATTTGCCTCCTATCTCATAATGTCTTTGCCTTAAAAAGGTTGTTTTCCTCTTTATTTCACTCAAAATGATGTAAATAATTTTATTCTTTTTATCCAGTTCCACTTTTAACATTTTGTGAGCATTTTCCAAAATCTTTAATTGTGCTTGGAGTTCCTTTAATTGTTCAGTTTTTCTTTTTCAAATTAGAGCTATAGCTTATACTTCTTTACTCGAATTACAGCCTTTAGTGCATCCCAGAGAATTATAGGAGAAACTTGCTCATTGTCATTGTCTAATAGGTAATTTTTTTAATATCGTCTCTAATTTGTTCCCCGATTACATTTAGAATGTTTGTATTTAGCCTCCAAGATGTTTCTCTTCTTTCCGCCCTAAAAATGACTTCTACATGCACTGGGGCGTGAGCCGATAAATCCATTACTCCCATTTTACTGCTGACCACTTTATGTAGGTCATTTTGGAACATTAAGACATAATCTAATCTAGGGTAATAATTGTGAGGATGAGAGAAAAAACTGTAATCCCTTATTGTTGGATTTAGTTCTCTCCAAACATCGAGAAGTCCCATTTTTTTTTTGTTACGGCTTTGAAGTTCTTAGTTGTTTTGTTCAACCCCACAGTCTGTAGGTTTGAAGAATCCACTGATGAGTTAAGTCGAATATTGTCAAAAGAGCCCGTAGATCCCTTCCTTAACTTTCTTTTCTTGGATACAATCAAAATTCAGTCTATTTAAAATCAAGGTAACTACACCTCTCTTTGAGCTTTGTGAGCATGAAGAAGAAAACTGTTTAAATGTCCATTTTGTTTACGTTTATCATGCTCTGCATGCTGTAAATGAATTTCCTGGAGTAAGGCCATTTCTGTTTCTTCTTTTTTAAATAACCATGTGTGCATGTATGTAGGTATATATGGCTGCTTTTGACCTGTTGCAGAGCCACAGTAACAATACCTAAGCCACACACACGGAATTTCATGTTATATAAAATGTGTATGTGGAGAGCCTTTGTGGATATATATCAATCAATCAATCAATCAATCAATTTTATTTATATAGTGCCAAATCACAACAAACAGTTGCCCCAAGGCGCCTCATATTGTAAGGCAAGGCCATACAATAATTACGGAAAAACCCCAACGGTCAAAACGACCCCCTGTGAGCAAGCACTTGGCGACAGTGGGAAGGAAAAACTCCCTTTTAACAGGAAGAAACCTCCAGCAGAACCAGGCTCAGGGAGGGGCACTCTTCTGCTAGGACTGGTTGGGGCTGAGGGAGAGAACCAGGAAAAAGACATGCTGTGGAGGGGAGCAGAGATCAATCACTAATGATTAAATGCAGAGTGGTGCATACAGAGCAAAAAGAGAAAGAAACACTCAGTGCATCATGGGAACCCCCCCAGCAGTCTAAGTCTATAGCAGCATAACTAAGGGATGGTTCAGGGTCACCTGATCCAGCCCTAACTATAAGCTTTAGCAAAAAGGAAAGTTTTAAGCCTAATCTTAAAAGTAGAGAGGGTGTCTGTCTCCCTGATCTGAATTGGGAGCTGGTTCCACAGGAGAGGAGCCTGAAAGCTGAAGGCTCTGCCTCCCATTCTACTCTTACAAACCCTAGGAACTACAAGTAAGCCTGCAGTCTGAGAGCGAAGCGCTCTATTGGGGTGATATGGTACTATGAGGTCCCTAAGATAAGATGGGACCTGATTATTCAAAACCTTATAAGTAAGAAGAAGAATTTTAAATTCTATTCTAGAATTAACAGGAAGCCAATGAAGAGAGGCCAATATGGGTGAGATATGCTCTCTCCTTCTAGTCCCCGTTAGTACTCTAGCTGCAGCATTTTGAATTAACTGAAGGCTTTTCAGGGAACTTTTAGGACAACCTGATAATAATGAATTACAATAGTCCAGCCTAGAGGAAATAAATGCATTAATTAGTTTTTCAGCATCACTCTGAGACAAGACCTTTCTAATTTTAGAGATTTGCATAAATGCAAAAAAGCAGTCCTACATATTTGATTAATATGCGCATTGAAGGACATATCCTGATCAAAAATGACTCCAAGATTTCTCACAGTATTACTAGAGGTCAGGGTAATGCCATCCAGAGTAAGGATCTGGTTAGACACCATGTTTCTAAGATTTGTGGGGCCAAGTACAATAACTTCAGTTTTATCTGAGTTTAAAAGCAGGAAATTAGAGGTCATCCATGTCTTTATGTCTGTAAGACAATCCTGCAGTTTAGCTAATTGGTGTGTGTCCTCTGGCTTCATGGATAGATAAAGCTGGGTATCATCTGCGTAACAATGAAAATTTAAGCAATGCTGTCTAATAATACTGCCTAAGGGAAGCATGTATAAAGTGAATAAAATTGGTCCTAGCACAGAACCTTGTGGAACTCCATAATTAACCTTAGTCTGTGAAGAAGATTCCCCATTTACATGAACAAATTGTAATCTATTAGATAAATATGATTCAAACCACCGCAGCGCAGTGCCTTTAATACCTATGGCATGCTCTAATCTCTGTAATAAAATTTTATGGTCAACAGTATCAAAAGCAGCACTGAGGTCTAACAGAACAAGCACAGAGATGAGTCCACTGTCTGAGGCCATAAGAAGATCATTTGTAACCTTCACTAATGCTGTTTCTGTACTATGATGAATTCTGAAACCTGACTGAAACTCTTCAAATAGACCATTCCTCTGCAGATGATCAGTTATCTGTTTTACAACTACCCTTTCAAGAATTTTTGAGAGAAAAGGAAGCTTGGAGATTGGCCTATAATTAGCTAACATAGCTGGGTCAAGTGATGGCTTTTTAAGTAATGGTTTAATTACTGCCACCTTAAAAGCCTGTGGTACATAGCCAACTAATAAAGATAGATTGATCATATTTAAGATCGAAGCATTAAATAATGGTAGGGCTTCCTTGAGCAGCCTGGTAGGAATGGGGTCTAATAGACATGTTGATGGTTTGGATAAAGTAACTAATGAAAATAACTCGGACAGAACAATCGGAGAGAAAGAGTCTAACCAAATACCGGCATCACTGAAAGCAGCCAAAGATAACGATACGTCTTTGGGATGTAGTAATTTTTTCTCTAATAGTTAAAATTTTATTAGCAAAGAAAGTCATGAAGTCATTACTAGTTAAAGTTAAAGGAATACTCTGCTCAATAGAGCTCTGACTCTTTGTCAGCCTGGCTACAGTGCTGAAAAGAAACCTGGGGTTGTTCTTATTTTCTTCAATTAGTGATGAGTAGTAAGATGTCCTAGCTTTACGGAGGGCTTTTTTATAGAGCAACAGACTCTTTTTCCAGGCTAAGTGAAGATCTTCTAAATTAGTGAGACGCCATTTCCTCTCCAACTTATGGGTTATCTGCTTTAAGCTGCGAGTTTGTGAGTTATACCACGGAGTCAGGCACTTCTGATTTAAAGCTCTCTTTTTCAGAGGAGCTACAGCATCCAAAGTTGTCCTCAATGAGGATGTAAAACTATTGATGAGATACTCTATCTCACTTACAGAGTTTAGGTAGCCACTCTGCACTGTGTTGGTATATGGCATTAGAGAACATAAAGAAGAAATCATATCCTTAAACCTAGTTACAGTGCTTTCTGAAAGACTTCTAGTGTAATGAAACCTATTCCCCACTGCTGGGTAGTCCATCAGAGTAAATGTTATTAAGAAATGATCAGACAGAAGGGAGTTTTCAGGGAATACTGTTAAGTCTTCAATTTCCATACCATAAGTCAGAACAAGATCTAAGATATGATTAAAGTGGTGGGTGGACTCATTTACATTTTGAGCAAAGCCAATTGAGTCTAATAATAGATTAAATGCAGTGTTGAGGCTGTCATTCTCAGCATCTGTGTGGATGTTAAAATCGCCCACTATAAGTATCTTATCTGAGCTAAGCACTAAGTAACGACCAGGTGGACGATAGATAATAACAAATAAAACAGGTTTTTGGGACTTCCAATTTGGATGGACAAGACTAAGAGTCAAGCTTTCAAATGAATTAAAGCTCTGTCTGGGTTTTTGATTAATTAATAAGCTGGAATGGAAGATTGCTGCGAATCCTCCGCCTCGGCCCGTGCTACGAGCATTCTGACAGTTAATGTGACTCGGGGGTGTTGACTCATTTAAACTAACATATTCATCCTGCTGTAACCAGGTTTCTGTAAGGCAGAATAAATCAATATGTTGATCAATTATTAGATCATTTACTAACAGGGACTTAGAAGAGAGAGACCTAATGTTTAATAGACCACATTTAACTGTTTTGATCGGTGGTGCAGTTGAAGGTGCTATATTATTTTTTCTTTTTGAATTTTTATGCTTAAATAGATTTTTACTGGTTATTGGTGGTCTGGGAGCAGGCACCATCTCTACGGGGATGGGGTAATGAGGGGATGGCAGGGGAGAGAAGCTGCAGAGAGGTGTGTAAGACTGCAACTCTGCTTCCTGGTCCCAACCCTGGATAGTCACGGTTTGGAGGATTTAAGAAAATTGGCCAGATTTCTAGAAATGAGAGCTGCTCCATCCAAAGTGGGATGGATGCCGTCTCTTCTAACAAGACCAGGTTTTCCCCAGAAGCTTTGCCAATTATCTATGAAGCCCACCTCATTTTTTGGACACCACTCAGACAGCCAGCAATTCAAGGAGAACATGCGGCTAAACATGTCACTCCCGGTCCGATTGGGGAGGGGCCCAGAGAAAACTACAGAGTCCGACATTGTTTTTGCAAAGTTACACACCGATTCAATGTTAATTTTAGTGACCTCCGATTGGCGTAACCGGGTGTCATTACTGCCGACGTGAATTACAATCTTACCAAATTTACGCTTAGCCTTAGCCAGCAGTTTCAAATTTCCTTCAATGTCGCCTGCTCTGGCCCCCGGAAGACAATTGACTATGGTTGCTGGTGTCGCTAACTTCACATTTCTCAAAACAGAGTCGCCAATAACCAGAGTTTGATCCTCGGCGGGTGTGTTGTCGAGTGGGGAAAAACGGTTAGAAATGTGAACAGGTTGGCGGTGTACAGGGGGCTTCTGTTTAGAACTACGCTTCCTCCTCACAGTCACCCAGTCGGCCTGCTTTCCCGGCTGCTCGGGATCTGCCAGAGGGACACTAACGGCTAAGCTACCTTTGTCCGCACCGACTACAGGGGCCTGGCTAGCTGTAGAAATTTCCACGGTGCGGAGCCGAGTCTCCAATTCGCCCAGCCTGGCCTCCAAAGCTACGAATAAGTTACACTTATTACAAGTACCATTACTGCTAAAGGAGGCCGAGGAATAACTAAACGTTTCACACCCAGAGCAGAAAAGTGCAGGAGAGACAGGAGAAGCCGCCATGCTAAACCGGCTAAGAGCTAGTAGCTGCGCTAAGCTAGCGGATTCCTAAAAACACACAAAGTGAATAATGTGTAAATAATTTAGAGGTGATTCAGCAGAGGGAGTGCTTTAGTTAAGGCACGTGAAGATTACACTGTGAAACACAGTGTAATCTATATACACACTCTTAATTATTTTGACTGAAGGTTGCGATCATACCTCGAGCTAAAACAATTCGTACATGTTTTCCAGGCTGACAGTCAGGTGTCCATGGTTCTTCCAACCATCCATGAGGTTGATCTCTTCAGGTGAGATCTCTTGTCACATTTTTCTCTTCAATTGTAGTAACGAGTTATTGAATACTTACAGCGGCGTGTAGGTCACACGTGTGTGTCATAAATCCAGCAGATCTTTCCATGCAGTCACTGGAACGTTCCCCAGAGTCAGAACAAAGGGTTTTATGCACTTCAGAAACTCCTTGTAGTGCAGCGGGACCCAGATTAATGCCATCTCAGCTCACCCCTCAACTTCAGCAGCCTCCATGCTTGAGGGACCTGATGTGTTTCAAGGATGTAAGGACACAGGGAGCCCCACCACTAAACTGACCAGGGACATAGCTACTGACAAACAAACCTCTCTGTAAGGTAGAGAGAGATACCACCCCAGGCATGGTGCATTACTGGCCCATTGGTCTTACTTGCCCCCGAAAGGATCCACTCACTGGAACCTTCCTCAGAGTTCACCCAAATTCAGTTTTATATCACTGCCTTCAAATCTGAAATTTGAAGTTGTTTAAAATATCAACTGGACCTTATAATGGCAAATTGAATATTTTAAGCCCATACAAGTAGTGCTAACCTCCTAAAAATCAGAATTACTGTACCATAGTAGATTTGTTGCACTTGTGGATAAGAAGTGAGTGAATTTAAAAAATAATAATAATCATTTTTATACATTTGAACTTCCATAACCGAGTATAAGTCCATGTGGGCAATGAACCAGACCCTCTCCAGACTCCCTGCAGGTGGTGAGCCCACATGGACCTTTACCCTCGCAATGACATAGGAAGGGTCTTGGGAGTTTGACCAACCAGTCTACATTTGTTTTGTAGACTTGGAAAAGGTGTATGTATGGGGTACAGATTCATTGCAACATGCAATCCGGTCTCTGTATGACCAAAGTAGGAGTTGTGTCCACATTCTTGGCATTACATCAGACCTGATTCTGGTGGGAGTTGGACTCCACCAGAGCTGCACCTTGTCACCAATCCTGTTTGTGATGTTCATGGACAGGATTTCCAGGCGCAGTCAGGGTGCACTAGAGGGTTTCCAGTTTGGCGTGCTCAGGGTCTCATTACTGCTTTTTGCAGATGATGTGGTCCTGTTGGCATTATCGGCCTGTGACCTCCAACACTCACTGGGTCGGTTTGCAATCGAGTGTGAAGCAGATGGGATGAGGCCTCTAAATCTGAGGCCATGGTTCTCAGCAGGAAACCGATGGATTGCCTACTCCGGGTAGGGCATGAGGTCTTGCCCCAAGTGAAGGAATTCAAGTACGTCTGGGTCTTGTTCACGAGTGAGGGGACGATGAAGCTTGAGATTGGCCAGAGAATTGGTGCAGCAGGAGCAGTGTGGCAAGCACTGTACTGTACTGTTGTGACGAAAAGGCAGCTGAGCCAAAAGGTGCAGCTCTCGATCTACTGGTCAGTCTTTGTTCCTACTCTCACCTATGGTCATGAGGGTTGGGTCATGACTGAAAGAACTAGATTGTGGGTACAAGCGGCCGAAATGGGCTTCTTTAGGAGGGTGTCTGGTGTCTCCCTTAGAAATAAGGTGAGAAGTTCGGTCCGTGGGGTGCTCAGAATAGAGTCGCTGCTCCTTCACGTTGAAAGATGCCAGCTGAGGTGATTCAGGCATCTGGTAAGGATGCCTCCTGGGTGCCTCCCTCTGGAGGAGTTCCAGGCATGTCCATCTGAGAGGAGACCCCGGGGAAGATCCAGGACTAGGTGGAAAGATTGCGTATATCTCCACACTGGCCTGGGAATTTGAGGGATTATATTTCCCAGCTGGCTTGGGAACACCTTGGGATCCCCCAAGAAGAGTTACAGGACTTGGCTGAGTATAGGGAAGTGTGGGTTGAGCTGCTTGCTTTGCTGCCGCCATGACCTGGACCTGGATAAGCAGCTGAGAAGGAATGAATGAAATTTGAACTTGTTCAATGATGGGGGGGGGTGTATTTTCATATTCTTGAAGAAACTGATGTAAACAGCTCTGTTACCAAAAATATTTGATTACTTCATTTGAAGTTGTTTTATTTAATTGTAAAAGGTTTGAATTTATTTTAAATGGTTAATAGTTTCTTTCAGATGTTAGGATTTAGGACGGTTGTACCAAAACAAGCAGAACCGCCGTTAAACCCGGGAGGTTTTCTCAGGGTACCAGGGGCATTGTTTGTTAAAGGAACAGATTTTTGAGAATATGTTTTAAATATTATGAGTGTATTATAAATAAGAATAGAGATATAATACGTTTATAATTGCAAACATCAGAGACGGCTCTCGACGTGAGTCGGATCTTTAACCATCGACTCTGCCATCAGGTGGACGATGCACAGCCAAAATAAAGCACACGTTAATCTGGTCATCGTGTAACTCCGCCCCTCTCTGTCCAGGTGTTTCTACCCGGTCTTCTTCCACATTCAGATGCTGTGGGAGTTGGTGTTGCTCGGAGAGGCGCTCATCGTCATGGCGCCTTCTCCGGCCGAGTCTTCAGACACCGTCCTGGCGTTGGTCAAGTAAGTTATATATTTACAGCAGCAGCCATCTATGAATCCAGATCCTTTAACAGTGTCAAC
The DNA here is from genome assembly GCF_902500255.1 of Thalassophryne amazonica. Taxonomy (NCBI): domain Eukaryota; kingdom Metazoa; phylum Chordata; class Actinopteri; order Batrachoidiformes; family Batrachoididae; genus Thalassophryne; species Thalassophryne amazonica. The sequence goes on along the minus strand of NC_047105.1, from coordinate 6,481,752 downwards.
AACATTTGATATTAGTCTGACGAGTGCAGAAAATGAATGAATGATGTCATCACTCGAGATCAGAGCACTCGATTCGTCTGTCAGAAATGGGGGAAAAAAGTACTGTTTTATATGGATGATCAGGAAAATCACTTCATCTGCTGCTGAAACCGATCAATAATGTGATCAGTTTCAGCATCACATAGCCATAGATCACGACCCTTCATATGTATTCAAACATCAAGAATGTTCTCTGCGCTGGTGCCGCCTGTCAGCAGATTTATCTTAGCGGAGGAGACCCGCTGCGTGAAGTAACTCGCACTGTTATTAACTTTTCTCACACCTCAGCTCTGTTTTCACTCTGTGCTTTTCAGTGTTTATTTATTAATCAGTTAGAAACGTCAGATTCTCTTTAGCGCCCCCACGCCAGATGTTCACCTCCTTTTATTTCACTCTCTGAACACATTAAACTGCACCAGTTTCACCTTTGACTCTGAGAAACTGAAGGATTTTCATAAGTTTACTGGATTAATTTGATCAGTTTCATATTGTAAATGTACATCTGCAGGTCGTGGAGACGACACTCAGTGTGTCGAAAAAAAAATTTTAATTGTGAAACTGGTACTTTGTACTATGAATTAGTATTAAAATGTGTTGAAATAATTTTCGGGAATTTTTATTTTTTTTTTTTATCAAGCACAAACTCAGCAGTGTGATTAACAACAAAGAGAAACAAATACGTAGTTTTATGGGGGGTTTTGTTGTTGTTAATTGGGATATTTTATGCTGATTTGATATTTTTGTATTTTATTTTGGTTTTAAAAATGTAAATTTGTGTGCGTCTCCTGGCAGCTGCATCTCTCCTCTGCGTTACTGCAGCGACTTCAGGCCGTACTTCACCATCCACGACAGCGAGTTTAAGGAGTACACTACCAGGACGCAGGCGCCGTGAGTCACCGTGCACCAGCGCTCACACCGTCACCGCTGCACGGCCGGGGTGGGGGGGATTTGGTTCTTTTGCGGGGGGGGGGGGGGCGGGGTCATAATTTGAGACTCATCATATTTATTCAAAGAAAGAACGAAAGAAAACCTTTCAGTCTGAGATGTTTCCTGTTTTAGGGAGTATAAGTTGCACATTCTTTCTATGTTATCAGCTCTTTAATTTGTTTTGGTCTTTTTTTGGGGGGGGCATTGTTGCAGAGTTCTTTTTATTATTATTATTATTATTATTATTATTATTGTCATCATTTATTCTTTTATTGTTGGAGTTTGTTTTGTTTAATGCTTTGATTCCTGGGAATAGTCATTATTATCAATATTTTTTTTCTTTTTACTTTGCAAACTAGTAACAAAAAACCCAACTTATACTCTGGTAAATACAGTACCATCACGTGTTTCAAACACAAACAGATAAATCATCTTTCATTTGTAAAGCTGACTGTGAAGTTTATTTAATAGCTCTTGATCGATTTTCTCTTCTCATGGAATGATCCGATTCATCTCTCTGTTTCTCTGCAGGCCGTCTGTTATTTTGGGAGTTACAAATCCATTCTTTGCCAAAACACTCCAACACTGGCCGCACATCATCCGCATCGGCGACATGAAGCAAGCAGGTAGACAACACCGCTCCACGCTGATATTATCAGACAAACACATTTGACTTTTTGTTGTCGCTGGCGCACAGTTGTAGCTAACGCAGGGTCAGCGTGCGATAATTATTTGTCTCTTTTGAATACTTGATTTTACAGTTTTCACTCCCACCGTTTACTTTGTGAGCTGTTCCACTGGAGTTTATTTAAATTCATGAAAGCAGCATGTTTTCCAAAGTAAAACATTTATATAGTAGCGCAGGTTGATGAGTGGACAAGAAGTGGGTTTGAATCCTGCTCGTGCCTCCTGTCGGTGTCTTTGGATGCGACACTTCCAGCTGTAAATGTGTACCAGCCTCAGCTGGAGAAGTAGCCTGCATTGGACTGGTGTCCACTCCAGGGGGAGTCGTAGATTCCCCATACACTTGCACACTACGGCAACATGAGAACAGCACCGGCACCAACGGGCCTCCAGACCTCTATAGGACTTAGTGCTTGTTCTACAACCTCTGGCAAAAATTATGGAATCACCGGCCTCGGAGGATGTTCATTCAGTTGTTTAATTTTGTAGAAAAAAAGCAGATCACAGACATGACACAAAACTAAAGTCATTTCAAATGGCAACTTTCTGGCTTTAATGAACACTATAAGAAATCAGGAAAAATAATTGTGGCAGTCAGTAACGGTTACTTTTTTAGACCAAGCAGAGGGAAAAAATATGGAATCACTCAATTCTGAGGAAAAAATTATGGAATCATGAAAAACAAAAGAACGCTCCAACACATCACTAGTATTTTGTTGCACCACCTCTGGCTTTTATAACAGCTTGCAGTCTCTGAGGCATGGACTTAATGAGTGACAAACAGTACTCTTCATCAATCTGGCTCCAACTTTGTTTGATTGCTGTTGCCAGATCAGCTTTGCAGGTTGGAGCCTTGTCATGGACCATTTTCTTCAACTTCCACGAAAAATTTTCAATTGGATTAAGATCCAGACTATTTGCAGGCCATGACATTGACCCTATGTGTCTTTTTGCAAGGAATGTTTTCACAGTTTTTGCTCTATGGCAAGATGCATTATCATCTTGAAAAATGATTTCATCATCCCCAAACATCCTTTCAATTGATGGGATAAGAAAAGTGTCCAAAATCATCATAAATATCAACATAAACTTGTGCATTTATTGATGATGTAATGACAGCCATCTCCCCAGTGCCTTTACCTGACATGCAGCCCCATATCATCAATGACTGTGGAAATTTACATGTTCTCTTCAGGCAGTCATCTTTATAAATCTCATTGGAACGGCACCAAACAAAAGTTCCAGCATCATCACCTTGCCCAATGCAGATTTGAGATTCATCACTGAATATGACTTTCATCCAGTTATCCACAGTCCACGATTGCTTTTCCTTAGCCCATTGTAACCTTGTTTTTTTCTGTTGAGGTGTTAATGATGGCTTCCGTTTAGCTTTTCTGTATGTAAATCCCATTTCCTTTAGGCAGTTTCTTACAGTTCGGTCACAGATGTTGACTCCAGTTTCCTCCCATTCGTTCCTCATTTGTTTTGTTGTGCATTTTCAATTTTTGAGACATATTGCTTTAAGTTTTCTGTCTTGATTCTTTGATGTCTTCCTTGGTCTACCAGTATGTTTGCCTTTAACAACCTTTCCATGTTGTTTGTATTTGGTCCAGAGTTTAGACACAACTGACTGTGAACAACCAACATCTTTTGCAACATTGCATGATGATTTACCCTCTTTTAAGAGTTTGATAATGCTTTCCTTTGTTTCAATTGACATCTCTCATGTTGGAGCCATGATTCATGTCAGTCCATTTGGTGCAACAGCTCTCCAAGGTGTGATCACTCCTTTTTAGATGCAGACTAACGAGCAGATCTGATTTGATGCAGGTGTTAGTTTTGGGGATGAAAATTTACAGGGTGATTCCATAATTTATTCCTCAGAATTGAGTGAGTCCATATTTTTTTCCCTCTGCTTGGTCTAAAAAAGTAACCGTTACTGACTGCCACTTTTTTTTTTTTCCTGATTTCTTATAGTGTTTCTTAAAGTCAGAAAGTTGCCATTTGAAATGACTTTAGTTTTGTGACATGTCTGTGATCTGCTTTTTTTCTACAAAATTAAACAACTGAATGAGCATCCTCCGAGGCCGGTGATTCCATAATTTTTGCCAGGGGTTGTATATACATAAAATACAGAAAGCTGTTAATGCTAAAATAGTTACTGGATTGAGAGAAAAATGATATAAAATCGGTTAAATTCAAAAATGTCCTGACCTTTAATGAATGTTTTTCCTCTGTCATGTCGCTGTAGTCTTAAACTACAGTGACACAACACTACTCAAGATTTTTACAGAAAACTCTGAACACAGAACAGGTGGATGATTTCAACAGACGACTTTAACTGCTGCATCACAACACGGACTGTTAGAAAACCCAGACGTTTTTTTATCCTTCAAAAATAAAGCATCACATTTTTTTTTTTTTTGATGTTCTGAATACATTCCACCCGTTGAAGTACTTACAGTTGTAACATTTAGTGCTAAATCAAGAAATTTGCGTCAAAATTTCAAAATTGTCATTCAAAGTTTACTGAAAGTACTTTTTTTTTTTTTTTGCAATAAATTCTTGAACATGATGAGATGCCTTATTTTGCTATCATATGGAGTATTTTTTTAATGTTTTGTAACATTTAGAGTTCCTTCAAGTCCTGAAACAGGATTTTCATTCAAGAAAAGATCAGCTCCAGGCTTGAGTCTCCCATGTGCCTTCTGGCAAACTGTATCTGAAATTTCTCTTATTTTTTTAACAAACACTTCCTGCTCCACTCTAAAGCTGCATGCACAGTTTCTCCAATCACATCCGCGAAACGCTGTACCTGTTATAGGGTTGACTGGGTGACTTGGTGGCTTCCCTCATGTTCTTGCACAGTCACTGTGTTATTGAGAACTGCCACGTCCACATACATTCAGCAGACAGTACCAGACTGTTTGTGTTTCTCGGTGACTGACAGAAAAAGTCCACGTCTCCATCCGCTGAAGCGTTTAAAGAAAACTGGCTGTAAAAGTGATGATTCGTGTGAACATTCATCCTTGTAGTTTATCCATCTGCTGTTTTCTGTTTGTTCAAGGAGAGATGGCCAAGCTGATGAAAGTCAAGAAACTGAAGAACCTCAAAACTCTGGATTCTAAACCTGGTAAGTAGCAGGTCTGTGTTCTGCAGTGTGGCCACCAGAGGGGGGTGGTGAGCTGTTTTGTTTTTTTGGTGTGTTGCAGGTGTGTACAGTGCCTATAAGCCATATCTCAACAAAGACGAGGACATCATCAAACAGCTTCAGAAGGTGAGACGGGTCTTCACCCTCGTCTCTTCTCATCGTGTCCCACACACTGATGAAGGCCTGTGTTCTTGTTTTTAAGGGAGTACAGCAGAAGAGACCCTCTGCGGCCCAGAATGCAATTCTCAGAAGATACTTTCTGGAACTGACTCAGAGCTTCATCATTCCGCTGGTAACAGCCAATCAGAGCTCACTCCTTTACCCCTTCAGTTTTCTGCGTTTAAATACTTTTCATCTTTATTTCTGCTTAATAATTAGTGACTGTGTTCCAATTCAGAGGCTGCATCCTTCTAAGGCTGCATTCTTCATAAACGGCCTTGCGAGGTGGTTTCATTTCAAAAGCTCTTTGGAGTGATGGCAAAGGATGCAACAGGTGCATCAACATCAATCCTATGAGTCATTGCACATTAATCCCCCACCACCACCAAGACAAAAATGTCGATTTAAAATTACTAAATAAAAATGTACATTTTCAGGTTTCAAACGTGCAGCTGCAAATAAGTAATGTTTATAGGTAAAGTATAAATAAGGACTGAAAAATAACTCATCCAGACTGCGCTCACTAAACTAACTTGTTGTGTGCAGCTATCAAGGTCGCCAGGTGGCAGAGGTTAGAGGTGGGAAAAGCTGCTGATGCAGTAGTAAAATGCTCCGCGGGCTAGACCGTCTCCATTCAGAACAGTGGGTTCAGCCTCTGCTGTCTCAGAAGCCCAGATCTTTGTAGGATGCATGCTTTGAAGGACAGAGCCCCTGAGTTGGGACACAATCAGTCTTTAGGGTGCAACTTGAGCTTCTTCCACGTGTCTGATTAACCTCTGAACCCCCACCGCCCCGGTAGTCTTTAGCTTTTATATGTTATTCGGGATGAATTAGTCTGTTTAAATTACTGTGTTCCAGGAGCGGTATGTGGCCAGTCTGATGCCTCTGCAGAAGTCCATCAGTCCATGGAAGAGTCCTCCTCAACTCCGACAGTTTGTACAGGAGGACTTCATGAAGACCCTGGAGAAGGCCGGACCTCAGCTCACCTCCAGACTGAAAGGAGACTGGATCGGACTCTACAGGTAGCCCCCCCACCCCCCACTAAAGCTCAGATATCTTCAGCGGGTCTCCCACGGTTGATTTTTAACATCAGGTTGTGCATGTTTTTTTGGCTCGGGAACAATTAGACACATATTCTGGGCAGGAAAATGTGTGTCATCTGCTGTAATAGTGGCGTTACGGAATGTGACCAGTCAAAAAAGTGTTTGGTGTTGTGACAGATTGTGATCCACAAAAGCGAATACAGTAAAACTCGCATATAATGGATTCTGGAGGACCAGCAAATTTTGTCGAAATCCACTGCATGTATAAAATGGACAAAATCTGTTATATGTATGTAACGGATTATTTACAGTCAGGAGGCACCGAATGATCTAACTGGTGCTGAAATACATCAGCACCAATTAGGCTGATGTATTTCTATGATTAAAAGACCTTGAATTATTACCGGGTCAAAACTAACATCTGAAAAAAATAAAGGCCTGCTTTAAATAAGCGCCGGGGATTATGTACATTAAAAGCAATTACATTTGGTCGAGTCCCTCTTTTTTCTACATCTGCTGCAGAGTGGTACCTTAAAATCCTAAAGTCTGATTTATGCTTCTACAACTCTGTAACTCCATGTCCATGCAATGACGTTGACATGCGTGTGACCCTTTTAAAGTTATCCATCTTAATGCAATTTACCACAGGAACAGTGGCTTTAGTTTTTCTGGATTAATTTGTCCCTCAAGGAGCTCCATTTCTTTATACAGTCATTAACCTCCAAACCAACATTACGGTACATAAGGTTTCCCTCCATGAACTGCAGGTCATTTGAGCATCTGTAATTTTTAGATTCCATCTTCTGAAGTTGGTCATATTTGTGGACTTTTCTGCCAAACATATGAAATCAGCGTACGCACTGCCAAAACTCTTAAAATATGACAGGAGAGGAAGAAGTGAAAACGTAAATGTCACCAATCACAGCCCTCTGCCGTCTCTGTCAGTTCGACCATGCTACGGACAGGGTTCACAGCTCCGCAGAGGGCTCTGATCTAAAGTGATTTGGTTCGTCACACCCAGGGATGGGTGTGAAAACACCATATTACAGTGCAGGCAGCAAGCAGCATTTCCGCCGGCCTTGAATTATATCCTGCCTCGTTTAGGTCCTGTGTCTGAGCACTGTTTAAAAAAAAAAAAATAAACGCCCAGGCTTTTAATCAAGGAAATACACTCCCACTTTCCTCAAATCAGCAAGTGTCAGTACTGAACTTCATTTTGTACCTCTGTTTTACCGGGCACGTCCAAACTGATCTATCCTGTACATGTGAGGTTTTTTAATGGGAATACATTACGATGGAACAGGACGTTTTGTCAGCTGTGTGCAAAAATACGTTATACAAAATCTGCTATATACGGTGGAAAAACCATACAAAAACATTGGAACTTTTGTTTTGTCTGGTGAGCACAAGTATCCAGTTTATACGCTGATGGTTTTGGCAAGGTTTTCTGTAATCAGATGTCATCTCTACGGATGAAGATAATATGTGTCTTTTCCTTTAATTTTACAGACATCTTTGGTTTTTATTTTATTACTGCAACTTGAAATAAATCCTTTCTGTTTGAATGCCCTTTTGGCTGCTCAATTATTTTGTTGCCACTTTCCAGTTAAACACTAAAATTAAAACATTGCAGATTGTTTTCTGTTTTGGAGCAGATCGGTTTTAGTGATGTTCTAGGACTCAGTGTTTGCTGACCCCTTTAAATCTCCTCTGAGAATATAATCTACATCCACAATCCTATGAACAGTATGCCAGCCGTTTTTCACACATTAACTGATACGAGTTATATAACGCTCACCTGCAGACTGCACGCGGTCCTGCTGTGAGCGCACCTGGCTAACAGGCGGTTCTAAAGCGCGGCTTTAACTGTTGAGTGTTTTCTCTGCGTTTGCAGGCATTTTCTCAAATCTCCCAACTTTGACGGCTGGTTCCGTAACCGGAGGAGAGAAATGACCCAGAAGCTGGAGGCGCTGCACCTGGAGGCACTGTGTGAGGAGGTGAGGAGGAGGAGCAATGAAGCACAGTTTGCTTTTAATAATCCATCCCCACAGAAAAAAAAAACAAAAAAAAAAAACTGTTGTGTCCCTCGTGTTGTGTTTGAGTGCAGGACTTCCTGCAGAGAGTCCAGAAGCACACCGAGGTGGAGACGGTGGATCTGGTCCTGAAGCTGAAGGATAAACTGGTCAGTAAAAATGGATCCAAGACACAAAATTCAAATACAACTACTACTACTGCTATCAGATGAGGGGCAGCTCATCATAATACTGCTACTGCTACTATTAATACTAATGCAGAATATCTGAAAATACTTGTAATTGTACACATTCTGAAACTGCTTACTGTGTTACAGTTGTTAGTATTACTATCATTACACCTTATACATGGCTTACTACTTATTACTGGTACTTATCAGTCTAGGTACAGGCTGGGGGGCGGGGTTTATAGGTCACCATCATGAAAATAACACTTCTATATGACTGTATGAAAACAAAGCTCCAGGTTTGAGGAATAATCCAGATGACTGGATCCTGACTCCTGAACGTGTTTTTGTGGTTGTAATCTGATTACGTGTTGATTTTCAGATCTTTGAAATCTAGAACGGCTCAGTCTATCCAGATTATTTTAGTTTCTTTTCAGGAATGTAAACTTCTAAATCTGGTGGTTAGGACTAAAATTCCTGCCACTGGCCACGCCCCCTTGACAGTTTACTCTCGGGTATGCAGTCACCCATGCCTGTTGGGTTTTGGCCAATCAGTTAAGTGAGCTTGTTTCCAGAGCTGAAGGTTGCTGGTTCAAGACCATTGTACCCATTCTCCATGTAATGTGAGGTTGCATCAGGAAGGGCATCCGGCGTAAAACCTGTGCCAAATCAACATGCAGATCCTCTGCAGGTGTGCTTTGGCGCCCCCTGAGTGGGGAAAAAATAAAACTGCCAGAGGTAGTATCTTCTCCCGGGTGAAGAGAAGTTACCAAGTTATCCTTGCTTTTCTATTCAAAAATTTAAAAAGAAAAAAATTTTTAACCCCTCCAGTAGGTGGCAGTATACACATCTAATGGATTGCAATCTGCCAATAAACAAAGAAATCTGGCGTAAACTGTTGATGCGCTCTCTGCTTCAGAGCCAGGCGGACAAGGAGCAGCTGCCGGTGCGTCCGGGGACTCTGGCTAAACTACGAGACCACATCGAGGCCGTCATCTTAGTCCTCCCAGAAGACCTGCAGGGCATCCTCCACAAGCCCGCCACACCCTGACCTGTGACCCCAACAGGACAGCGGCTGAGGACAGGCGGGCCGAGTCTGGAACTCGGACTCAGAGTCCAAGAACCTGGTCTCATGTGAAAAGCACATGGAGCGTTGTTATTTTGTTTTCTGTCATTGCAGCGTGAATGTTGTGGACGTTTTGATGATCTGTGAGAACTTTGTGGATGCTGTGAGCCGGTCAGGGGTCAGAGGTCACCTACTATTGGACTTGGTCCACACCAGCAGGTCGGAGCTCCTTGAGGACTTGCAGGTCATTAAGAAACATTTTTTTTTTTAGCACACGCCGTGACCCCTGGCTGACCTTTGACCTTCTGCCTTTTACCACTGGACTTTTCCCAGTCGACACCAAGCTGCTGACTTTGGAGTTTTCCTCCACGCTTTTAAAAACTGTTTGACGGAGGACGTGAACTTTGACCCGTATGTCCTTCACACACAGACACATTTTATGCAAACGAAGTGAACTGAGCCGGGCCGAGCAGTGCTTTAGGACGCATCCAACTGAACACTTGCACCAGCTGAAGCAGAACTGCAGGGATGGCTCAGGAGCCAATCCCAGCCGTGTATTCAGGTCACATGATCTCTGCAGACCAGGACAGAAGCACTGAATGACCTCTTCACCTTCATGGAAAAATCTATTTAAATCTTATCTGTCAGTTTAAAGTCCGCAGGTCACCAGACCTTCATGTCTTTGGAAGTGGGAGGAGCCAGAGCACCCGGAGGGACCGGGCGGGGCAAGAACCCGGACCAGGCAATCAGAAGCTCACAGACACCTGAATCAGCTCAGCAGCTGCTGGGTGAGATGGAAAGCATGCAGGTTCCAGAGGACCAGGACTGGGTTTGAGAACCGCTGGCCCTTATTTAAAAACAAATCTTACTCTATGTTTTTATTTTTCCTCTGATGATGCCTTTTTAAATTTTCTATTTTTATTCATTAATTTAGGTTTTTCTTTTATTTTATTTTTTTGCATGGGGGGGGAGTGCGGTGTTGATGAAATTTAAGTGCTGTGAAAACGTCTAAAAATTCACTAACAATTAAAATTAAAACAAAGAACAGATTGATGAGCTGAAGTGGCTCCGGACAACTAAGCAGTCATGCTGAAAGCTTTAGGAGACCAACAGAACCTGTCTGATAGGTGGAGTCAGCTGAGGGGTCTGACCAATAACAATTCTTAAAAAAAAAACAACAAAAAAAACACCCCGCGGTTTAGTCAGTAAATCTTGCAAACTCCATGTCCGGAGTAAGAAGACCACAGTCCCTAGTTTGGAGTTATTGTGAAGTTCCTTGTGCTCAGTCCAGAACACTGACCTCGGTCCTCAACCTTGTGACGGGGCTGTGCCTGACATCACTCGGGTCCTCCCGTGTCTGGTGGGATGAAGCTATGAGTCGTACTGGTGGTGGACCTGTACCAGCTGAGTGGGGTTGGGTTCATCGCGCTGCACAAGATCAGACCTGGAAAGGAGCCGCTGAGCTCGGTTCTTGTCTGTAGGAGCAGCTCATCTCATTGGACCGGAGTTCTTTGGTTCTAAAGTTCGCACACTCGTGAAACCTCGTCTGTCTCCCTGGTATAGAGTCAGTGCAGCACCTGCTTCAGGCCACTGGGGGGAGCGCTTCATGTCAGGGGAGTTGTCGCTACTGCTGTGCTGCATATCGATGTGGACGTCTGCTCGTCTTTACAGTTGGTCACTAGGGGCGGCACCAGGACCTTCATTTATCAACCGTTCATACACACAGATTTGTGCGACATTACCAGCTTGTGTGTGAACTTAGAAATGTGTGTAAATATGCACACAGCTCTGACCGTGCGTATGCAAAGCAACTAGTGGTCGAACGGGGAAACTGCAGCTGTAATGTATTGCTGCATTCACAGTGCAACTTCATCCACATACAATCTTTATTTCCTGATGTGCGTACAAATGGCGTATGCCTGTTTGATGCTTTTTGTACTTGGAGACATGCAACATTTTGTTAGTTACAACAGCATTTGACGTGTTTCGGCTGTTAGCGTAGCGTTTTATTGCTTTGCTGAAATTCATTGGTTCCCTGTGTTTGATGCAAATGTTGAACTACTCGACTACTTCGACGTTATTTTGTCACGGTTCACGTGCATCGTGCAGCACAGAATGTGTGTGTGAGTTGGTGCACTGCAGCAGTAAAAACAGACCTTCACTCTGCAACATGTTTTGTCCTTTGGGAGCCACCATAGTGTACTTTTTCCACTTGTCCAAAATGACATAACACGCATTCAGTAAATTACTTATTAATCAAAACAGAGACTACTGCAATAAAAAAGGCACAAACTGTATAATTTAATTGATCATGGTCTTAAGTTCTCAAGTGATTTTTATTTTATTTTTTATTTTTTTTAAGCAGATTTTAATTTTATCTTGAAATTTTTTTTCTTTTCACATTATGGAATATGTGATGTTTTATTTTATAGTAGTCCATGGGCCAAGCAGGATTTCAGCACCAGTTATGGTGGCAAAGCAACGCTTACAATCCAGCCTCAGTGTACCATGGTGACTTGCACATAGAGGTATGGTGGCCATCCAGGGTGGCAGCTGTAGCCAAATAGGGGTTAAAATTTAAAAATGCTCTATTCATAGTGTAAGCTATCCTACATTATTCAAAAGAGATTAAAAAAAAAAGTATCGTTTGGACTATCTGACTGAACGCTATGCTAACAGTGTTTTAAGAAGGAATAGTTTACACCATCTGACACTTTATGTATGTCACAGAATCCAATGGGAGTCAACCTTGTTTGACCTTTGCTTTAGAGACACTGTCAAAATGATTCAATTTATTAATCCTATTATTTCGGCCAATAATTGTCATCACTTTTTTTTTTTTTTTTGTTACCAAAATTGGAGCAGCTTTAACTTTTGGTCCTTGCAGAAACTGAAGCTGATTTTTGTTGCCATGTTTCCTGTGTTTCCTCTGTAACTCAATAATATTCAGTCATAGATAGTCCAAACTATACCTTTTTGGAATCTTTATGATCAGAGCAGTAATGTGATGTACTTTCTCAATATGATTGGAGCATTTTTAAATGTTGACCTCTACCTGGCTACTGCTGGTACCCTGGATGGCCACCGTACATGTTACTGTAGTTCATGGTACAATGAGGCTGGATTGTGTCATTTGCTCCACTTAAGTGGTACCAGTTAGGTTAAAATTGACTCCTGGCTCATGGACTATAAAGCCTTCCAAAGCTTTAACTCATTATCACCTCAATAATGTGCTGATGTAAAAAAAAAAAAAAAACTCACTCACTAGCTGTCATGTGGAGGCTTTAATGCTACAGACTGCAACGTGATTAAAAAAAATTTTTTGTTTGCTTTTTTTTTTTTTTTTTTTGCTCATCTGGACTAAATATGTTAATGAATTCAAGAAGGTTTGTAAAGTGCTGTGAAAAACATTTAGGCACTCTACAGGTTATTTTGTTTTTGTTTTTTTATGTTTTTGGCATGTCAGCAGTTCCAAACTTAATTTTCAAATGAATGATGAAAAACTTTATTTTCTTGTTATTTTTTCTGTCTGTTACATCACAGTATAAGTAAAATGCAATTTTCTAAATTTAAGTTAAATTTCGGACAGTTAACATTTTTTTTTCCCGTTATGTGCTTTAAAAATTTTTTTTTTTTTTTTTGTGCGTGTGTGTGTGGAAATTGACTTTGCTCATGAACCACTGTTTAAAAAAGTAACTTATCTAAAAACTACTTTACGACAGTATTATGTCCAAAATGGAAAAATAATTCACTTTATTTCAAAGGGGAAAGCTGTGCTGTTACAGTTTATAAAATAACCAAACACACATTTAAGGTGCCCCAAAATTTTATCTGGAAAAATTAACGTTAGAATTTTCTGACACTTAAATTTCTTATAAATTGGATTAAAGCAACCTTGCGTTTTCACTCCACTGTTCTGACTTTTAGCCTATGAGTCAGTTTTGTGCGTTGACTTTAGCTGACCTGGTTCAGGTGGATTAGATGGATCATTTGGTTCTGTGGGTCTCCTGGTTCAGAACAACTAATATACAAACAAGAAAAACTATAGCAATAATTAGTCCAACAGGTCTTTAGTCCTGGTTTTGTTTTTCTACACTTGTACACTCATTTAATGTTGTTGTTGTTGTTGATAAACATGGATTATGCTTTTGTTTATGAAAGCATGTTTTCTAAATATCTGACAAATTGCCTTTTATTACATTTAATTTCAAAGAAAATTAACAAAATGCGTCGGCCAGAAAAATGGGTGACGCTGTTGTTGGATGACTTTATTTTATATTTGTAAAAACATATGTACACACACAAAAAACACTATTTTAACAGCATTTGTTTTTTTTATGGAGGGCTAATCTTACATTTCATTAAAGATGTTTTTGTAAATAATGGTGTAAGGTGATAAAGGATGTACACTGATTATTTTCCTGTTAATTCAGTGATTAAAAAATGTTTTGCACCGTATCATAGACTTTATTCTTTTGTAAATTATATCAGTGAAATACCTTCAAGTTATTTGCTGTTAAACATTAAATGAAAAACGAACAAAACACTCTGTTTCCATCTTAATTCTTTCCTGATTTTCTTTAAGCAGTTTTTTATAACACAATCATGATTTCATTTTTATCTCAGTCATCCTACAAAGATATAGAAAACTCTGAGTGATGTTGGCAGATTCTTTGTTGATTTGATGCAGAATGACCCAAATCGGAATACAGTCAGTTGCCCAGTTCTGGATCACGTTTTTGAAAGTCCCGCTATACGGAGCCATAATGCAACTGTATACGAAATTCAATAGGAGTGGTGTGAGTTTGGTAGTTGGAATTTTTGCCCACACATGCGCAGATGCGTTGCGCACTTCGCTTATTCTCCTCGGTCCGTACCTTTAGCAGTCCCGCAGGAGATACGGATGTACGTATCCTTAGCCGCTTAGAGCTGAAGAAGTCTGGATGGTGTAGCCCTTCTACTTAAAGTGTGAAGCCACATTATGTGTGGTGCAAATATTTGCCGGAAATGGATCACTTTGCCGAAAATGTATCCCCTATGCAACTCCACTAAATAAAGACAAAACTTCCCCAAATTTACTGTAGTAATTGTGGATGAGCTAAAGTAGTAATGAAGATAAAACACCTGATGGTAGGTTGCAATTCCAGCTATAAAGATAGGGGAACATCCTGTCTGCGCGTATAAGTGTGTAGCTGTCCATGTTAATAGCGGAGTCCGCTACGTGTTCATCCAACCACGTCTCCGTGAAGCACATGAGACTGCAGCCCTTATACAGTCTCTGGAAACGGGTTAGCGCTGCTCCTCGGTCTTGTTGTGGAGAGACCTTATGTAGCGGTTGCACTCTGCGTTGTGGTGTTATGACTCCGCCCATTCGCTCCCCTCGGGAAGCGACAGCGCCATCTTGAAAAAAAGACCAATAATATAATATATACTAATAATAATATATTAATATAATAATAATATATACAATAATATATACAATAATATAATATACACATGTTCAACTAATTTTTACTTTAAAATGTTTTAGAAATGTAGGCGGGAATGTGGGCTTGTCCTGGGTTAGGCGGGAATGTGGGCGCGTCCCGGGTTAGGCGGGAATGTGGGCGCGTCCCGGGTTAGGCGGGAATGTGGGCGCGTCCCGGGTTAGGCGGGAATGTGGGCGCGTCCCGGGTTAGGCGGGAATGTGGGCTTGTCCTGGGTCTTCAACACTCAGATATTACTCTGATCTCATTGCTGTAACTTGATTCCACACTTTCACATTTTCTCAGAAATTGCAACTAAAAAAACTAAAACATTTTTAAGTGTGCAGCGTTCTTTCAGATTCTACTGTAAATATTCAGTGTTTGGCCATTTGTAATAAAAAAAAAAAAAAAAAAAAAAAAAAGACTTCAAGCAGAACAAATGTGCCAAAAACCTTTGCACATGATATTGTAGTAGTTTTACATAAAAATCACAGTACAGTACTCACCAAGTTCAGTATCATAAATTCTACACAACATAAGATATGAAATAAATCTGCACTGCACTTATCTTAATGGTTATTTTAAGTAGTTCAAATCTGAGGAATTTAAAACTTTTTGGTAATGAAATGCTTTAAAACAATACATATTTTTTCAGATTAAATTTTTATTTATATAGCACAAAAAAGTTTCCATACAGAGCAGAAGCAGACAGTTTTTAAGAAGGACCAGATGGGGGTTTTTGTTTGTTTGTTTGCTTGGTCCAGTGTTTGTACTTTATAACTGACGGAGCATCAACATTCCTGCAAGAGAAAAAGAAGATGACAAAAACAAAAAACTTAGGTTTGGCTGCAAATGTAATCACACGTGTTTATGAAATCAGCAATAAATTTGTTAATAACCAGATGATTCTCGGCCCCAGAGTTTGATTCACAGACCGAAATGAAAACTTTATCTTCACCAACAAAAACTATCACCTCCTACTACGACTACTGGCAAAAATGAAGCAGTAAAAAGTTCAAAGGACAAAGAGAAAACAAAATTATGACACCAGCCTCTTAGTACACTTGCTGATGATGCAGCACAAAAGTGTCTTTCCCCTTAACTATTACTACAACTACTAGTACTGTACTTCTACTAAATTGCTCAGTAGTCTGTCACTCCCCATATGTTAACGTGTGTGTGTGTGTGTGTGTGTGTGTGTGTGTGTGTGTGTGTGTGTGTGTGTGTGTGTGTGTGTGTGTGTGTGTGTGCATGTGCGTGCGTGTACACGTGCACCAGATTTGGCTCAGTTCCAAGGTGGTTTGAACAGCAGAGGAAGGAACACACACACACACACACACACACACACACACACACACACACACACACACACACACACACACACACACACACACACTTTTAGTAAATAGATTAATTTGTAATTACTGTTAATCAGGATGCAAAACAAGCATGAAAATCAAACCACTTCATGGGTGATTAAAGCTTCCTTATAGTCTTCAAAGCCCTATAAAGGATCTGCTTGGTCCTCCGCCCCGTGCCGATTGGCCGCCGGGCCGGCTCCTCATAGGAGTCCTCCAACAGGACACGTCCCCGGGGGGAGTAGCTGATGTCAGACCAGGTGAGGAAGTTACCGCCGTAAGACCTGCACACACCAGAACAACTTCATTTATTTCATCAGCAAAGCTGAAACCTTTGTGCAGAATGTTTGGAACCACTTCACTGTTGACAACTGGAAAAAATGGAACCAGTTCTTCTCAGTTCCATTCTTCAAATAGTTGAAAAGCGGCTTGGTGACTTCAGTCATGTTTCACTCTGCAGATCTGTTTGAGCAACAAAAACAAATAAATGGGTTGTCTCGCCCTGACCAGTGTCTCCAGAGTCTCTCCTTGAAGGTATCTACTGTCAGCATGTTCACTGTATCTACAGACAAGTCATTCCCATCCTTAATCACTCTAGTTGAGGAAAAAGTGGGCACCTAGACCTCAGGCTTCTGGCACTCTCAGATGGTTTAAACATGAACTTGTCCTTGCACACAGAACATCTTGTGCTGAGATTAAGTTGATCAATGTATGAATGTCTGAATCATATCAGCCTGTCTTCACTGGTAGTCCAACGTTGCCATCGGAAGGGCCTGCAGTCTCTGTGTGAGGACAGTCTCTCCCCAGGTCAGGCAGAACCAAAGACTTATAGACAGCAATGAACATTTCCTTGTCCATGTATCTGAAGGTGCAACAAAGACATCCAGAAGCTGCTTGGCTTTAGTATTGATGTTGTTGACATATTGGGAGCATTTGACTTATTATCAAGTGTAATGTCTCAGTCCTTCTCCTGTACACCTGCTTCCAGGATATGATGTGAGCCGTCATTATTGAACATGGTGTATTCAGGATTTGGGTTATGAGATCCCAGGTACATGCAGAAACATTTCCCTAAGCAGAGACCCATCTGCATTTGGTGAGTCCAGTCCCACATACGCCATAGGTTCTTTTTCAAGTTAACGTTCGAAGGTATTTCCTTTAGGATGTCATTTAACTTGGTGTCATCCACAAGCATTTCTATTTTGTTGTCAATCTGGCCAGGGATATCCCAGACAAACATGGAAAAAAAGAGTTGGGCCAAGTGCTGATCCCTGGAGAACACCGCTAATTAGTTGTTCCCAGTCTGATATAGCATCTCCTACTCTTACTGTCATACATATGCACTTCTGATGGCGAGTCCAGAAAGTCATTAAAACCCTGAATCTTAGTCTTGATCCAGGATAGTCACAAACCCAGATACTCTGCTTCTCAAGAGCTGTGATCAGGGTACTGACTGAGTCCAAAGATCACAGCGTTGTTCACAACCACAGAGTGAACACTGTTGAACCTTTCCTCACTGATGCAGGTCCCAAGAGTTAGAACTAAATTGGGCAAAAAGGCTTTTAAAGTTGCTGCCCCGTCCACATGGAATATTTTGCAGAAGGACCTCAAATTGACACATCTTGTAACTTTGGGAGAATTTAACACAATCATAAAGGACAGAGAGTTAAGGACAATTGGACTGTGTAATTGCGTTCTGTAACTATGTATTGCAATTCTGTTTCTTGAATGTGTGTGTTTTGTGTTTGATGCAACTACTTTTCTTTTGTGTTGCCATCTTGGCAAGGTCACTCTTGAAAAAGAGGTTTTAATCTCAATGAGTTTTTTACCTGGTTAAATAAAGGTGTATATATATATATATATATATATATATATATATATCACTGATTGTTACCTAATTTAGTGGACTCCACGACCTGATCTTACACTCCATCCAAGCAAGCACTGTACAGAGTAGGCACCACAACACAACCCTGAGGAATTCCAGAATTAACTGGGAAATGTCAGAGATATTTTTGACGCCAATGTGATCTTGAGTGGAAGGATTAGCTGATCTTCTTCTTTGAAATATCTTCTGTTGGAAGGATGGCTCAAGCATGGTATCATCAGCATAGCAGTGTATGAAAAATCATGACAGTCTTTTTTTTTTTTTTTTGCTACTGACTGATGAAATTCTATGCAGACCCACCAGGCTGGTCCTTATCCATGGATACTGTAGAGTGAAGTAGATGAAAGTCCTCTCGAGATGGGACTCTAGTCCATCACAGGTTACACAACTCTTTACAGGTTGGAAGACTGGGACAGTGCAGAAGAAGTGTTTTGTCTGAGGACACAGGTAGCCCGAAGCAAACAGGTGGAATCAAACTCTGGTCTATAGATCGGTGGATGGAAGTTGAGAGGCCCAACCATTGTTCCTTGAGGTATTCCAGAAGAAGTGTGCCAAATGTCTTCATTCTAAAACACCATGAAGGTTAACCCAGAGAAGGATGACTCAACCCAGCTAAGGATACTTCCAGAAATCTTAACCCGCAAACAGCTGTAGAAGGTGCGCAGAGCCGCACAAACATGGACAGTTGGACATGGGTGGTTACGTACCTGTACGGCCTGCTAGTCATATAGTAGAAGATTTCTCTGTAGCTCACTGGATAGTCCCACACCTGGATGTCTGTCACCTGACCATCAAAACATGATATGTCAATCACAGGGCCACCTGTCCAAACGAACTGCACACACAGCAGAAACCTGGTTTCAGTTGTGGCTCAGGGTTTGAAAGACTTCTCTGAGACCGCTCCCTCAAGGGTTCAGAAGCAAACACAAAACAAACTCAATGTCATTAGGAATTATGATGGAATTCAAATGAAGAGCAGCCAAAAGCGTGACTGACTGAGGACAAATGTGAAGAGTTCAGATGCAAAACCCAGTAAGTACTTTTTTTTTTTAATGGAGAAAAATGCAGTTGAAAATGGAGATTTAAAGTTTACCATTTACAGAAATGCACAGACTTTCATCAATAACATGAAAACAGTTTGTTCAAATTCTTTCATATTTTGCACACTGATGGTCCCCTTGACAGCCAAATACATGTTGGCCTCAACTAAAAAATTATGGTTTTGGAGATACTGGGTTTTGCATCTGAACTCTTCATGTAACTTGTTAAACCTCCACAGACACAGTGATATTTATAAAGAAAAGTTTGAAGGTTTTCCAACAAGTGAATGCAGATTAAATCATAAAACTAACGGCAAGATGACCTAAATGTTCTAGTTCTGGTGCTGCTGTCCTCACCGTAGTGGGCAGGATCTTCCTGATGCTCATGTTGGTGTCCTCAAAGACCTGGGCCACAAGCTTTGCTATGTCCACAGTGAGGCAAGCTGAGGTCCAGATGCTCTGGCTACCTATTGGCCACAGGTACCTCGGGACTCGGAGCACCAGTCTGTTGTACTCATTCAGCGTCAGTGTGTACGTCCCTGGAGAAGTCACTCTGAGCACCAGGCTGCTGGATGGAGTGACCAATGAGATTGTAGGGAAACTCGATTGCAGATCGACAGCATAACGCAGACATACAGACACACCTGCAGGGGGTGGTGTTCACACAGTGACAGGGTGAGCAGTTGAACCCACAAAGAGCCTGATGTAACAATAAAGTATTCTGATTCTCATGTACTGAAAGTTG
Source organism: Thalassophryne amazonica (assembly GCF_902500255.1). NCBI lineage: Eukaryota > Metazoa > Chordata > Actinopteri > Batrachoidiformes > Batrachoididae > Thalassophryne > Thalassophryne amazonica. The sequence continues at coordinate 6,461,987 of NC_047105.1, read as the reverse complement.
TGTGCAGACACACCTGTAAGCTGAGTTATAAAAAGTGTGTAACGAGGACAGCCTCCATCAAATACACAACATGTCACGTGCTGTCCATATACCAATGTGCAGGTTAGTGTCTGTCCACCCAAGTGCACAATACGAGTATTGTTTGGTGGGAACATGCACATAGGTGAGGTTTGCACACACAAGATGATTTATCAAAATCAAAAGGAACTTTAGTGATTGTTGATGGCATTTTTGTTTTCCACATTTGAATCCTTGGCTTTAACTTATTGCGCCAGAACGCAGTGGAATTATTCACCGGTTTGCATCAATATCGAGGATGGAACAGTAGTTAAATGTCTGAAAAAAAGAAATTTAAATAATTTTTTATTGCCAGCTCATGAACACGCTCAGTTATTCAAGAGTGTTCATGTTCACAGCTGGTGGCTGATTGAGGATGCCCCCTGGTGGTCTCCCTTGGGAGATCTTCCAGGCATGTCTGACTGAGCCTGGGAAAGACCCAGGACACTGGAGTGATTATATCTCCCAGCCTGCTTGGGAATGCCTCAGGACCCCCCGGGAAGAATTACAGGATTTGGCCAAGGATAGGGGAGTGTGGGTTGAACAGCTCGATCTGCAACCTGGACCCGGATAAGTGACAGAAAATGAAAGAATCTGTGAGTGTCTGCTCGAAAGGAGGCGAGGAGTCATCAGTGACGCTGATCGAACTTCATTTACAGAAGCACAAATGAAATTTTGTCATCAAAAAAAGTTACTGGTGTTAATTTGTGTCTTTGCTCTTCTTAGACAAACAGATCTGGGCTCACCTGAATGAGCTGGCATTGTGGTGCGCGGGGTGGTGGTGGTGGTAGTGGTGGTGCGGGGGGTGGTGGTAGTGGTGGTGCGGGTGGTGGTGCGGGGGGTAGTGGTGGTGGTGCGGGGGGTGGTGGTAGTGGTGGTGGTGGTGCGGGGGGGGGGTGGTGGTGCGGGGGGTGGTGGTAGTGGTGGTGGTGGTGCGGGGGGGGGTGGTGGTGCGGGGGGTAGTGGTAGTGGTGGTGGTGCGGGGGGTGGTGGTAGTGGTGGTGGTGCGGGGGGTAGTGGTAGTGGTGGTGGTGCGGGTGGTGGTGCGCGGGGGGGTAGTGGTAGTGGTGGTGGTGGTGCGGGGGGTAGTGGTAGTGGTGGTGGTGCGGGTGGTGGTGCGGGTGGTGGTGGTGGTGGTGCGGGGGGGGGTAGTGGTAGTGGTGGTGCGGGGGGTAGTGGTAGTGGTGGTGGTGCGGGTGGTGGTGCGGGGGGTAGTGGTAGTGGTGGTGGTGCGGGTGGTGGTGCGGGGGGGTAGTGGTAGTGGTGGTGGTGCGGGTGGTGGTGGTGGTGCGGGGGGTGGTGGTGGTGGTGCGGGGGGTGGTGGTAGTGGTGGTGGTGCGGGGGGGGGTGGTGGTGCGGGGGGTAGTGGTAGTGGTGGTGCGGGGGGTGGTGGTAGTGGTGGTGGTGCGGGGGGTAGTGGTAGTGGTGGTGGTGCGGGTGGTGGTGCGCGGGGGGGTAGTGGTAGTGGTGGTGGTGGTGCGGGGGGTAGTGGTAGTGGTGGTGGTGCGGGTGGTGGTGCGGGTGGTGGTGGTGGTGGTGCGGGGGGGGGTAGTGGTAGTGGTGGTGCGGGGGGTAGTGGTAGTGGTGGTGGTGCGGGTGGTGGTGCGGGGGGTAGTGGTAGTGGTGGTGGTGCGGGTGGTGGTGCGGGGGGTAGTGGTAGTGGTGGTGGTGCGGGTGGTGGTGGTGGTGGTGGTAGGGTAGAAGAAGCGGTTGTCTTTGTAGTGTTCCATCTCGCTCTCCTCCTTAATGCCGTTTGCGGGCTGGGAGAGTGATGCAAAAGAGGAGAGCGGTCGGAAGAAGGATATTCCACCGGAATAAGACAGAGTGAACATCTTCCCGTTCAGATTGACTCTTGGCAGATCTTTGGAGGAAAACACAAAGTTAGAACAAACAAGCAGCGACCTGTCAGTTCTACAAAACTACACAACAGCTGGACTAGTCCAACACTCTGATCAATTATTCAGGGTGAGTTCTAATATTTCTAATTGATCACTGAGGATTATTTCTAATATTTATGATCAGTCATTCAGGTTTATTTCTAATATTTTTGATCAATCATGTAGGATTATTTCTAGTATTTCTGATTGATCATTCAGAATTATTTCTGATCAATCACTGCGGATCATTTCTAACATTTCCGGTCTGAGGATTATTTCTCATATTTCTGATCAATCATTCAGTGTTACTTCTAATATTTCCGATCAATCATTCAGGATTATTTCTAATATGTCATTCAGGGTTATTTCTGATATGGTAAATGGTAAGAAATGGTAAATGGATTGCATTTATATAGCGCTTTTCCATCTGCATCAAATGCTCAAAGTGCTTTACAATAATGCCTCACATTCACCCCAATGCAGGGTGAATGTTAGACAATGATCAATCATTCAGGATTATTTCTCATATTTCTGATCAATCACAGGATTATTTCTAATATTTCTGATCAATTATTCCAGCTCATTTATAATATTTCTGATCAATCATTCAGGATTATTTCTCATATTTCTGATCAATCATTCAGGGTTATTTCAAATATTGATGATCAGTCATTCAGGGTCATTTCTAATATTTATGGTAAATGGTAAAAAAAAAAAAAAGGTAATTGGACTGTGTTTATATAGAGCTTTTCCATCTGCATCAGACACTCAAAGCACTTTACAATAATGTCCCATGTTCACCGTGATGTCAGAGGTGAATGTGAGGCAATGATCAATCATTCAGGATTATTTATAATATTTCTGATGAATCGTTCAGGATTATTTCTGACCAATCATTCAGGCTTATTTCTAATATTCCTGATCAATCATTCAGGATTATTTCTCATATTTCTGATCAATCACTGAGGATTATTTCTAATATTTCTGATCAATCATTCAGGCCTATTTAAAATATTCCTGACATATCAATCAGGATATCTAATTTGAGAATTATTACTACTTCTGATCAATCATTCAGTGTTCTAATATTTCTGATCAATCATTCAGGCTTATTTCTAATATTTTTGATTAACCATTCAGGCATATTTGTAATATCTATTATCAATTATTCAGTCTTATTTCTGTTCAATCATTCAAGATTATGTCTCATATTTCTGATCAATCGCTGAGGATTATTTCTAATATTTCTGATCAATCATTCAGATTTATTTCTAATATTTCTAATCAGCCATTTGGGGTTATTTCTGATCAATCATTCAGGTTTATTAATATTTCTCATCAATCATTCAGGATTATTTCTAATATTTCTGATAAATCATTCAGGTTTATTTCTGAAAATTCATTCAGGATTATTTCTCATATTTCTTATCTATCACTGAGGATTATTTCAAGTACTTCTGATTGATCATTCAGTTTTAATTCTAATTATTAATCATTTTAATAACTATTTGTAATCTATTTATGACCAGTCATTCAGGCTTATTTCTATTATTTATGATCAATGACTGAGAATTATGTCTAATATTGCAGATCAATCATTCAGTGTTATTTGTAATATTTCTGATCAATCATTCAGACTTATTTCTAATACTTCTGACCAGTTATTCGGGATTCTTTCTAATGTTTATGATTAATCATTCAAGATTATTTCTAATATTTCTGATCAGTCATTCAGGATTATTTCTAATAGTTCTGATTTGAGAATTATTACTAATGTATTTCTGATCAATCATTAAGTGCTACTTTTAATATTTCTAATCAATCATTCAGGCTTATTTCTAATATCTATGATCAATCATTCAATCTTATTTCCAGGGGTGCACATAACTGGTACTCGTGCTCATGTGTTAAACATCATTGATGCACAGCAGAGGGAAACACTTTTCCTACAATCTGTCGTTGCTTTTCTCTAATGAAGCGCTTCCTTTGTGTTTTCTGCTGTGTATCATTTAATTGTAGCACGAGCACCATGAGTACCAGTTATGTGCTTGCCTGCTTGCTTCTGATCAGTCATTCAGGGTTATGTCTCATTTTTGAACAATCACTGAGGATTATTTCAAATATTTCTGATCAATCATTCAGGATTATTTCTTATTTGTAATCAATCATTCAGGGTTATTTCTGGTCAATCATTGAGGATTATTTGTAATATTTCTGATCAATCACTGAGGATTATGTCTAATATTTCAGATCAACCATTCAGTCTTATTTCTAATATTTTCTGATCAATCATTCAGGCTTATTTCTAATATTTCTGATCAATCAATCGGGTGAGAGTTTGAGTCCTCGTAAAAACAACTGCAATTAGAGTCAATGATTAGACTGATTTCAGATTAGAAGTTAAAAATATAACGCAATGCTAAAATACCATCAGCCATATGAGCATTGTCTTCTTGATCATTTGCAGTTGATTGATTTCCCAGTGCAGCTATATATATGTAAAATTAATGGTGCATTCATTGTTATTTACATTAATTATTCAGATCCTATTGTCTTATGTACAGTTACAAGACCACAATGGAAATAAGCGTTTATGCTTTATTGTGTTATCAGTGTATCATTGATATATTTACCTCAATATGTTTATATTGACGTTGCAGAATAAACTCAGTCAGTCAATCATGAACAATTTTTATTATTTTTTTTACATTTTAACAGCGTCTGCAGGAGGGTGTGCATGTGCGCATACATGAGCTTTTGAAAAGACAGGATGCTACAGTCCGTGCTCAAATGTTTACATACCCTGGCAGAATTTTAGTTTAGTTTTTTCTTTTTTTTTTTTTGACCATTTTTCAGAGATTATGAACGAGAACACAAAAACCTTTTTTCTTACTCATGGTTAGTGGTTGGGTGAAGCCATTTATTGCAAAACAACCGTGTTTCCTCTTTTTAAATCATAGTGAAGCAGAAATGACCCAAATGACCCTGATCCAAAGTTTACATCCCCCTGTTCTTCATACTGTGTGTTGCCCCCTTTAACATCACTGACAGCTTGGAGTCTTTGTGGTAGTTTGTGGACGAGGCTCTCTGATGGTGAAGCTGGCACTGAATATGTTTCAGGCTTTATTTACATCAGTTATGAAGAAATACAAACAGTATGACACTCTATGGTAAATCTGCATGGAGTAGACTGAGTGACTGTGCAAGAAGGAGAAGAGTGAGGAAAGCCACCAAGACACCCAGAAGAAAGAATAGGTTTATGTGGCTAATGATTGGAGAAATTGTGCACAGTGCAAATTTTTCATTTTGTACCTGTGGCGTCACATTGCCTCTCTACTCTGATTGGATCTGAGGACTGGCAGTAACAGGACTGGACTTATGCTGAGCACAAAACCTTCGCAACCCACGATGGCCATATTTTGATGGCCTCAGGTAATAAGACATTAATCATTTCCCACTCTAACCCTGATCACATTTAATTTATTTATTATATTAATATAAAAACTTCCCACCACAACGACAAGCAACTGATTCAAAGACACAAAACACAATGTTTCTGTGTGTGTGTGTGTGTGTGTGTGTTAACAGGAAGTGATACTTTCAGCTTCATGTCTATAAAAACACACACACACACACACACACACACACACACACACACACACACACACACACACACACACACACACACACACACACACAGAAGGAGGAAAAGCAGAAATGGTTTTTGGAATCCAGTTGGTCCTGTTCTGCATCGTCTCACCTGTTTGTTTGTTTGTTTGTGCAACATACTGTCACATCAGGTGTTCACTGTTAACAACAATCTAAAACTTATCAATAATTTTCACTTGTTGGAAACATGTTTGACTTTTTCCCATAAAATTCATCAGTGTCTTTGTGACGTTATCAGACCTTTAAAAGTACTTTTGTGTTTCAAAGTGTTTTAGTACCTGTTGTCCTTGATGTTGAATAAGTTGTTGTTGTTGCTGGTATCATTGTTTTTGCCATTGTTGTTCCATCCAACGCTAACATCAGCACCGCCGTCACCGTGGCAACATAAAGCACTCGGCTCTCCATCCTGGCGGCGACCACCGGCTCCTCAAAGTGCATCTGTGAGATTTGGGTTTGCTGCTCTCAGACTCCAACACTTTAACTTCTCTGTCAGGAATTCTTGCTGATTTCTCTGACTCCTCCTCTTTTCTCTCTGACTCCTCCTCTTTTCTCTGACTCCTCCTCTTTTCTCTCTGACTCCTCCTCTTTTTTTCTCTCACTATGATCCTGCAGGAGGGCTTTCACATGAACTTTGACCTCACTGTTGAAGATTGATGAAACCTGCTCATGACCTCTTGACGTGTGCAAACACTTACATTATCGTGTTCACATTAACATGAACAACCAAAAACAAGTTTAGCTCAACAAAGTAAACGTTAAGTACTTCAATGACACCAACAATTTAGCTTTGACAATATTCAAAGTTTAGCTAATCTGAGACAAAGATAGCAATTTATCTTTGATTAAATTAAAAGTTTAATCTGAGTAAAAGGTAGCAATTTATCTTTGACTAAACTAAAAGTTTAGCAAATCTGAGTAAAAGGTAATTTATCTTGACTAAACTAAAAGTTTAGCTAATCTGAGTCAAAGATAGCAATTTATCTTTGATTAAATTAAACGTTTAGCTAATCTGAGTAAAAGGTAGCAATTTATCTTTGATTAAATTAAATGTTTAGCTAATCTGAGTAAAAGGTAGCAATTTATCTTTGACTAAACTAAAAGTTTAGCTAATCTGAGTCAAAGATAGCAATTTATCTTTGATTAAATTAAAAGTTTAATCTGAGTAAAAGGTAGCAATTTATCTTTGACTAAACTAAAAGTTTAGCTAATCTGAGTCAAAGATAGCAATTTATCTTTGACTAAATTAAATGTTTAGCTAATCTGAGTCAAAGATAGCAATTTATCTTTGATTAAATTAAAAGTTTAGCTAATCTGAGTAAAAGGTAGCAATTTATCTTTGACTAAACTAAAAGTTTAGCAAATCTGAGTAAAAGGTAACAATTTATCTTTGACTAAACTAAAAGTTTAGCAAATCTGAGTAAAAGGTAATTTATCTTGACTAAACTAAAAGTTTAGCTAATCTGAGTCAAAGATAGCAATTTATCTTTGATTAAATTAAACGTTTAGCTAATCTGAGTAAAAGGTAGCAATTTATCTTTGATTAAATTAAATGTTTAGCTAATCTGAGTAAAAGGTAGCAATTTATCTTTGACTAAACTAAAAGTTTAGCAAATCTGAGTAAAAGGTAATTTATCTTGACTAAACTAAAAGTTTAGCTAATCTGAGTCAAAGATAGCAATTTATCTTTGATTAAATTAAATGTTTAGCAAATCTGAGTAAAAGGTAGCAATTTATCTTTGACTAAACTAAAAGTTTAGCAAATCTGAGTAAAAGGTAATTTATCTTGACTAAACTAAAAGTTTAGCTAATCTGAGTCAAAGATAGCAATTTATCTTTGATTAAATTAAACGTTTAGCTAATCTGAGTAAAAGGTAGCAATTTATCTTTGATTAAATTAAATGTTTAGCTAATCTGAGTAAAAGGTAGCAATTTATCTTTGACTAAACTAAAAGTTTAGCTAATCTGAGTCAAAGATAGCAATTTATCTTTGATTAAATTAAAAGTTTAATCTGAGTAAAAGGTAGCAATTTATCTTTGATTAAACTAAATGTTTAGCTAATCTGAGTCAAAGATAGCAATTTATCTTTGATTAAATTAAAAGTTTAATCTGAGTAAAAGATAGCAATTTATCTTTGATTAAACTAAAAGTTTAGCTAATCTGAGTAAAAGATAGCAATTTATCTTTGATTAAATTAAAAGTTTAATCTGAGTAAAAGGTAGCAATTTATCTTTGACTAAACTAAAAGTTTAGCTAATCTGAGTCAAAGATAGCAATTTATCTTTGATTAAATTAAATGTTTAGCAAATCTGAGTAAAAGGTAGCAATTTATCTTTGACTAAACTAAAAGTTTAGCAAATCTGAGTAAAAGGTAATTTATCTTGACTAAACTAAAAGTTTAGCTAATCTGAGTCAAAGATAGCAATTTATCTTTGATTAAATTAAACGTTTAGCTAATCTGAGTAAAAGGTAGCAATTTATCTTTGATTAAATTAAATGTTTAGCTAATCTGAGTAAAAGGTAGCAATTTATCTTTGACTAAACTAAAAGTTTAGCTAATCTGAGTCAAAGATAGCAATTTATCTTTGATTAAATTAAAAGTTTAATCTGAGTAAAAGGTAGCAATTTATCTTTGACTAAACTAAAAGTTTAGCTAATCTGAGTCAAAGATAGCAATTTATCTTTGACTAAATTAAATGTTTAGCTAATCTGAGTCAAAGATAGCAATTTATCTTTGATTAAATTAAAAGTTTAGCTAATCTGAGTAAAAGGTAGCAATTTATCTTTGACTAAACTAAAAGTTTAGCAAATCTGAGTAAAAGGTAACAATTTATCTTTGACTAAACTAAAAGTTTAGCAAATCTGAGTAAAAGGTAATTTATCTTGACTAAACTAAAAGTTTAGCTAATCTGAGTAAAAGGTAACAATTTATCTTTGACTAAACTAAAAGTTTAGCAAATCTGAGTAAAAGGTAATTTATCTTGACTAAACTAAACGTTTAGCTAATCTGAGTCAAAGATAGCAATTTATCTTTGATTAAATTAAACGTTTAGCTAATCTGAGTAAAAGGTAGCAATTTATCTTTGATTAAATTAAATGTTTAGCTAATCTGAGTAAAAGGTAGCAATTTATCTTTGACTAAACTAAAAGTTTAGCTAATCTGAGTCAAAGATAGCAATTTATCTTTGATTAAATTAAAAGTTTAATCTGAGTAAAAGGTAGCAATTTATCTTTGACTAAACTAAAAGTTTAGCTAATCTGAGTCAAAGATAGCAATTTATCTTTGACTAAATTAAATGTTTAGCTAATCTGAGTCAAAGATAGCAATTTATCTTTGATTAAATTAAAAGTTTAGCTAATCTGAGTAAAAGATAGCAATTTATCTTTGACTAAATTAAAAGTTTAGCTAATCTGAGTCAAAGATAGCAATTTATCTTTGATTAAATTAAAAGTTTAGCTAATCTGAGTAAAAGGTAGCAATTTATCTTTGATTAAATTAAAAGTTTAGCTAATCTGAGTCAAAGATAGCAATTTATCTTTGATTAAATGAAAAGTTTAATCTGAGTCAAAGATAGCAATTTATCTTTGGCTAAATTAAATGTTTAGCTAATCTGAGTCAAAGATAGCAATTTATCTTTGACTAAACTAAAAGTTTAGCTAATCTGAGTAAAAGGTAGCAATTTATCTTTGACTAAACTAAAAGTTTAGCAAATCTGAGTCAAAGATAGCAATTTATCTTTGACTAAGATAAAAGTTTAGCTAATCTGAGTCAAAGATAGCAATTTATCTTTGATTAAATTAAAAGTTTAGCTAATCTGAGTCAAAGATAGCAATTTATCTTTGATTAAATTAAAAGTTTAGCTAATCTGAGTAAAAGGTAGCAATTTACTCATCTTCAACCGCTTACTCCAATAAATAGCACCGTGGGGTATTTTCAATATTTCCAAAAACGTTTCTGTATTTTTTAAAAACCCTGCTTGTATTTTTTACTCAGCATCTATTTAAACCATAAACAAGAAAGACGACGTTTCAAGGAGCTTTGGTTTTAAATGTGACAACAGTAACAATACAAGGAGATTTAAAAAATGTAAGCGCTACATTATCTGTTTTTCAAGTGGTTTAAAAGGTGAAACATGAGTAAATGTCGCCCTCTAGAGGCGTTATGACGCTTAAGACGGAACAGGAAGATTCCAAAGTGAAAGTGTTTGAGCGTCACGTCGGACACGAGATGCCACCGTGGAACGAGATGACGGAAGAGAGATGACAGTAGAAAGATGACGGGAGAGAGATGACGGGACCTCCAGGGTTCTATAAAACGGAGTCCTGCGGTCCCAAACTTCATTCCAACACAAACATGGGAGTGTTTCTGTCTCACATCTGGTCCCGCTTCACCGCCAAGAGAGCCGTCAGGATCCTCATGGGTGAGATTCAGTGACAGTTATTTTTGTAATTTTTAATGAATGAGATTTAGAGACATTTTTGTAACATTGAATGTAATTTTTAATGAATGCGATTTACTGACAGTTATTTTTGTAATTTTTAATGAATGAGATTGAGACATTTTTGTAACATTTAATGTCATTTTTAATGAATGAGATTTACTAACATTTATTTTTGTAACATTTAATGTCATTTTTAATTCATGAGATCTCGAGACATTGTAACATTTAATGTCATTTTTAATTAATGACTGAGACATTTATTTTGTAATTTTAATGTAATTTTTAATTGAGATTTCAAGACATTGTAACATTTAATGTCATTTTTAATTAATGAGATTTAGTGACACTTATTTAATAAGATTCAACCTCATTATTAATAAGATTTAAAGTTGTTTATTAAGATTAGAACAGGAGTCTAACTACAATTTATCTTCCATGTAACTAATGCTGGGTGTATTTACTGACTCATTATTTAGTAGCAATAATAATTATAATACCGTCCACCACATTAGACTATATAAGCTGTAAGATCGTTATTGTCATAATCAGTTTGGTGATGATTTATTTTCCCTTTAGAAAACAGCCAAAATGAAGAAATGACATTACTCTGTGAAACCTTCACGCTGTTTCATCCAACATTTTTTTGGATTTACAAACAGCCGGAGCAGGAATATTTTTGTTTGACTGCTATCTGACATTTCTGATGACATCACAGAATGCGACATAATTACGATGTTTAAACACATTATCATTATTATTTTGTTTAAATGTTGAATTGACCTGAGCAGGTTTTAAAGCCTGAAAACTAAGAATGGAAATAAGATTTGCTTTATGTCTTTTCTCGTTGATTTCTCTGCTACAGGCGACCAATCACAGCCTTCCATATTACTAACATGTTTATTGTTGTTGTTGTTGCTGCAGTGGGTCTGGATGCAGCAGGAAAAACCACCCTGCTGTACCGACTGAAGCTCGCCGAGGTCGTAACCACCATCCCAACTATCGGTCAGTCGAAATCCACCAGACATCATCTCGCCAGTTAACATCCAGACAAACATCTCAGCAATTAAACAACAGCAAATGATTAAAATCAAGTGTTACTTTAACTATGTCGCTGTGTGTGTGTGTGTGTGTGTGTGTGTACGTGTACACAGGTTTTAACGTGGAAACTGTCGAGTACAAGAACATCAGCTTTACAGTTTGGGATGTAGGAGGTCAAACCATCATTAGACCTCTGTGGAGACATTACTACATCAACACCCAGGTACTACTACTAATAATAATACTACATCAACACCCAGGTACTACTACTAATAATAATACTACATCAACACCCAGGTACTACTACTAATAATAATACTACATCAACACCCAGGTACTACTACTACATCAACGCCCAGGTACTACTACTACTACTAATACTACATCAACACCCAAGTACAACTACTAATACTACATCAACGACCAGGTACTACTACTAATAATAATACTACATCAACACCCAGGTACTACTACTACATCAACGCCCAGGTACTACTACTACTACTAATACTACATCGACACCCAAGTACAACTACTAATACTACATCAACGACCAGGTACTACTACTACATCAACGACCAGGTACTACTACTACATCAACGACCAGGTACTACTACTACATCAACACCCAGGTACTACTACTACATCAACGCCCAGGTACTACTACTACTACTAATACTACATCGACACCCAAGTACAACTACTAATACTACATCAACACCCAGGTACTACTACTAATAATAATACTACATCAACACCCAGGTACTACTACTACATCAACGCCCAGGTACTACTACTACTACTAATACTACATCGACACCCAAGTACAACTACTAATACTACATCAACGACCAGGTACTACTACTACATTAACGACCAGGTACTACTACTACATCAACGACCAGGTACTACTACTACATTAACGACCAGGTACTACTACTACATCAACGACCAGGTACTACTACTACTACTACTACTACATCGACACCCAGGTACAACTACTAATACTACATAAACACCCAAGTACAACTACTAATACTACATAAACACCCAAGTACAACTACTAATACTACATAAACACCCAAGTACAACTACTAATACTACATAAACACCCAGGTACTACTACTACATCGACGCCCAGGTACTACTACTAATAATAATACTACATCGACACCCAAGTACAACTACTAATACTACATCGACACCCAAGTACAACTACTAATACTACATCAACGCCCAGGTACTACTACTAATACTACATAAACACCCAGGTACTACTACTACATCAACGCCCAGGTACTACTACTAATAATAATATTACATCAACGCCCAGGTACTACTACTAATAATAATATTACATCAACACCCAGGTACTACTACTACTAATATTACATCAACACCCAGGTACTACTACTACTAATACTACATCAACACCCAGTTACTACTATTACTGCATCAACACCCAGGTACTACCACAACATCAACACGCAGGTACTACTACTACTACTACCAATATTACATCAACACCCAGGTACTACTACTGCTACTACATCAACACCCAGGTACTACTACTACTAATACTGCATCAACACCCAGGTACTGCTACTACTAATACGTCTTCAACACCCAGGTACTGCTACTACTAATACGTCTTCAATACCAAGGTACTACTACAAATACTACACCAACACCCAGGTACTGCTACTACTAATACTACACCAACACCCAGGTACTACTACTACTAATACTACACCAACACCCAGGTACTACTACTACTAATACTACACCAACACCCAGGTACTACTACTACTAATACTACACCAACACCCAGGTACTACTACTACTAATACTACATCAACACCCAGGTACAACTACTACTAATACTACATCAACACCCAGGTACTACCACAACATCAACACGCAGGTACTACTACTACCAATATTACATCAACACCCAGGTACTACTACTGCATCAACACCCAGGTACTGCCACTACTAATACTACATCAACACCCAGGTACAACTACTAATAATAATACTAATATTACATCAACACCCAGGGACTACTACTAATACTAATATTACATCAACACCCAGGTACTACAACTAATACTAATACTACACCAACACCCAGGTACTACAACTAATACTAATACTACACCAACACCCAGGTACTACAACTAATACTAATACTACACCAACACCCAGGTACTACTACTAATACTAATATTACATCAACACCCAGGTACTACTACTAATACTAATACTACACCAACGCCCAGGTACTACAACTAATACTACACCAACCCACAGGTACTACCACTAATACTACACCAACCCACAGGTACTACCACTAATACTACACCAACCCACAGGTACTACCACTAATACTACACCAACACACAGTTACCTCCCCTAACATCAACATGCAACTACTACTGCTACTACATCAACACCCAGGTACTACTAATACTAATAATACTACATCAACACCCAGGTACTACTATTACTGCATCAACACTCAGTTACTATCACTACTAATACTACACTAACACCCTTACTACTACTACTACTACTACTACATCAACACCCAGGTACTACTACTAATACTGGATCAACACCCAGGTACTGCTACTAATACTACATCAACGCCCAGGTACTACTACTAATACTACACCAACACACAGGTACTACTACTAATACTACATCAACACCCAGGTACAACTACTACTAATAATACTAATATTACATCAACACCCAGGTACTACTACTAATACTACACCAACACACAGGTACTACTACAAATACTACACCAACACCGAGGTACTACTAGTAATACTACATCAACACCCAGGTACTACTAGTAATACTACATCAACACCCAGGTACTACTAATAATAATAATACTACATCGACACCCAGGTACAACTACTAATACTAATATTACATCAACACCCAGGTACTACTACTAATACTACATCAACACCCAGGTACTACTACTAATACTACATCAACACCCAGGTACTACTACTAATACTACATCAACACCCAGGTACTACTACTAATACTACATCAACACCCAGGTACAACTACTACTAATAATACTAATATTACATCAACACCCAGGTACTACTACTAATACTACACCAACACACAGGTACTACTACAAATACTACACCAACACACAGGTACTACTAGTAATACTACATCAACACCCAGGTACTACTAGTAATACTACATCAACACCCAGGTACTACTAGTAATACTACATCAACACCCAGGTACTACTAATAATAATAATACTACATCGACACCCAGGTACAACTACTAATACTAATATTACATCAACACCCAGGTACTACTACTAATACTACATCAACACCCAGGTACTACTACTAATACTACATCAACACCCAGGTACTACTGCTACTATTAATACTGCATCAACACCCAGGTACTACTGCTAATACTAATACTACACCAACACCCAGGCACTACTACAAATACTACACCAACACCCAGGCACTACCACTACTAATACCACACCAACACACAGGCACTACCACTACTAATACTACACCAACACACAGGTACTACTACTAATAATAATACTAATACTACATCAACACCCAGGTACTACTACTAATACTAATACTACACCAACGCCCAGGTACTACTACTAATACTACACCAACCCACAGGTACTACCACTAATATTACACCAGTGCCCAGGTACTACTACTAATACTACATCAACACCCAGGTACTACTACTAATACTACAACACCCAGGTACTACTTCTACTAATACTACATCAACACCCAGGTACTACTTCTACTAATACTGCATCAACACCCAGGTACTACTGCTAATACTAATACTACACGAACACCCAGGTACTACTACTACTAGTATTACATCAATACCCAGGTAATACTACTAATACTACATCAACACCCAGGTACCACTACTAATACTGCATCAGCACCCAGGTACCACTGCTAATACTACACCAACACCCAGGCACTACTACAAATACTACACCAACACCCAGGCACTACCACTACTAATACCACACCAACACACAGGCACTACCACTAATACTACACCAACGCCCAGGCACTACTACTAATACTACACCAACGCCCAGGCACTACTACTAATACTACACCAACCCACAGGTACTACCACTAATACTACACCAACGCCCAGGCACTACTACTAATACTACACCAACCCACAGGTACTACCACTAATACTACACCAACCCACAGTTACTACCCCTAATACTACATCAACATGCAGGTACTACCCCTAATACTACATCAACATGCAGGTACTACTACTGCTACTACATCAACACCCAGGTACTACTAATACTAATAATACTACATCAACACCCAGTTACTACTATTACTGCATCAACACTCAGGTACTATCACTACTAATACTACACTAACACCCCTACTACTACTACTACTACTACTACTACATCAACACCCAGGTACTACCACAACATCAACACGCAGGTACTACTACTACCAATACTACACCAACACCCAGGCACTACTACAAATACCACACCAACACCCAGGCACTACCACTAATACCACACCAACACACAGGCACTACTACTAATACTACACCAACGCCCAGGTACTACCACTAATACTACACCAACGCCCAGGTACTACCACTAATACTACACCAACCCACAGGTACTACCACTAATACTACACCAACACACAGTTACCTTCCCTAATACTACATCAACATGCAACTACTACTGCTACTACATCAACACCCAGGTACTACTAATACTAATAATACTACATCAACACCCAGGTACTACTACTACTAATACTGCATCAACACGCAGGTACTGCTACTACTAATACGTCTTCAATACCCAGGTACTACTACAAATACTACACCAACACCCAGGTACTACTAGTAATACTACATCAACACCCAGGTACTACTACTACTAATACTACATCAACACCCAGGTACTACTACTACTAATACTACATCAACACCCAGGTACTACCACAACATCAACACGCAGGTACTACTACTACCAATATTACATCAACACCCAGGTACTGCCACTACTAATACTGCATCAACACCCAGGTACTACTACTAATACTACACCAACACCCAGGTACTACTACTAATACTACATCAACACCCAGGTACTACCACAACATCAACACGCAGGTACTACTACTACCAATATTACATCAACACCCAGGTACTGCCACTACTAATACTGCATCAACACCCAGGTACTACTACTAATACTACACCAACACCCAGGTACTACTACTAATACTACATCAACACCCAGGTACTACAACCCCAATTCCAATGAAGTTGGGACGTTGTGTGAAATGTAAATAAAAACAGAAGATAGTTCTGTTCAAACTGACACTGTTTGTCTTCTAGGGTCTGATTTTTGTGGTCGACAGCAACGATCGCGAGAGGATTAAAGAAGCCGCTGAGGAGCTGCACATGATGGTATCTCAGCTTTTCAATGCTCCTCCCATCAGCTCAGACTCCACCCCTAAACCCAGAGCTTTTCTCATCCTAGCATGGTGCACACAACGCCACCTAGAGGACAAATAATGTATTTCTGCACAAATCTGACTCCGCCCCTTCAGTGTCATGCAGTGATTGGCCAGGAAACGCTGTCCGTTTTACAAACATTATTCCAGTTATTTCTTCAGTGGATTAAAAAAGAGAAAACAGTTCTGGAAAACTGATAAGGATTTATGGTGTGCTGACCTCCATTTGGTTTCCCTCACAGGAAGTTTTTAAAACTCATTGTTAATACCGCTGCTCACAATGGAGGCACTCGGCTCATGCTAACATTAGCCTGCTAGCATGTGGTGCTTCTTAGCATCACAATATGTGCTGCAGATGTAATGTGTTTTCAACAAATTATTTTAAACTGATTAATCATTATTATGACATTAAAAAAGTACCAAGTAGGAAATCTGATTCCTCGTGGCATTTTCTTTTCTTCTGATTGGAAATAGGAACTTCAAAGTCCCAGATGTCATTGAATGCATCGTCATCTCTACAGTCATTTCAGTAGAAATAATCAGGAAAAGTGACTTTTGTCAGATTCACTTTTTTGTTCGTGAAGTTAAAATGTAACAGATGCAATTCAAACTGTTAACGTTTTATTTCAAACATCGTGATAATTCCATCGTCATTATGTCCTGCAGTTGGAGGCCGATGAGCTGAGGGGCGTGGCCTTACTGGTGTTAGCCAATAAGCAGGACCTGCCCCGAGCCATGTCCATCAGTGACATCACTGATGGTTTGAGCCTATCAAGAGTCTCACAGCCGGTAGGTGACCTGATCCAGACTGTGCCTGTTTGACCCTTTGACATCACATGACCCTGACGGTAGCCTGTCTGTCTGTTGTGTGCAGTGGTTGGTGCAGGCGTCCTGCGCTGTCAGCGGCGCCGGTCTGGCCGAGGGTTTGGACTGGCTCTCAGACCAGATCCTCAAAGAGTAGAACCTGGATCTAAAGTCGTGACTTCCAGCTGATCCGGTAAATCCAGAACAAACTGATGATCCATCGTGGGACTGCTGCCTTCACTGTATACAAAAAAAAAAAAAACAACACTGTAGATCTCAGCTTCTGTGGTTTGGAAGCAGCAAAAGAAAAGAAAAAACAAAAAACATTTTTTAAATGAAGTAAGAAGAATATTGAGGCTTTTCAGGTTTCAAATCCCATAAAACCTCGGAGAGGTCGTTGCGCTGCGAGATCTCATTAACATTGAGATGCTCTGATCAGGCTTCACTTTAACCACTGCACACGGACAACACCATTAACATCGCAACATTGCGCTTATTAAATTCCACGCAGATTAAACCTAAGACACAGATTTTTTGTTATAATTGTTTTAGCAAGTTTTCAGGGTATCATGCAGCAGTCTCTTATTAACGTGATGAAAAGCATTAAAAAATGACATTTTTGTAGTATAATATTCAATTACAATTGTCATCGTGTGGATTCTCTATCTTGTTTTGACTGCAGCGACTCTCTGGCACGCAAGGGATTATGGGATACATGAAAACCCCGAATTGGTCTTGATTAGTCACAGTTTGTTTAGATTAATGCCACTATGCAGAAAACATCCTAAAATATGAAACATTCCGAGTGTGGAATTCTTTCTCACGGTAGGAATGTCTCACTGTATGACAAATTAAAACATTAAAATGTTTTAGACATCAAGGACAGATTTTGTTGTATAGTGAGCTCACACTCAAGATGACAATTTTTTATCCGGTCGTATTTTTGACTGGGGCATATTTAGTAAAATAAATAAAGTTACTTTTTGCTGCTGACGTCATGAAGAAAGTAGTATATGATCAATATGATTTAGAAATTATTATAAAAAAATCCTAAAAACAAGTTTTCTGCTAAAATCAGTCAATTTTTTAAGATTATTGATGTATTTTTATCTGTACGTGAACCTGATTTAACTGTTTTTAGAAGAAAAACATTTTAAAAACTAGACTTTGTGATGTTTTAAAGTCACATATGATCATTTATATTTTGACACTTATTAAATTACTTTTGATATGTATATTTTTCTCTGGGACACAAAGTCTGGAAGTTATTTTTAACTTTGTCTTTGGGTAAATTTGCACTTTAGAAGACTTTAAAGTTTGTTGTTGCTGCATTAATTTGAATATTGTTTTATGTTGTTTATTCTCATTTTGTTTGCATTTAATCTTCTGTAAATTTTAATAATTTTTTTTTATTCTGCAATAAATTGTGTCAACCTGAATGAATAATTGTATGAGTAATTTTGTAGTAATTGAAAATACGGTTTTCTCTACATTTATAATATCAGATTACAACAACACTAACTGACACATTAAGTAACATTTTTCATATGGTACATTACTGTTAACATGATTAGATATTTGGCAGAAATGTGTTAAAGACTTTAAATTAATGCTTTGTCACTTCCTGTAGCTAATGAGTGCTAATGAGCACATTCAGCTTCACTACAGAAACATATAAAGTAGTTCAACCTGCATAAAGTTTTAATGCCGCGTTATGTCGTATTAACAGTTAAATTATTTTTAAAATAATAATTCTCCCTTTATTCACCATTTAGTTGCATTGCTTTAGCTAACCAAGCTAGTTACATGGCAAACAAATTATCTGAGAACGTTAAATCAACCATTTCACACAAGCACAAAGCCTAAAGGTCAATTTCATGAGTAAATCATAAAGTCAACGTTATAATAATAAATTGTTGTTTTTATAATACTCTGCAATATTTCAGTTTTGACTCACTAAATTTCTGAAAATGACATTTTCCAATAATCTGACAATTTAACATGTTTATTTTTTTTTTCAGGTTTCCTCTTGTTTCTTCTGAGTCTTTTTTTCTTTGTCACTCTTGTTTTGTATTTTGAACAAAGTTTCAGATTATTTACTTTAAAAAGGAAAGAAACAAAGATAATTAAGAAGATGTGGCAAAATTTCAAACTTCTTTCTTTTGAAATGTTTTAATTCCAGGCAGTATTTTTGAAAGAGGCAAAAACACTCTTTCCAAAAAAAATCCTTCAAATTCAAAATGGTTAATAGTTTTTTGTTGCCACTTTCAATAAAAGAAATCTGAAGGTTTGATTTCCTTCAGTACCAACATTATGTTAATTAATATACACAATAAAAATTAAATAAAATAAAAAAGGTCACAAATGATTCATGAAACCTTAATGTGTCACGTGAAGTTTTCTTTGGTTAAATCCTCATTTTTGCTGCAGTTTGTTTGAGACCCAGAATGGCGACATTTGTCTGCTCACGTTCACGTTATAAGAAAAAAAAAACAAACAAACAAAAACCCGACGCACACTTTACTTCCCCCCCTCTTCTTCTCAGGTGCTAATATCATCTGAAACTGTACAGTTAATGTGCCCTTAAAACTGTTAGTACAACAATAAATTTAAAGTGAAAATAAAATCTGCCAAACAACATGGCTACTGGATGACATCTAAACTACTCATTTGTGCTTTAAAAACACCTACACAAAATATTGAAAGGTTAGCATAACAGGTATTTTTTTAAACCATAAAAGCACTTTGACCCCAAATGGAAGTAGCATAAAAAAATTTAATTAAGCAAACAACCTTTGACATGTAAACTCACACCAACATCCAATCACAAGCCATCCTGATCCTGCTAACACTGGATGCAAAGGACACCAACGGTGTCCATCTATGAGCCCATTTTATAAAGATTCTGCTCTACTAAAGTATAACCTGTTCCAATAATACTTAAAAAGAATTTACAGTCAGCTGTAAAATAACAACAAAAAATAATAATTGTTAATTTATTCAAGTTGTGATTAAAGTAGCATAGCTAGCTAGGATGGGTAGCTAGCATGTAGCTTACTAGAGGGGGAAGATGCTCAAATAATACTAAGTCCCTTCAGCTGCCCCCTCCTTTTTACAGCAGAGCCAAGGTGGATCTGCTTGCTGATTTGGCACAAGTTTTACGCCGCATGCCCTTCCTGACACAACTCCACATTACATGGAGAAACGTGGTAGGGGTGGAGTTTGAACAGAGAACCTTCCACACTGAAACAAAGTCCACTAACTACTTGGCCACCATGGTGAACGTGAGGCAGGTTATCTAGCTTTGAGGTTTTACTATGTAACTTTGTCAGTCAATAAAAAAAATTTTCTAAAACATTTTTTCAAGAACATCGGTCAGAAATTGCAAGAATTTCTGTCAGTTGCACAAACTAAGGAAGAAATCAAGTTGAGGTTCTCAAGTGTAGGGGAAACGTCTGGGGTGTCAACTGAGTCTTTGGGTTCTTGATAACATGTTCTGAAGGATGGATAACTTGGTCCATTATAGGTCTTCAACCAGATGTACAAGTGAATATCATCTGCATATTAGCAATGATTTGAGGAGTCCAAGTGGATGTCCAGAGCAAACAAAACAGGCAGAACCTTGAGGCACACCTCAGAATGGCAGTAGGGCACAGAATCAGCAGCACTGACTGAAAACCTGTGAGTGACATAGAAAGTAAGAAAACCTGGACAGCCCAACCCTGGTCCACAGTCTTTCAATTAGGATACAATAATCTGTTTCAAAAGCTGCAGAAAGTCTCAACAGCAAACTACCTGCTGTTAGCATAATGTGCCAAAACCTGTTCAGACGTCTGAGCTGTGTAGCCACCACGTCATGGCAGTTTGATATTTGGAGACAAAAAAACAAAAAAAAAACTGTATTTAGCTACAACAGAATAATATGGTTAGCACAATTGCCTCACAGCAAGAAGGTCATGGGTTCAATTCTGTGTTCTCCCCGTGTTTGCGTGGGTTCTCTCTGGGTGCTCCGGCTTCCTCCCACATTCAAAG
This sequence comes from Thalassophryne amazonica, assembly GCF_902500255.1. Lineage (NCBI taxonomy): Eukaryota > Metazoa > Chordata > Actinopteri > Batrachoidiformes > Batrachoididae > Thalassophryne > Thalassophryne amazonica. Next base: position 6,440,500 of record NC_047105.1, on the reverse strand, counting down.
ACACGCAGGTCAGGTTGATTGGAAACTGAATTGTCTGTAGGTGGGCGTGTGAACGTGTTTGCTTGTCTGTATGTGGCCCTGTGACAGACTGGAGTCCTGTCCAGGGTGAACCCCAAGTAAGCAGTTAATGATGAGTGAGTGAGAGAGAATAATATGGACCATTAAATTGGATTTTTTTTTTTGCAGTTGTAATTATGTGGGAACTGTAGGCAGAGAGCCGCTGCAGTAATCACTGAGCTGAGATCCAGATTAGGAGAGTGAAAATACAGAAAACAGACCGACTGACAAACACCGACTGTGGGACTCAACATAAACCCCCTGAGGCCGAATGGACAGAAGTCTTAATGACCAATGAACGAGGGCGAATGTTGCCCTGAACAGAACGGCTGCAAACGCGATGTTCCGTCAGCAACTATCAGTCAAACGTTTGAACCCATTTGCAAAGTGAGGGCAGTGCAAAGAAACAAGCTGGAAATGTCAACAAACGAGGAGCCACATTCATTCTGATAACGAACCTAACGAGCCTGTCCAGGACCACCGTCACAAATAACATCAAGCAGCCAGAAGTTCCACCAGCGTCCAGCCCCGCAGAGTCGCTACAGAAAATCTATTTGATCAATTCTCAGTATCAACCAGCAAGTTGTTGGCTTTTATTGCAAAGTCAAAGTAACTGAAACAAGTGGCTGCCTGGAAGGAAGGAAGGAAAGAAAAAGCCACATTAAAAAATGAAATCCAAGATTTTTTATTTTGGAAGTTAGTCGGGGCTAAAGCTGAAACTAATAACTTACGTCATTTCCCTTTTTAATATCTTGATTAGTTAATTGATTGTTAGTGTAGAAAAACATCAGGAAGAAACAATCACACGTTTTCAGAACCCAAAGATTTTAAATTTTCAGCGGTAAAAACGGGGTAAAGGTCATACCGGAAAAGCTGGAGACAGAATGTTTGGTGTTCACCCACTCAAACTAGCAACCTGTTACTTTTCTGCGCATCATGAATTGTTCATTTTTAAAATAAGAGAGAAGCGCTCAGACATCCCATTTACCCCCCAAAAAACAAAAAAAAAACAAAAACCAGAACGTTCATCTCCCGCCATCGTCTTTCAGCACGATGTTGTGTCCCGTCAGGGGGCGTGGCTTAGCGGTTACCCCTCAGTTTTCCGAACAGCTGGCAGCGTAGAACAGCGCATAGCTGTGTCCAAACCAGCATTCTGCATTTACGCATGTTTACAATATTGTCTCATTTTCTATGATTATAACCTTACAGAATAAGTGAGGCTGATTTCTGCCTCTGGGTGGCGCCGGGATAAAAAGCAGCTTTTTTTTTTCCCCAAACACACAAAAAGATGAGTCCGCAATGAGACGCCTGCACACCGAACCGTTCTCCAGGGGAAGCATGTTGAATTTAGCCTCCGTTTCCAGAGTAACAGCCACCACCTGAACCATCAGAGTCCAGCAGACAGGGGGCGCATGTTCTTTAACCCCCAGCAGCCCGTGCGGGTGGTGTTTCCGATTCCTGAGCGGGTTCTCAACAGCACTAGCGCTGCCGTGTCCAGGAGTAAAAAACACACACCCCCAGGTTGTGTTAGGCGTCCGACTCCCCCTTCCTCCTCTCCTCCTCCCCCGCGTCGCTGTCTTCCACTTGGCTGTTGCCGAGCACGAGGAACTGTCCGTCAGAGGCAGAGGGGTTGCCCGGGCGACTGGAGGCGGCAATCAAACGGCTCTGCTCCTCCAGGTCCTGCAGCCGCAAAGAGGAAAAAGGAAGTTGAAGTGTTACATTAGGATGAGATGCACAAGTGCATTTCTACCTAAAGGTTAAAGGTCACCTTTTCTATCTGTCTCTGCTTGCTGAGCTCCTCCTGCTGTTTCTCTTTGGCCTTGTCGTGCTCCTTCTTCTTCTCCACAGCCTGACGGTCCTACAACAGACAGACTGAAGGTGGTCACACAGGAAACCTCAGACAGGATCAGATTAAAGTTACTAATGTTGACAGGAGGACATGTTCGATCCCTGAGGGAACTCTGATCGTCATCCGAAGGAGTCGCAACGCAGGACGTGGACCTGTGGAATCCAGGCTGAGCTCCATGTGGTTCTGATGTGGGACAGTCTGTGTCCATTTGTGAGTCAGGTATCATCCCAACAGACTGGAAGACAGGACTTAATGTCCCACTCTAGAAAGGACCACTGGAACTCTCACAACTACAAGGACGTTACACCGCGGGATTCAGTGCTGCCGTGTGCCACTCAGTGACGGGAGCAGGTCATCTTCACACGTGGTAAGAGTGTTAGCATTAGCCAGGGCGTCCTTCTGCTGGGCATCAGCCAGCGTGTTATTCTACCCTATTATTGTGCCAAGTGGACCTGATCAGTCTGCTACCTGGACCTGATGTGGATCGAGTCATTGAGTGAGTTAGTAAAAGCCAAGTACGCGAGTCTAAAGTCTTACCAGCTCAGAGTGGAAAGCGATCTGCTTGGCCAGACTGACACTGTCACAGATCTGAAAGAAGAAGAGAACAAAAGCACTAAGACGCTTTACGGGTAAATAGAAGCAGTACGTGCACACACGGGTTAGTGGTCAAAACCTTCTCTCCGTCGTTGTTGGACTCAAAGATGTAGCAGAGAGCCCGGCTGTCACCGCGTGGTGACTGCAGAATGAACCCAAACAGCCTCTTGTTGTCCTGATGGGACAAACAACGACCCACACTGGACAGCGGGAACTACAGGAGCCAAGACCAACAACAACAAAAAAGAAAAAAAAAAAAAAAAAAAAGAAAAAAAGTTGACTGACTAATGGGAAAGAAAACCTCAGAAAGCTTTGTGAGACCATCCAGAGCTCAGCTTACCCTGAGCCGGGTCACTTGTGTCTGAGGATCAATCAGCCTGAAAGACAAAACAGATCAGACACCATGAGTCCCTGAACCCCCCAGGAAGGGCTGCCAAAAGTCATCATCCTCACACCAACAGCACGGGGCAGCAAATGCCCACATTTCACAATTAAATCCTCAAATCTGTTCAGAGAAATAAAAATCAAAGGCTGACTCGGTCAGCTAGAGATTCATGAGCAAGCTGACAAAATGAACCCAAGAACAGGAACGATGCATTAAATAAAGTCAAAACCCTCCAAACAGCTTAGGAGGAGTTGTTCCGACATGATTCCTCTACTGCTGTTTGTACTGGTACAAACCCTGTGGTTCTTACTTGAGGCAGTCGCAGGTGACCAGCAGGTGCGACTCGGTCATCCTGAAGATGTTGTGGATGGCTCTGGCAGCAAGAATCTGCCTCATGGTCTCAGAGATGACGTCTGCAGACTCGGTGCTCCGGACCTCCATGGAGCCCAGGAAACGGACAATGAAGAGCTGATGGAGGATCGAGTCTAAAACCACAGCCATGAATAAAACGCGTTAAGATCTTTTTGGTACTTTAACATATGAATGTAGATTTAGAATAAAGTTTTATAAATACTGCTTCGTGTGATTAACTACAAATGGACCAGACATAATCTACTACAATAAGCAACAGATTTGTCGTCAAGGTTCTTGAAATGGTAAATGGACTGCATTTATAATCGCACCTTTCCATCTGCATCAGATGCTCAAAGCGCTTTACAATAATGCCTCACATTCACCCCGATATCAGGGTGCTGCCAAACAAGGTGCCCACTACACACCGGGAGCACCTAGGGGATTAAGGACCTTGCCCAAGGGCCCTTAGTGATTTTCCAGTCAGGCTGGGATTTGAACCAAGGATCCTCTGGTCTCAAGCGCAACGTTTTAACCACTACACCATCACCTCAGCTAAATGGTGCAATATCTCCACTTGGTGGACATTTATGATTAATGCAGGTACAACAGAATTTTGCAAAGCACTCTTCTGATAAAATCTTTGACACTTTCATGAGTAAGTCAAGTCAAGTCAAATCTGGGAGTGTGTGCAGGTGCCACAACCGCGACACCGCGGATACTCTTTGGGTCCTGGATGACAACCAGCCATTTTTTGGTGAAATTTTATGAGTCTTAAACAATGTTCATGGTGATACACTTAAATACACTGAATTCCAAAATACATGTTTTTTTTAATCCTTAAATGTAAAGAAACAAAATGAAAGTAGATTCAATACTGCAACTAAAACTAAAAACAAACTATTTGAAATATTTTAATCATACTATAACTACGGGAAGCACAGACTAGATCACTGATTCCCAATCTTGCTCCAGGGAACCCAAAGTACTGCATTTTTTCCACTTATCCATGAACTAATCACAACAGATCTTTTCTAATTAGTACTTTGGCACCTGAGGACCAGGACTAGGAACCATGGGCAATTGTCTTTTCCATGGGATTACTGTGTTTCCATCTCACACAGCTTCATTCATAAAGTCATCAGTGGACAGTCGCACCTGACTCAATGCTCATGACAGAACTGTAGACTAAAAACTCTGTGTTTAATCAGCGGGATTGGATAAGTCCAAAGACCAGACAGACGGGTACCTTGACCATTCTCTGACGTCTCGTCTCCCGACTCGCCAAATGGATTACTCCTCCTGGAAGAACAGAGTTTAACATCAGTGAAGCCAGAAACATCTTCATTAATAACTCATGTTCACTGTGGGGATCCACGGGCTCTAGATTGGGTAGTATTTATAAAATAGGTAGCTGACATTTTTCCAAGGGCGGTAATAAATTAAGCAAAGCTTGTATAATGAGATGGAATGGTGTGTGAGTCCAGAATGTTTTTAGAACCTTAGACCTCAACAGCTGTTAGAAGAACTCAACCCTTTATTCCTGTTAAATATGTAATTTTGTAGGTTAACTTATTGTCTTAAATTGTTTAGGTTCCTCACTTTGTCAGTGTGATGTATGACACACAAGCCTAGGCTAAGCGTTAGATGGTCAAATTGATGCCGAGGTCTCACTAGACCAAGAACCATCATTTCAGTCTTGTCTGAGTTTAAAAGTAAGAAATTGATGAACATCCAGCTTTTCACTGATGCAAGGCAATCCTCTAAGGATTTTATGCGGATGAGATTACCAGCAGTTACAGGCATGTATAACTGAGTATCATCAGCATAGGAAAGAAAGGTAATCGCAAAACGCCGCAATATGTGCCCAAGGGGTGCTACATAGGGCTGAAACAATTAGTGAAGTAACTCGAATAATTTGATTACAAAAACATCTGTGCCTCGATGCTTCGTTTAAGGCCTGGTGTATGTAGTACATACGCCAGGCCTGTGTGTGACGTAGTAACGTCCCCAGAGAAAAACAGAAGAAGACTACAGCATGCGCATCACCCTGCTCAGAGTGCCGCTCTCACTGGACTGACATCTCTGCTATTTTGGAATTGTGGGATAGTTCGCGCCCACAGATTGAACTTGCCGGACTACTTGATCCACACTCACACGAGCTCCGCTATTCCCAGTTAGATCTCTTTCAGTGCAGCAGATTAAAAAAAAAAAAGTTTAAATTTTACAAGTTTGGGAAAAACTAAAAACAGAAAGCCACACCCCTTCGCCATTTTGCTTAAATGTCAAGACTTTGGCGCAGCGACATTGTGCCATCGCTTAGGGAGTGCCCTGGAGTATTGATGTTGTTTAAAAATGCAAAAGTACTTTTTATCCAACTACTCGATTAATTGCCAGAATAATCTATAACTAAAGTAACCGATAGCTGCAGCCTATATAAAGGGAGAAAAGCAGGGGGCCTAAATCTGACCACTGTGAAACCCTAAAATTTCATGTAGTGTTGTTGTACAAGAAAACACTACCCACTACACTACTATAAAGATGATCATTGTCATTATTATTATATTTTATTATTACTTCTATTTTGTCATTTGATCTTTAAATGGAACACAGTGGAAATAAGTGTTTTCAGTTTCTTGTGTCATCCATAGATTTTTATTTTTTTTTTTAAGTATTTCCAATTATATTATGTACTTGCATTTTTAGACCCTTCGGCTGCTCCCTCTCTCGGGGTCTCCACAGCAGATCCAAAGTGGATTTGCATGTTGATTTGGCACAAGTTTTACGCCGGATGCCTTTCCTGACGCAACTCCACATTACATAGAGAAATGTGGCAGAGGCGGGATTTGAACCAGGAACCATCCACAATGGAAACCAAGTGCATTAACCACTTGTCTACCACTTACATTGAAGTTACTAAATAAAATCACGCATGCATGCTTTTAATATAAAGATGATGGGCACGCCATTCCGCCCCCTGCTGGAATGGTGTGTGAGTCCAGAATGCAATTATCAACATTAGCTAATATCTGTAGTTTCTCCAAAAATGTTAGTCCTATCAAGGTTCCGTTTTGCCGCCGTTCATCCTTGACCTAAAATACATCAGCATACCAAACGCCACGTCAGTTCTCCCCAGTCACACACATGCAGAGCTTTTTATTTTTTCTAGATTCTGTTGCTTTTCATTTTTACACATGTACAGAGACAATGGCGGAAGCCTTCAAACGCAAAACGCATTTCACTCATGGTACCAGCAACATTCACAGTGTCGCAGTTGTGAATCTTGCACCGTCTCACAGTCTGTTCCGGAACACACCACCTGAAGTATGAACAACAAGACAGCATCGGGGCACAGCAGAAGTCCTTCACAGGTGCTACACCTCCTTTAGATAACCGTCTTAACTTGGGACAACGTGTCATCATCATGATCGCCCATGAACTCGCTGGCTCAACGCCATCCACATCCTCGCTAGCCATTGTTTACATGCGCTGTGAGACACCGGAACTCTGCTAGTGCCACGGTGCATTCTGGGAAGCACAGGGGGCCACCGGGGGCATTATGGGAAATACTAAAGTAAGTAAACTGAATAAACCAACTGAACAACAAAAACACAAACACTATCAACACTGTTAAACTAACATGAACCACAATAACAAAAAACCCAAACTCCCATGGTGCACTGCAGCACAACGACCATTGTTCACTGGTTAGCTAAAATCGCTAATTTCTAAAAAAATATTTGTCCTATCAACTTTGTTTTTGCAGAGTTCATCCTTGACCTAAAATGCATCAACATACCAAACGGCAAATGTCATCTCTCCCCGGGTACTGCGTGATCGAAGCCATGCATGCACAGGCCACTTGGCGATAGGGCAGTGCAGTCTTGTTTGTATCGCGGGATATGACCATATATGGGGACAGCGAGCATGAACATGGCAGAGAATCCCCGGGCAGAGTGTGGGAGTTTCAGCCCGGCTCGGTAAACTTAAAAGCATACTCGCTGTCACTGAGTGGACCAGCCGGTTTAAGATGTGACAGTTTAAAATGGTTTCCACTGAAACCATCCTCCAAATAGTTTGTGCTGAAACTCTCACATGCCACCCGGGGATTTCAGTCTCTTCACACAAACAGCATCAATTCTAACAGATAAATGGTGAACTGTTTTGTTGTTGGCTGCAGATCAACAAAGCACTTGCGAAAAGTGCATTTTTTTCAGTTTCCAGTGGAGAAGGGAAGACGAGGCAAATGGGAGATGTTGTGCGGTTAAGTGTTAGCCTACACAGCTAATCAGAGTAGCTGCATTCTCTCACCTGCACAACCGTCTCCACACGTTTGAACTCCAGGTCATAAACAAACCGCAACACACGTTCACTTTTCACCACATCGTCACTTTTTCTTTGCATTTTCACTTTGTGTGTAATTTTCCCAAAAACTCAAAGTGCTGTGTTTCTGTTTCCGGAAGTAGAGGACGCCGTTAGCACCCGCCCTCAAACGAGACTGTGCTGCCCAACTATAATATAGATGGTGAGAATTCTTTCAGGTTGGGAAGCTAAAAACCAGTGACAGATTGGGACCAGGACAGGGAAAAGGTGTGGTGGGCGTGTCATCCGTAAAGGACATGGCGCACGTTTTTTTCAAATCCCAATTCGTAAGACAACATAAAAGTACTCATGAGTGTAAGTGTCTCTGCACACGTGCAAATAATTAGTGATCTCTGATGTATTTTATTTCTCTCACTCTGAGCGTTAGCAGGTGCATTTCTGGAAAAAGTCTCATTTGACAATTCTCTGCATTTTTCAGAGTGTGACACACCTTTTAGAATTAGCAGAAACATCCCGATGACTGACACACAGAAGGAAAGAACCTCCTCCATCCGAAAATGAAGCTTCTGAGCTACTGTTCAAAAGTGATGGTTCAGATTTACAGACAGGAGACAATACACTTCACCCCGAAACGCTTATCTTTTTCAGATTGTGGGATTTTGGAACCTAAAGTGTGGTCATGCGCTGTTTTTTCAATTTATTTTCATTTATATAGCACCAAATTACAACAGAGTTGCCTCAAGGAGCTTCACACAAGTAAGGTCTAACCTTACTAACCCCCAGAGCAACAGTGGTAAGGAAAAACTCCCTATGAAGAAGAAACCTCAAGCAGACCAGACTCAAAGGGGTGACCCTCTGCTTGGGCCATGATACAGACATAAATTACAGAACAATTCACAAAATGAATATACAGGAAATGCTGTTGGTGCTCAGGACAGGAGGGTCTCCAGCACAAATACCAGAACTGTTTGTGTGGATGCTGGTTTACTGAAGCTGTGGACATGGACGTGGGGACATCTGCATGACTCTGTTTTTAACAGACTTCCTGACACACACATACAGTAGTGTTCAGAATAATAGTAGTGCTATGTGACTAAAAAGATTAATCCAGGTTTTGAGTATATTTCTTATTGTTACATGGGAAACAAGGTACCCGTAGATTCTCACAAATCCAACAAGACTAAGTATTCATGATATGTACACTCTTAAGACTATGAAATTGGGCTATTAGTAAAAAAAAAAAGTAGAAAAGGGGGTGTTCACAATAATAGTAGCATCTGCTGTTGATGCTACAAACTCAAAACTACTATGTTCAAACTGCTTTTTTAGCAATCCTGTGAATCACTAAACTAGTATTTAGTTGTATAACCACAGTTTTTCATGATTTCTTCACATCTGCCAGGCATTAATTTAGTTGGTTTGGAACCAAGATTTTGCTCGTTTACTAGTGTCCTTGGGGT